>NC_136644.1:13755132-14155132 GCF_949748355.1 Melanostigma gelatinosum | reverse complement strand
GAAAGAATTCATGAGAGAGAGAGAGAGAGAGAGAGAGAGAGAGAGAGAGAGAGAGAAGAAAGAATGAGTGAGAGAGAGAGATAGAAGAAAGAATGAGTGAGAGAGAGAGGGGAAAGAATGAGTGAGAGAGAGAGAGAGAGAAGAATGAGTGAGTGAGAGAGAGAGCGAGAAGAAAGAATGAGTGAGAGAGAGAGAGAAGAAATAGAGAGTGAGAAGAAAGAATGAGTGAGAGAGAGAGAGAAGAAAGAATTAGTGAGAGAGAGAGAGATAAGAAAGAATGAGTGAGCAAGAGAGAGAGAGGAGAAAGTGAGAGAGAGAGAAGAAAGAATGAATGAGTGAGAGAGAGAAGAAAGAATGAGTGTGAGAGAGAGAGAGGAAAGAATGAGAGAGAGAGAGAGAAGAAAGAATGAGTGAGAGAGAGAGGGGAAAGAATGAGTGAGAGAGAGAGAGAAGAATGAGTGAGTGAGTGAGTGAGAGAGAGAGAAGAAAGAATTAGTGAGAGAGAGAGTGAGAAGAAAGAATGAGTGCGAGAGAGAGAGAGAAGAAAGAATTAGTGAGAGAGAGAGAGAGAAGAAAGAATTAGTGAGAGAGAGAGAGAAGAAAGAATGAGTGAGAGAGAGAAGAAAGAATGAGTGAGTGAGAGAGAGAGAGAAGAAAGAATGAGTGAGTGAGAGAGAGAGAGAAGAAAGAATGAGTGAGTGAGAGAGAGAAGAAAGAATTAGTGAGAGAGAGCGAGAGATAGAGAGAGAAGAAAGAATTAGTGAGAGAGAGAGAGCGAGAGAGGGGAAAGAATGAGTGAGAGAGAGAGAGAAGAAAGAATGAGTGAGAGAGAGAGAGAGGGGAAAGTGAGTGAGAGAAGAAAGAATGAGTGAGAGAGAGAGAGAGAAGAAAGAATGAGTGAGAGAGAGAAGAAAGAATGTGAGAGAGAGAGAGAGGAAAGAATGAGTGAGAGAGAGAGAGAGAAGAAAGAATGAGTGAGTGAGAGCAAGAGAGAGAGAAGAAAGAATTGGTGAGAGAGGCAGAGAGAGCGAGAGAGAGAGAGGCTCTGATATCTCTGGCAAACTTTCTCATTTGGAGATTGTACTATGTTTTATCATTTACAGCTTACATGACTGTTGTCCTGCTCTGTCATGTCTTTCCTCATCTCTCCCTCTTGTGTCGTGGTGTGTGTAAATGTCACTCGAATCAGGAAACTTATCAAAATCCTCATATCTGATTGGCCGAGCTGCAACACGTAACAGCTGCAACAAATCATGTTGTGCGGCTTTTATTTTAAAATGGGGTGGGTGTGTGTGGGTGTGTTGGAGGAGGGGGGAAAGACCTCTGAAGATCCCTAAGACCTGAATGACTGTATGAGAGACAGAGAGAGAGAGGGAGAGGAGTGTATGTGCGTGTGTGTCTGTGAGTCTGTGTTTATCAACATCACTAATTGGCTCAATCGCGAACACCTGTGTGCCTGAAGCCATTTGAAAATATTCTCCATAGAGATCCCATTGAAAATAAAAAGCTTAATAATTCAAAAAGTTTAAAGGTTAGAAATATGAAAAGTCATAGCAGACCTCTGGTGAAAGAGCTGAACATTTTAATAGTTGAACGGTTTCTGTAGCTTAAAAAATGAAGGAGAAGAAGAGTTGGAATGCTTAACAGCATTCCAACAATAAAGAAACAGGATAACAATAGTTGGAATGCTTAACAGCATTCCAACAATAACATATATATAATATATTTTTACATTTATATAACTGCATGTACAATATTTTTACACTTGAATAATCAAATGCAGAGACAGTTATTTACCAATATGTTAGGAGTAGTTACATTTACAACCGGCCCTTTGAGGGCGACAGTGTGGCCCGGAGTGAAAATGAGTTTGAGACCCCTGCACCAGAGCCTCGCCTCAGTCTTTTATGACGACCACCTGCCTCACAGCAAACACAACAGGGACCCATTTGAAGGAGACACCATCATTATTGATAATTAGCAATTATTTATCGATGTATTGAATGCAACAGGCAAATTACCCATAACTCAGGCTAAGAGACTATTAGGCTGCATGAAGTGACATCATTGTTGGCCTCGGCCCACAAGAAGCCAAGCCGACTCTGTGATTGAAGCACTGCTTTTTGCAAGCTGTTGTCACTTCCGCGATGAACTCGCATCTTGCATTCTGATTGCAAAGATCTGATGGAGTTCGGTTTTTCAGTCTTGTGTTGAACATGAGTGTTACTTAGTATCCTAGCTCTCTGCCTCTGTTTAGATTTGTTTCTATTTCCTGTTGTCTTTTGTCGTTAATATAGAGCCATATAAACAACTGTACTGTATGCATAACCCCTTTTGGTAGGTAAATGGAGGTGCAGGACAGGAGTCGCTCCCCATCCCGTAGAACCAGCCGGGTGGAGCAGGTGGTGGGACGATGGCTGAGACGGTCCCGAGACCTGGGCAGCAGGTCTCACTCTCTGAGCAGGTAGACCTCTGTTTCTGTCTTATTTATGTTCACTAGTTAGAGTCTCCATTTAATCTAACCTGTATGTCTTTTGACTGAGGGAGGGACCTGTGTGGAAAATATGGAAATCACAGGAAATCCACATTAGTGACCCATTAAGCCATCTGCATTATTTTAATTTGTGCTGCATCTTGCTATTCTGTTGTATTTATTATTACTCTCATTATACGTCTAATACAGACCAATATAAAGATCTGCACTGATTAAACTGCCAGAGCAGAAAGGGAAATGCGTGATATGCGAGGTAAGATTCTGAATTAATCATTTTAGTTTTTTAATGTATGTTCACCTGCTGCTCTCCAGAGACCGGGTTGCAGTGGATGGGAAGTCAGCAGAGTGCAGTGGCTCTGATCAGAGGAATTATCCCTTCCGCTTCATCGTCCAGATCCAACGGGACCCGGACCTCAACTCTCATGGCCTCACTCTGTCCTTGCAGACCCCCATACTGGTGCAGGAGGTAACCCCAGGTATGACGAGACTTATGAACTGTAAAGGTAGAAGAAGGACAAAGCAACAGTACAAAGAAGTGCTGATGAATATGATTTAGTTCATCCACGGTTTCTTCAATGCACAGAGCCCTTGTCCCTGAAAGCACTGCAATACTTCTCACCCTGAACAGCTAATGAGTAATAGAAATACAGCACTACTCAGAGTTAGGGAGTTTGATCTCATAGCTGACACTGCATGTTTCCGTGAGCCCAGCTAATGTCTGGTTGGTACCGCTCATCCTCCCCAACACCAGCTCAGACTTCTTCCCCCATAGAGATCCCAGTATACATGCCAGCTTCCATTGCCAAGCGCTGTAGTGTTTTGGTCTGCTTTGTCAGTGTCTCTTGCCCAACAGGCACCGCTGCTACATCTAATACATTGATATATGATGTGCTTGTAGAGACACAAAATAATGAATTAATTGCAGTGTGTACAACGTGTGCATGGGATTCGGCTCACAGGTCCATTCTACAGCATAGTTGGTCGGAGGGTGTTCAAATCAAATGTATGCTGTTCTTTCAGGAACAGAGCATTTCTTCTGTCTCTCTCCCTGTTGTTTCTTATTTAGTCTCTATGTTTCTCAAAGGAAAATGTAAGAGTGGAGCTGTGCCAGACCACTGCAGGCCTCTGGCCAGTGTACAAGACAAGCTGTAAAAAGTGGAAACTCAGAGGGAGGCTGAGACTGTATGCTCATAGTGCATGCCGGCACACAAAATTGCATTAACAAAAGAAACGTATTGTGGCATTGGTGTGTGCACGTGTGTATGTGTAAAGCATCTTCAGTATAATGAGGAGGCAAAACAAAGGATGAGCTTTTGAAGCAGATGGACTTTTTTTCTCTTTATTGAAGCTCTCAGGCAGCATTTCCTCTTCCTCTACTTTCCTCTACTGTCGCCAAGAATCTCTTCCAATCGAATGCCAAATGTACTTTCTGTTATGTAATAGGTGGGTAAGATGGGGCTTAGGGGTTCGATCGGGGTCTCAGTGAAGGAGAAGGGATGTGCATACAGCGTGCCTTGGAAGCTTCACTCAGAGGTAACAAGTCCTCAGCTAAATGCCTTTACCTTGGCATAAAGGTGTATCAGCACCTGTGAGGATATCACGGCACAGCACCTCCTACTGGTCACAATGTAAAACTTACTCCGATATGCTCACCGTTGGTACACCCTTTTTAACTTGACGCTATTGGTTATCCATGTTGCATGTTTTTAAAGGGCCTCCTCAGTTCACAACAACATAAGTTATTCTCCAGTGATTGGCCGCTGTAAATGTTGTCACATCTAAAGCTGCAGAATTATGCATAACACACCGTATCTTGAGTGTGATCTACTTGAGGGCGACTGTGGAGAAGTGGACCGCAGGGCCGTCCTTCAATCAGAGAATCTGTGGTTTGGTCCCCGGCTCCGGCTCTGCTAGTCGCATGTTAGTCGCTAGTCAGATAGAATCTGAATTGTAAGTCACCTTGGATAAAAGCGTCTGCTAAATGACTGTAATGTAATGTACTTACAGCCCTCATGGTTAATTACCTTTAGAGCTGATGCCAGGCTGTAAGCTATGCTGAGTGAATCGTTCAAAGATTACTGAAATTGAATTCCAAATGGCCGTGTGTGCTAACAGTATGTTTAACCTCGCAATATTGGTGCATCCCTCCACTCGTATTTTGCATGGTTGAGTGTACCGTTCTAAAATGTGATATGTCCATTTTAAGTTAAAGGTTACACCGGAAGGCAATCCAAGCAATCCAGACAAATTAAAAAGATTTTATTATAGTGGCTAAATCATTAAAAGAGCCAACATGTTTCGACCACTGTAAGTCTTTGTTGTGGCATTTAATACATACAAGTAACACAAGTATTAGTTACATTTGTGCCAATGAGCCGCTTACCAATATTTGCACTGTCCCCAATTGACAAAAATACATTAAATGTATCTTCCTATTAATAACTAACTAATTTGTACTTATGTAGATCATATTGAGGCATCAGTATTAAATTGAGACTGTCTCACAAACAGAACAAACTATCTGAACAAACTTCAGATAAAGGAAAACAAAATAAATGTTTTGACATTCATCCAACAATGTGAATGAACCAGTTACAGTGCATGTACTATATATGTACCTTGTTATAATCCTGGACTGTATAGCTACATGCTGTATTCATGAATGTGCTACAGCAAATGACAATGACATGGCCTTTATATATACTATAAAGCAAATAGGATATCTGAATTAAAAAACATATGATTAACGTAGAGAAATACACTGCATGCTAAAACAAAGACCTGCACTGTAAGTGCTGCAAATCCACAAAAGAAAAACAGCTTTCCAATTGTACTATTCTCATCTGTCTGAAGTTCAACATTTACTTAAGTCATTAAATACATACTGTATAGTATATTATATTCAGCCTATAACTGTACTCTGAAGTGCATTTTGCTGCTGAGCTGCCGAGCCACAAGGACCTGAATCCCCCTGAGGTTAGGGGGCCGATTACCTCGCTTTCGACAGTCTGGCTCAAGTCTGCTCTGTCACCATCTGCTTCTGCCTGTCACACACACACGCACACACACACACACACACACACACACACACACACACACACACACACACACACACACACTTGCTCATGTCTCCAGTGGCCCCACTAAGCCTTGGTTCAATCTTTCCTCTCTCTCTTTCTCTCCGGCACGTGCTGCAGCATCTTAGTGAAATATGAATCCTTTTCAGAGCTATCGGTGTCACCTGCATCTGTCTATGTTCATTCTGGATGGAACATCAAGTACTTGTATCTCAATTGAATAGCTCAGTATTGTAGGGTTACCTGATGCTAAAGATGCTGTCGATGACAGTAACAGGAAGACGATGGCAGGGAGTGGTCTATGGAGACAGTGACAGGGGTGATGTCTGTTTATGACACAGTGTCCATAGATTACACACAGTTTAAAGTACTAAATTAGTTCTTGAGTCCATAGTACTTACTTAATCCTCCTTGTTCCCTGTGGAACATAAGGCTGCTACTCTCTGCCTCCATCTGATCCTGTGTTGTGACAACCTCAGGTTAGATTTTCTTAAGGCTACTTTAGGAATGCGGTCCTGGTCCGTTCTGAGGAAATGTCCTCCAGCACCAAACGTAAACAGTTTGTGTTTTTCTACGGGTCCTCATTGGAGATCTCTTCTGGCTAAATGATGCCGCAAATCAAGTCAAAGAGACATTCATTGTGAAAAACATGAATCTGTTATTATAAATCATGTCACTCTCAACCATTCACCGGCATTCTGAGCCGTACAGCAAAACTGATTTGAAGTTACAATTGTGAACTTGTTTTTTTAGGCTGTACCGTTTACTTGCAAATGCACTCTGCGCTTTCCCGAGCCTGACGCTGATGTCTTAGCTGCATGCTTTATCCTAACTGAGGAAACTCTTCGACATCATTTCAGAGAGTTTTCATCCATACTAATTGGTGCATGTGATGTTGAATTTATGCACATCACTTGTGCTTTGGAGATAATAATTTGTGCATATGCCTGCATGAATTCATGTAGGCTGTCTACAGTGAGAACCAGTGTTTGCTGTGGTGCCTATTGCCTTGAATTACATTATGTCTTTTAGTATTTGTATGGTGGAAACTCATTGACACTGTTCATGCCTTTGTGACTGTGCACAAAAATAGAAATTCATGCTTTATCCCAGAATTTTAATAACATAAAATCAGATCTATTAAATGAGAAAAGAAAGTGTCTTGTTACATTTTGCATTATTAACATGTACAAACCTGAGTTAGAGCTATCAGTAGCTCTGTAAAATGAAATCTTCCCAATACTCAGCATGTTGGCATAAAGCACCGGACAGATCGTTTGCCATACCTCCATCTAATATTGTGAAACTCTTTTCCACTAATGCACTAATGAAACAGTTCTTTCTGTAATAGCTTGACCAGGGAGAAGTTAAACGATAGGTTCATATATGGAGTTTGAAATAGGTTTTGCTTGCTATAATTATTCCTCCTGTTACTTCTGACCATTAAAATATCCCTTCTTAATGCTGCCAATGAAAGTAATGGGGGATTAAAAATGGATAGTGAGAACAGGAGGAATAATTACAGCAATAAAAACATGCTTTAATCCATATGTGGGAACCTGGCTATTGTTTTAAGACAGACTTTAAAAATTGCAAACCATTCTTTAAATATGCATCATCATCCACTTATTTAAAGATGTTGACCATAGGATGTGCAAACAAATCTCCAATTGTTAAAATCCCCAGTGACAACTCTGTTAATTTGTATTCAAGGTTTTTCTTCCATTCATCTCCTAATACAATGACATTAGCCCACATGGTAACAGTTACCATCTAACTATAGTGTTACCATGTAACTAGTCACGTGAAAAAAATATAATTAAATCTATGCAAGAACAATTTTATTTTCACTTACAATAACTTATAATCAGTTTAAAGGCATTGTAACAGTGTTTATAATGTATTATAAAATTGTTATAATATATTTCAACTGTGGGAATGATAATACACTAATGTCCGGAAAAACAAAATGTGCAAATACAATTGAAGTATCATGATACTTGACCTAATGTCATTCAAAAATGCTTTATGATGTTTTATGATCATTTTTACAAAGTATTATGAATATTTCTGCATTCTTATAATGCTATAAGCGTATTATAATTAATTATAAGCATGTTGATAATGCATTATAGATATGGCCATCATAGAAAGTGTTACCAAACAGGTTTACGTGTCTATTCACGACTGAAAAGAATCACACGGAGAGAAGATTCTGCCCCTAATGTCATCAGCTGTGCAGTGTTAGTGTTGGATGCTGGGCTATAGAGACAATAAATGAACAGTGACATTGATGGTAGAATGCGTCACATAAAGAAGGCGGAGGGATATACATTTGTTTGATACACCCTAAATTAGATGCATAGTGATCAGATTACTGGTCTGCGGTGGCACAGTTAGGTTTGGAGAGCGGTGTGAAAAATGATGCATCACTGTGAGATGAAAGGAGATCACTAGAATACAAGCTACTGCCTGGCATCAACCCCAGCCAATCAAACACCCTCAGGCATGACAACACAAGGACATTTTGTGTGTCCAGGTGGTCCTGCAGATGGCCGGCTCGTCCCTGGCGACCAGCTTGTGAAGATCAATAACATCGCTGTCGATGACCTGACCCCGGAGCAGGCTGCTGAAATAATCAGGTTGACACCGTCAGCTCACAAACACACACACACACACACACACACACACACATGATTATCAGTACATACACCACAAAATAATACTGTTTAAAATTAGACATTGCACATTAAGTCTAACCTTACCATCCCCCCCTGTGTTTTTGTTTTTCAGGGAGTGTCAAGATTCATTGGCAATGACTGTCCTGAGAATGATGCTGGTGAGTCTACTGCATCTAACTAACCACAAACACACAGTTGGATGTAAACACATTCAGTTGGATGATGGCTCCAATTCCAGCAACATTCAAGATGAACTCAGAACATCGCTTGTAGAAACATACACAGGCATGTATGTGTGCAGATACTTACATTCTATAGATGTACTGTGTCTCTATACACTTGGGATTTTAAAATGCTGATTGTCAACAAACCCATTAATCATCATGTCAATGAGGATCTGGGGTCAAGCGCCATTGCTAACAAGCATCCTGTCACTAAGTTCCCACCACTACGTCAGTGACATCACCCTCAAAAACTTTGCCCGACTGACTCAAACAGACACACACTCTATCATGATCGCTACATATGTGTGTGTTTACTGTGTGTGTGTGTGTGTGTGTGTGTGTGTGTGTGTGTGTATGTAGGTTGTGGATCTCACTCTGTGAAGCTGGCGTGTGTATTTGCACTAAGGTGAAGTAGATCGGTAAATAAATGGCCGCTCCTCAGTGATTCTCATCAGCAGTTCTGCTGATAGAAGCATCTTTTTACCATCTGATTCATAGCTCACAGCTCCTCCAAGAAATCTTCATTGAGCTTTGAGAAATTATTATCATTTCCCAGAAAGTGTTCATCTCTGTCATGCATGTTGATGGTGACAAAACATCAAAAGTTATATAAGAGTAGGAGGATTGTTTTGTCAGTTTCTTCTGGGGCTTTCAATCCACCATCCACCACTAACTGGCTCTGCAGTAATGAAGGCAACGATTTGCAATGTGTCAGTGACATTGAAGCTGGCAAAATGTCCTTCCATGTGAGTCTTAGAAGTCCACCAAAGAAAAACATGTTTTCTAATCTCAAACCATTCAATAATGAAATGTGTTTGGTAAAATTTCTGCATGCATGCAAAAGCAACGGGCTGTGTGTCTTTTCATTTTCCTCATATTAGCACTTTACATTGCTGCGCCAAAATAGTATCTGTACAATATTGAGTCTGACTAAATCATTTTAAAAGAAACACTATGACAAGCTGATTTATTGATTTGTAACCCCCCCGCAGGGCCCAAAGTCATCATTCATCACACCAGAGAAGAGGGCCAAGCTCAGGTCCAACCCTGTGAAAGTTCACTTTGCTGAGGAAGTTGAAGTCAATGGACACTCTCAGGTGAGTGAGAGAACATGGGATACTGTTATTCTCTACCCTTCAATAGCTTACAAATCAGCTTTAGATCCCCCATCCCTCTCTTCAATGTTAGCTTATTATTATTATTATCTGTTTTCAGTATTTCCTTAAGACAAGTGGTATTCTTCACATTCATTTTTTAACTTTAAACCATGTATATTATTTTACTGTAGACAGGTATAAAGACCTTTTGAACACCTTTCTCTTGTACTGCTGAGTTAAAGGTTGGCTATGGAGTTTTAAACCTTGAGCAGCGCTTCCTCTGGGTCCTGTTTTTGCACATGAGTGCACTGGTGGTGACACGATACACAATCTTGTGACCCGTGCATGCAGTGGTTTCACACTATGCTACTGATCAACAGATGGTCATAACATGAAGTGGAAGAAGCTAGCAAACATGGATGTAAACAACGATGGATTTAAAGTTCGCTTTGCAAAGTGTTTTAAAATGTGATTTATTCTTACTAGTTGTAGCGTTGCACAATGACGAGGAGGGATGTTTTATAATTGGTCAGTATTCTCTTATAAGCCTGGCTCTGGTTGATCAGGGTTCTCATCCTGCCAGCGGATGTGAAATTAGCTGGAGGAGGAAAACCACAGAAGCTTGAGTGGCCATTACTAATTTCAGAGAAAACACGGATCGATATCTGTCTCATCCTCCAGTCCTAATGTCTGTGATTACAGGACAATAAGCATCAGCGAAGGGAAAGAGGTAGAGAAGAGGGGGGGGGGACATGCTGGATGGGAGGGTGACAAGGGAGGAGTTGTTTAAAATTTGAAAGCTCTCCATTTGAACTTTAAAACATACAGACATTAATGTTGTATTACATCACAGTGTCACTACAGAAAAACACTTAAGATGACTCACCACAGTGAGCAGGCTGGGCAGACAGAAACAGGCAAGATGATGGTAAAAGAAACTCTGAGAGAAGAGTGTAAAATGAGACAAAGCTTATCTCTCTCTTTCCTGGTGTAATTGTTTTTTTTTATCTGGCTTGAAATTACAATTATTATTAGGTATAAAGGCAATTCAATTATATTCCAATAAAACTGAAATTCATATCAGCAGAGGCATTTCCATGCACTTGTTTTTACGTGCATTTTTAGTCTATCGAAGATCAAAAGTAAAATGTGCCAAAGTGCCCGGAAACAGATTTAAGAAATATCATGACAAATATGAAGCATGTGACTTAAACGCCCCCTGAATCTTCACTGAAGAAACTAAAAATAGCAGGAGAGAAAGCATCAGCTCTGTGTGGAGCGATGAGACTGTAGAATCACTTAAATTAATACATGAAGCAAACAGAAAAGTAATTTGTCCATCATGTTTTCCATATGGATTTCCCCCATTTAAGCTTTGACTGGTGCTCTTTAGTTATATCATCTTGATATACAAGGCTGCAGAATTAGCGATATTATTTGCATAACAATAGCAGATTGAAACACATTACGTCATTATTTGTCAAGGCCAAATGTAGCACAGATTTTAACCAAATTTCCAGAATATTGACAATCGGCATACAGAATTGCAGTCCTCCCTTGGTCCAAACACCTGGATGTGTTATTTTATTCCAACTTTAAAGGACCAATATACAACATTCAGAGCATTTATATAGAAGACATAGCAGAAGCACCTAGTGATGTAATGCGCTGTGCCGTATCGTTTTGGAACAGTGCCGTCATTGATGACGCCCAAAGCTGAAACCCGTTGAGGAATTATTGTTCCTGAATAAAAACATAAAATCTGAACATTGTAATACATCTATAGCTGTTAGGGGGCTCTTTCAGTTTGGGGTCCGAGGCCCAGGTTACCTTCCTTGGCTAAAGGTAAAGTCTGCCCCTGGTGTTTTTTTATCTTGTGAACCAGAGTGTATTTCACTGTTGTTTCACAATGTGAGTAGGTAGTAGCTTGGGTGTATGATGCTACCGCGTCATGGCAGGTGAATTGCTGAGGACCAAAGGAAGCACAGTGTTGAGTGTGAAGTTGTTTGTATGAGCAAGCTGCAACACCACAGGCCAAGCATTCAGCCCGTTCTGAACAGTCTGAATAAATCTGCTGTCTGACTCAAACACAGAGACACAAACTGCTTTCTTTTCTTGACTCTATCTCATATCAGGCTGTCAGGCTGTTACTTACAATGCCCTTGAATGAACTACCAAATGTTATCATGCTCACAGTTTCATTTGACACTTCCCTTGACCCCATGTCTGCTTTGCAGGGCAACTCGCTGCTCTTCCTGCCTAATGTTCTGAAGGTCTATCTGGAGAACGGGCAGACCAAGGCCTTTAAATTTGACCCCAGCACCACAGTCAAGGTACTATGCAGTGATACAGTCTACCATATTGATTCCTCTTATTTATTAATTTTCTACTGGATACTATAAATAGAGTTTTGGGAGTTCAGAGATGAAGCTGAGGTTCATTCTGGAATGGAAGTATTTTTCTGTGATTCTTAATCAAGTCAAAAACGGTGGTAATTTTTACGACCATACTGTGCTGATATAGTTTAAAGTTTGCAGTAAGCCTTATATTTAATGTAACTATAGAACTGAGATGATATTGGATTGTATTTATGATCTGATTTAAAAGCTACAACTGATGTGATTCGCGCCCTCTCTCATTTTGTATCAGTATGATATATACTGTGCATCAGCTTCCTTGATTTGCCAACTACTCAGACCTTATCGTGCTCCATTGAGACCGACAAACCTCAGATCAGCTCACCTCAGCAGTTATGTTTCCTGATGTCATAAAATATTGTCTCTCAAGAGGTAATGTTCTTCCCTGTGCATCAGGACATTGTGATGACACTCAAGGAAAAGCTTCCTCTGAGCCATATTGAACACTTCTCCCTGGTGCTGGAGCAGCAACACAGCATTTCCAAACTACTGCTGCTACATGAAGAGGAGAGGATACAGCAGGTACACACACAGACACTAACTCTTGTTTTACGTACATCTATATCTAAATCTACACTAAAGCTGCATTTAAGGTTTAATCTGTGACTGCTTTTAACTGAATTCAAAGCAATACATTTGGAGCAATGTGTGTGTGTGTGTGTGTGTGTGTGTGTGTGTTCAGGTGGTCCAGAAGAAAGAGGCCCACGACTACAGATGTCTGTTCCGTGTTTGTTTCATGCCCAAAACCCTCCAAACGCTGCTGCAGGAGGATCACACAGGCTTTGAGTACCTCTACCTGCAGGTAGATCGATGAACTTCAGACCCACCATTAATCTCCAGGCGGAAGTTAACTCTTCCTATCTCTAATCTGTTTTGATAGTTCGTAGGTTTTCCATTATACCCTTAACTTACCCTCGAGTGAAGTTGTGTGACACCTCTTAAAGTCCAGTTATTGTTGCAGTTGACACATTTCACCGTGATGTAAATCAACAAACTGAAAGTTTTTCAGTTTGAGACATGCAAGTAGTTTACAAACCATATATGGTCCTGAAATGCGTTTTTTTTCTGTGTCTGTTTTCACCATTTGTACCGTTTTGTACATTTTGTGTGTGTTAGGGAGTGAATGATGTGCTGCAGGAGCGCTTTGCAATAGAGATGAGGTGTAACACCGCCCTGCGACTCGCTGCGCTGCACATCCAGGAGAGATTGGCGAGCTGTGGACAGTCACCAAAGACCAACTTAAAGATAATCACGTGAGACACACACGCACAGTTAAAATTCTATTCATATCCACTAAATTAAACTATAATTAACAAAGGACTTTACCGCAGAACCTGTGGAGGTCCTATCTTTTTGGCGGGACAAAAATAAATATTTACTGGACAACTGAATGTTTTTTGTTGAATAGAACAACTGCAGTCTTTTAGCACTCAATGAGCATCAAGGATGCATTTTATTATTGGAACTGTTACAGTCTTCAAGGAACAAAAGGGGTTTTGGGATGCTATTCCAATCACATGTATTGTAAATTCACACATCCTTCAGCTCTCTATTAGTCTTGTACACACAAACAGACCCTCTCTCTCAGTCTGTGTTTTTGTGTTTGCTCTAGGAAGACGTGGGGCATAGAGAACTTTGTGTCATCCACCTTGTTGAGGAACATGCGGGAGAAAGATCTGAGGAAGGCCATCGGCTACCACATGAAGAAGAGCCAATCACAGAACGATCCCAAGCAGAAGGGTCTGTCAGTCGATCAGACCCGGATAAACTACCTGGAGGAACTGAGTGATCTCAAGTCATTTGGAGGGAAATCCTTCAGTGCCACCATGATGGTAGGGCTTTGAACTGTTCGCTGTACATGTATATTTATCTTTTGGTGAGTGGTGGTTGATTGGAGTTCATTGTCTATAATGCCTATCTGTTCAATGACCCCTCCCCCTGCTCCCCCACCCTTCAGCTTCAGGACAGGGAGTCGATGGTTACCTTGTTGGTGGGGGCGCGCTATGGGGTGAGTCAGGTGGTCAACCACAAACTGAGCATCCTGTCCACCCTCACAGAGTTCACCAGCATCACACGCATCGAGCTGCTGCCTGAATCCGACAAGGTCAGCCTGGTGAAAATATACCTGCAGGACATCAAGGTAAGAGCAGGAAAATACACGCACGTAATTTACAGAGGGAAGACAAAATACTGTAAACCTCATCTGAAAGCACTTTTACTTTGAAGTAACTGAATCAGCATTACAAGCACTGCTACAGAGGTGGGTTATAATAGATTCCGTACGAATTAGCATTATTTGTTCCCCCTTTGTTGATGCAGTTTGATGCACCTGCAGGTAGGTCACAGGAAATTTAGCTGCTTTGGAGGTCTGAAACTGCCTCTTTCATAGTTTGAAGGGACAGTTCACGGCAAATCAAAAATACATATATTATTTTCCATCTTACCTGTAGTGCTATTTATCAATCTAGATTTTTTTGGTCTTAGTTGGCGAGTGTTGGAGATATCGGCCGCAGAGATGTTTGCCTTTGCTTGAATATTATGGGACTATATATGGCATTCAACTTTTGATGCTCAAAGTTCCCAAAAAATGAATTAAAAAAGTAGTTTCATGTTGGAACTATTATATTTCTACCAAACTACACCCACCAATCTTATCACCTAGCAGAATTAAGTATTTATCTGTACTCGATACTGCTAGCTCATCTAGCACCACTGAGGTAGCTAATACAGCTCAGCCGTGGAGGATGCCATTGTGGAGAATTTCAGTATTAAACACAATATAAGTAGGATTAAATAACACCCCTAGTGGTGAGTAGAAGTGTCACAATAATATATATGTTAGTCACAATATGTTTACAATATTCTTACTTATAGAAGATATTATATGTTACAGTCTATTAACTCATTGAATGTATTAAATCATAGAAGTATAGTCACTGTAGGTATTAAAACACTAAGAATAAATCTTGAGGGTCAGATAGGGATTCTGAGTGAGACATGCAACAGCAGATAGACGATGGGGCCAGTGGGATGGGTCAAATGCCAAAGCTGACCACGACGGAGAGGTGGAGCCAAGATGTTTTGCTAAAGGATCGATCCAGGGAGGGGACAGAATTCAAATGGAGCCAATCACTGATCAACGGAGGATCAGTCACACGTTTTATGACAGTTACGACACTTTCCAACTGTCGGGGCATATAAAAGACTGTTTTAGAGAGCATTCCTCAGACCACTTCCGCCCCTCTTTTTCAGTACCTGGAGTGGCCAGACCTGTGAGGAGGACGCGTGCATGTGGTCTCTGTTCTCGAGAACATTACTATTGATAGTTAATTCAGTTTGTAAGTGAACTTTGTGTAGTACATTAAATATTGTTTATGATTTTGAACCGGATCCAGTATGTTTTTCTGATGTGCGTGCACAGTAAGAAGCTCGCAGCAGAAATCTCGCAGCAGAAATCTCCCTGCGGCCTGCAGCAGCCTCTCATCCTTTTGTTTAAACCCTAATGTTTACATTTCACGCTGTCACCAGCACAAGCTTCATGAGTACATGAACACTTCCTTCTGCGAGGTGGTTCGATTGACAGTGTAGTTTGGTAGAAAGAAAAAAGTTCCTACGTGAAACTACTCACAACAAGGTCTTTGGATTATCTTGAGTAACCAGTCATGATTTCTGGAAAGAGACCCTGCTTTTGAGTTTTTCAAATGTTTTATTTTGTCTCTTTGAGCACCACAAGCAAAGTATCACATTGTTCTATTATATTTGAGAGAATGCAGACATCTCTATGGACGATATATCCAGAAATAGGCAACTAACACAAAAATAATCTAGATTGATAAATAGCACTACAGGTAAAAGGGAAAATCTGTCATTTTGATGACTATGAATTAGCATACAACTTAACATGTAGCTGTGATTTTAATTGTGATTAATTTCTTCGAGGTTGTTTTTTTACTGACCTGTCTACATCATGTTGTGTACCCCCTCCTGTAAACAATGTGCAGATTTAAGCATTTAAAGAAGTATAACTGCTTTTTCATCAACATGGTGACCCCTTTGGATACGACAGGATTACTAAGTGTTTTTCCACTCCTGAAATTGACTTTCCATCCCTCTACTTTTATTGTCTTATCTCATATCAGCCCATCACATTGCTGTTGGAGTCAACGGCCGCCAAAGACATGTCCTGCCTAATAGCAGGTTATTGTCGAGTGTTTATTGACCCCAACCTCAATGTCTTCCCCTGGATGCATGACTTCAAGAAGCACAGAGTGTCTGCTGAGGAAGGTACACATTTACAGTAATATACAGCCATGAAATGTATCCATGCATTCATTAAGTCACACACCAGTATGTTCTAAACAATAAATAACAGTCTTATGTTGGTGTATGTTCACAGGTTATGTGTCACGATGCGGCAGCGACTCAGACACCTCCTCAGACTTGGACATGGAAGCGCTGGTCACCCTGGTGTCTCATGACGAGAGGCCCTGCCATCGAGTCAGATCCTCATCAGACCCAGAGGGAAGAAAAAGAAAAGACCGAAACAGAAGGAGAAACAAAGATGGCAAAGAAAGGGGAGATAAACCTTGGGAGGATAAAAAGCAAAAGGAAGAAAAGGATGCTGACACTGAAAAGGAAAAGTCTCCCCTAGATAAGAATAGAGAGAGAAAGAATGAAGACGCAGAGCACAAGGAGGAGACAGAAAGAGCGCAGGATGGTCGGCAAACACAGACGGAGATAACGGACAATGACTCTGGGGAACATGGGGAAAAGGTGGGACAAGAAGGTGGAGACGAAGTGCGAGTAGCCGAGGAGCAGCCGTCTGTATCAGAAGCATCGGATTCTTGTAATACTGACTCTCGGGTCATCACCAGCCCTTCCCTCGACTCCCTCGATGCTTTGGAGGAAGATGACTTAATTTCATGTTCTTCCTCCTCCTTCCACTCCAATGTTCCCTCCCAAATTCATAGCCACTCTCCCATTCAGCTTCATCCCGACTCTCATAGGCGCATTCAGCCCCACCTCCTCGCCCCTCCACCAGCTCACGCCCACCCTCTCATCCACCTCACAACTCACGACAGACGATGGGGGGACTGCAGGAGGTCGGGCGACGGCGCTGATCTCCAGGTCCTCGCACCGGTCTCCCCCTCTCCGAGCCTTCAATACATCCAAAAGTGTTCAGGTAACCCCAGCTCTGATGACGGCTCCATGTGTTTCGCTGAGCTCTCCCGCCTTGTGGACTTCCTGCCGAGCCCTCCGGAGGCCAGCGAGGACGATGAAGAAGAAGAAGAAGAAGAGGAGTTGAGGAGGAGGAGGAGGAGAAAGTCGGCAAGAAGAGCAGGTGAAAGAGGGAGCGTAAACAGCGAGGGCAGTTTTAAAGAACTTCCACTATCCCCGTCCCCGTCCTCCCACATCGAGTTTGTGTTTAACTTTGACCAAAGCGACGCTCGCTGCTACTACAAACTCTGTTCCAACATCACCCCCGACAGCGCTCGCAGCCTTCCCTTTCATAATGAGGGAGAACCCTGGGAGGAGGTGGAGGAAGATCCGGCTAAGGCGGTTGACCTGGAGCCTATCCCCATCCTTCAGCCACCACCTGGCTTTGGAGACAGCAGCTCTGAAGAGGAGTTCTTTGACGCCAGAGATCGCTTCACCTCACCTGAAGACCCAACCTTGGGGGCCATGCACAAAGGTGATTTGGTTTTCATTGTGAGGCTGATCACACGAAAACACAGGCTGCTAATGCTGTTTTTGCTGCCATCTAGTGGCATGTTGTTGTGTCACAAAAGTGACACAACACTGCACTAAAGAGTAATAAAACGTCATTGCCAAAAAGTAGTAGAGCAAACTTCTGACCACTCCCACTGTACCGTGGACTTGAGGTCCACTGTCTGTATGGATTCACTCTATAGAGCCTATAGAGCTCAGTGCAATCAAGCTCTCCTGCCAGAGACAGCATTTCATCCATTACACTTAACTGTCCAAAGATATTTATTAGTCTGGTGGTGGAAAGTAACTAAGTACACGTACTCAAGTACTGTTTTAAGTGCAATTTTGAGGTACTTGTACTTAACTTGTGTATTTCCACTTGGTGCTACTTTATACTTCTACCTTACTGATGGAAACATTGTACATTTGACACCACTGCATTTATTTAACAGATATATTCACTAGTTACTGTTGAGATACAGATTGCAAGTTAAAGATTAAACCAGTTGTTTCCAACCTTTTTGGCTGGCATGTGACCCCTGACAAAAAGCTTTGTCCTGATTGGGCCCCTTTGTCAAATGTTTGTCTGTCAATGAGTTGTTTGTTCCACTACAGAGAGAATTCACCTCTAGACTTCCCAGGTGGTTTCATTAATTGAGCTCAAATTGTCCAATATTTCACAAGAGTACAAAATGAGTACAAAAATGAATTTAAAATTCTGTAACAGAACTTTTTTCTTTTTTCATGTCCCATTAATAATCTCACAAACCCTCCGGTTTGTCTTACAACCTTGGTACCACTGAATTTAACAACCTAATCAGCTACAACAGTAACTATACTAATGTCATACGTAATAATGTATCAGTCACAGGTGACATTTTTCTGGGTACTTTTACTTATGATACTTTCAGCACACGTTGCTGATAAAACTTAAGTACTTTTACTTTGTGTTTTTACATTGTTGTATTAATACTTTGACTTCGGTTAAGGATCTGAATAATTTAACTCTTCAACTAAAACACTGAGATGACATTGGTTAACATGCTTTCCATAATAAATGGTTAAAAATCAATGCAAATTGCTTTTATTATTATTAATGCACCAAACCTACTTACAAAACGTGTTTATTTTCCTTGATGGAGACCTGATACTTGACAAATGTTGTGGGCCTATTTCCATCTTTACTTTCTAATTTCCTGCTGATTCTTTGATTGGTTTGTTCAATTGTAGAATCATTTTTAATTAAGCTCATATTAACTGTAAATAAAGACATAAACCTTCAAGCAAAGGTTAAGTGACACAAAACTATGTTATTGAGCTGATTTGGATTACCTACACTATGTTTACTTCCTGCTTCTAATTATTGAGGAATTAGTTTGAAACACAAAAAAGCTCATTTTGATGTACACTCTGTTTTCAACAAAAGATTGCTGAAGCTGAGACTTTTTTTACTATGTTGCAGATATTCACACAGAGATGAAACTGGACTTCCTCAGCACACTCGGCCTCAGTGACATCAGAGTCTCGGTGACAGAGGCAGACAAAGATGGAAAAGAGGAAGAAGACAGAAAAGTAGGAGACGAGGAAGGAGGCGGCAGAGAAACATTGTTCCAGCTCAGAAAAAGATCCCGTAAGCGCCGTTCCTTCATGGAAACTGATTACACCTCTAGGGTGTCATATCCAGAGCCAGATCCTAAAATGCAGAATCTGGTCTCTAGTAGGTGTCATAGGAACCTCGTAGCAGAAGCCAATGACGCACAGATGCTGAGTTCAGATCCTGAACCTTCCGAGCAAACCCAGAATCCCAGTCCTACGGTCTCCTCTTTGACCCACTCTGAAGGGGAACCGGCTCAGCTTGAGTCGAAGCCCATCCTGTCTAAACCCCACTCACATGGACCTGGCTCTCCTTGTGGTTTGGGGTCTCACAAACAGACTAGAGACCCACAGGCCACCTCCAGGACCAGGAAACAAGAAATGGAGATGGAACCGGAAGCAATGGAATCCAAATCAGTCACAGATCTGGTGAAGGCAGCGTCTCCTACCATCACCGTTGTCCGCTGCCGGGTGGATCCAGATGGAAAGGAGAGTGCTCATCGGAGGGGTGACGGAAAGGAGGAAAGGGAGGAACAGGAGGAGATGAGTGAGGAGGGAGAGGAGGAAGAGACAGCAGGTGTGTTGGGGAAAGGGACGTTCACTAATCATATGTTTTTGACAGAAAGCACAGAGGAGGAAGGTAAGGGGGGAAAAGAGAAGAGAGATGGGGTGAGAGAGAACTCATCCAGCTCAAAGAGACCAATCATTGGTGACGAGAGGCAGCCAGAGGCCAACACACTGCCTACATGTTTGATAGATGGGACTAAAAAGAGGAGTAATGGCCTTTTGGGAGCCCATCTGATTGCCCTCGAGCAAAACTCGTATGTACAGGACCAGATGCTTGAAGGTCTGTGTGTAAAGTCAAACCCTCCATCATACTCACCACCACCCCCTCCACGCTCATCCCCTCTTCCTCCAACACCAGTTCTTCACAAATCCCAAAGTGACTGTTATTTGAGGGGAGAAGAGGGCAGTGAAAACACGGGAATCTCAACCAAAATGTCTTCATCTTATTCCGAGGAGATGCCACAAAGACACATCAACAAAGCACAATTACATTTAGACGTCACCACCAGTATTATTGAGGATGATGCCAACGGTGTTGTTAGCTCTACTATGACTATTAGCGATGAAGTTACAGACAGCACCAATTCGGACAATGTTTTTTTTGATGATGACATGAGTAATTCCTTAACTTCAAGTTCAAGTGACAAGAAAGATGAGTGGGCTATAGCTACTAGACATAGCATCAGTGCAACTTTGGCTACAGCAAGTGAAGGTGAGTCTCGAATTATTATCAAGTCTCCCACCAACACTGAAGCTCATACAAGAATTAGTTCAGTAAATTCTGACTATACTCGTGCTATCAACTCTATCACTGCAAAGCTCGGAGTTGCAACAAGTGCCACATTTCCTACATTTAATTCAGGTACCAGATTGTGGCGTGAGGTGACAAATGAAAGTGCTTCAGGTTTGGATCAAAATGTAGACAAACCCATACGTGATTCCACTATGCATAGTGCTGAAGCTAAAAATAGCTTAGGTAGTCCTAGCTTAGCGAAAGCTAACCCAGTCACAATACACAATCTCTCCAAGACGCCTCCTTCTCCAACTCACTTCCTCTTCCAGACCTGTTCCCCGAACATTATGGGTAGCTTATCTGCCTCCACACTCAGAGGGAAGATTCAACAGTTGTCCCTTTATTTATCGCGCTCCCAGGAAACTCTCCACCAAGCTGGGGTGGGGGATGTTCCTCAGAGTTCAGCTGAGGACAGCAGTAGGGACGAAGTCGAGATCACCATCAAAGTTACAGACGTTGATGATGTCACAAAAACTATCGAGTTCGAAACGGGCACGACTGCAGAATCTGTGGAGTCGGACGATTCGGATACAACGGTTACAGGATCTGAGGTGGACGGGGAGATTTTTGTTGAAACAAACTCAGCAAAGAGTTTTCAATCAGTGTCAGAGGTGAAGGAATTAAGCCCTTTATCGCCTGTCCAGACTGAGCCCAAACCCCAACACCAACATCTGCCTCTGTACACTGGACCTATCAAGAACACTCCAGGACCAATAACGGAGCCTCCTGCCTCCATAGTGAACAGCCTCCAAAGAGGCTCTTCAGGCCTAAACATGGACACTCCTGGCCCTATAAAAGACACTCCAGAATCAAAGATGAAGGTTACAACTCCAGGTGAAGACATTCCAGATTTTAAAATGAACAATCAGTCACGTTCCATCGCCCATCCGATAGTGGTGACCACACAGAATGTAAATGGACCAGGGCTCCCTTTTCATAGTCCTGCCCAGAAAGTAAGACGGACCAGTAGTGACAGACCTTTGATGGGTCTTTGTAGGCCTGCAGGGCAGAATTCAGACTCAACCAAAACACTTTCTTCAGGCTGCCAGGTGTTTACTATCTGTGAGGATCCATCCCAGACAAAGAGCCCAGCCATCGTGGAGACTACCCCACCCTTGAAGCCTGAGTTTGGCTGCACCTCAGTGCTAGCATCTGGATGTGAGTCAGTAGTGGAAGGGCTGGAGGCTTGTGGTTGCCCAACAGTCTATACCAACTGCTTCAGCAGCGGGGACAGCTTCGACGAGGAGCTGACAGTCTACGAGTTCTCCTGCCGCACACAGAGCAGCGGAGTGACTCAGACATCTGGAGCAGGACCTCTTATGACCTCTCCACCCGTTTCCTCTTTTCTCTCCACCTCCTCCACCCACTCTCCCTCTTTCCCACGCTCCAACCTTTTCTCCTCTAACTCTGAGCTCAGCCCTCTCCTCTCACTATTATCGTACTCCTCTGACCGTTTCCTGCCCCAAATGCACAAGGACACCATCAGTCGGCTAGGCCAGCAGCGCTACCCAGAACTCCCAACGGGTTTCCAAGTACTCCGCATAGACGTGGACCAGCTCCTTTCCATTTTGGAAAGTACCGGTGCTGACAAATCCGTAGCAGGCCATGGAGGTCGCCACCTAAGGGACACCTGCCCCGCCCACTTTACAGAGAACAAGAGGGTGCTCCAGATAGAGGCACGGTGGCTGATGTCAGGCTGCCAGAAGGTGGTGGGGATTGGCCAGAGCCCAGAGGAAATGCTTCATTCCCTGGCTGACAGTTTCCGGACCCTGGTGAAGTTGGCTGGTATATGCCTCTGGTTCTCCGGTTGCGAAAGGTGTGACCGGAGGAACGCGGAGGCAGTTGCGGGTCTGGCAGATGTGGCTCGTTCTTTCAGGGACTTCTGTCTGGCAGCAGAGCGGGCCAACAGCAAGCGCAGCTGCCAGGACCTGAGCTCCAAGCTGCTAGCGAAACAGTGCACCGCGCTCACTGCCTCCGTCTTCTGCCTCACTCAGCTGTTCCGCACCCTCACCGCGCTATGAGTGAACCTCTCTGAAGTCTTTTGAGATTACCTTGAAGCCACCTGTGGTGTGTAATCTCAGATACACGAGGTCACCAGTGAGCCCACAGCTGATGGCCAGAGTGCGACTCGAGACATTCGTGTTTAGGGTGGGCAGTGTGAGGGGAGGTTACCTCAGAAACACAGGGGTGTCAACAAGAACTCTCAACATCATGAAGCCAGTTTGAGATCATTGAGGTGCATGTGGTTACTGACTTTATGCTGTGCACGTACTGTAGCCCACAAAACAAAGAGTCAGCCAACAAGCAGACCGCAGAGTGGTACTGCTTGTTTTCCAGTATTGAGAAACTGATGTACTCGAATGTATTCTATGTTATCGATTATATTTATTTATTCATTCATTTATTTGTTTAATTACAGGTTACTACAGTGAGCAAATAAGGAATGTAAAGTCAAGGGAGAAAGACATTTTGGACATAGGCATATTAGGCATATTTTCAGACGGAGGAGTAGTGGGCCTTTTACACACACATACACAAGCACACAACCTCAAATACACAGAGTGAGTCAGTATTTGATTCCATTCATACACATGCCTTCTGTGTGACTGACTGACCATGCTAGGATAAGAAACACTGTAGTTTACTGACGCTTATATATCTTTACATTCTCCAGGCGGCCAGTGAGGACTTCTTTGAATGTTACTGTTTACAAAACCAAAAAACTAGAGTGAGAAATGATTTGCTCAAATTCCACAAATCAAGCCTGAAACTGTGTTTGCCATTTTATAAATCTAGTAGCAGAATGCTGATGTATGCGCATTATGTGACTTTATGAAACAACAGTTTGGATGAGATACAGTCCTTTGCACACTTAATTTGTTCTCATTTTGTACACATATCCAGTATGGTTTATGGAAATGTAATACATTTGCTATCTTTTCTCTCATGTATTAGTCAACACTCTCTTTCTCCACCTCCAGTGGAAACACTGAACTGCATGGTGATGTGGCTGTCAACCACCAGTCTTTTCCATACAATTATTTTATTTTTTCTCTTTAGTACTAACATGTCCGGTGAGAACAAGAATCTCCAGAATTTAGTCGGAGACTTGGTGACACTTCCCAATAGCTATTTATGGTATGTAACATTGGTTATGGGAATTTTAAGAATCTTAAGTTTAAAGCAATTTGCAAGCTTTTCAAGCTCATAAAAACCTGCACGCATCTCTGAGCTTTGGGGACAGTCAGGAGCATCTTAGACTACCACTATGTCCCGTACACTAAGTGCATTATTATTACAGATTTCCCAGTATGACCACAAATAGTGGTAAACCAGTAACTGAACATGGGCACAGATAGCCCAAGCAGTGCATGATTACAGTATGTAGCACAGGCTATCTGTATGTGCTTTTCCATCTTTTGATTAACATATTGAGTGAGAGGGAGAACGTCTGTCAAACTGACCCAATCATTGGTTGACACCCTATCATTGGAGTTCCTTAAACTCAACACATTCACCACAGAATCATGTACAACACTGATTTACGTGAAGCTTATTATTGTGGATAAGCCGACAGGTTACAGCATTTTCACTTGGAATGTTTCTTGAAATAAAAAGGATTGACGCACACTGGCCCTGCATATTCACTGGAGAAATTAAAGTTAGCAGAACTAATTTCACCACTGCAGTGCAGGGAACACAATCTAATGCGAACAGTGTTTCCATATATAGTGTATATTTATAATGGCAATTGAAACTGTATTGTTAACTTGTCCTGTTTTGTTCCCTGGGGTTGCAAAAGAATATAATTTCCTCGATTGTATGCCCAATTTTCAGCAGTGAAGAATTTAATTTACTATGATCTCCATGAGAAAATTGCCCCAAACAAATGATGGAAAACGTTTTTTAAATAGTCTGTGCTCACAAAGCATGCTGTAATAAGCCATAAAATTAATTGTTGTTTCATCAGGGATTTTATCTGTGAATGACTGAATGATGACGTCTGCTCTTGCTTTGTAATGCTCAACTCCCACTATTAAAAACAATGTTAAGATTTTCTTTTTATGATTCCTTTATTGCTTACCCATTTGTGCCCTCTAATTACCAGGACAGGTTTGTTTACAAATGTCGAAAAAAAAAGTTGTATGGGGTGTAAGAGACATGCTGAACTTGAGCCAGTGGAACAAAGATTCTCTGCGGAAGATGGTGCATATGTAGGTCATGATATACCATCAGAACATTCATCATATTACATGTTGTATATTATGGATATTGTTATTATATATAGAGCAGGCATCTATTTATTTTTGGGCATCCTTTTACTGCAAGATTATTTCAGAAAAAAAACATTACTTTACACTTTTATTGCCTATCGCTTTTATCCAACTAAATTATAAGTCTCCCAAATTAGAATGTTCAAAACATTTCCAAACATACTCTACTTTAACTTACTTACTTTTTCTCAATAAGCAACAAGAAATAGAATGGGGTTTTTCATTATGTCATGGCTTTCAATTATTTTGATTATATATTTGATACGTCTTGGGTTTTTTCATATTGATCTGATTAGGAGTTAGCAAGTTGTGCACGAGAGCAACAGCTGCTGGGGCCACCTTTCCTTCGATCTTTATTGAAAAAACATTTAAATATATAAACATTGCACTCAACAGAATGGTACAGAGAAACAATGTCAGGTTCTTACATTTTCTGGAATGAGAGAAACATGGCTGTTTTATTTTTTTGTACTGATGTATTAATGGGATTCAGACAACTGTCTGCGTTTGCTAAGTCAGCCAGTCTTTCCTTCAGTTTTCTCATTTCATGGTTTTCTTTTCAGCTGCTTGCCAGTTGGAGTGCTGTTCATGATCACGAGCCTTGTCCTTGAGGTTCATGACTGGGAACCAGTCTTCAAACTGGGAAAGTTCATGGCAGTAGTTCTTCTTGGGTATGTTCACCTTTTACTGTTTTATCACTGAAATGACGTCACTCCTAAAAAAGGAAGTTGAATTCATCAATGAAACTAGTTAAACTAATTAGCTAATGTTAGCAAAGTTGAGGTTTATATATATCGTCCGATAATGGACGTTTTGCGGACTCTTGTGCTACTGCTACATTATGACGTTGCGTTAGCCCATAACTCACACACAGACAGCAGAGAGGAGCTCTGATCCCTAAAAATGTCTATGCTGACCTCAGACCAGTGTTGACCATGTTGTGCTTTGCCTGGCTAGGATGCATGGCAGAGTTGCTGAGACCCAAGCCCCAGATGACATCCAGGTCCACATCAGCCCATCAGCCCAGTGCAGTGATGCAGAGGAGACCTTCCAGGACGAGCACCAGTCAAAAGAGGACTCTGATCCTGAGATCCTGTGCAGCCCACCAGAATATCCCCCAGACAAAGACATGGATGACTACGAGTATGTATGTGCACTTTAAAAATGATTATTGAGTCATAATTTGTAATGATTTTACTGAATTAGTTCCGTTTTATTTTTGGTATTTTTAATGCAGTTGCCCAATGGTAGATGAAATAGTTGATCTCATAGATCTAGTTATTGAATTGAATCGAAAGTTTGAATAGTTATCGATCGATTTAATATAATTTAATTGACCTGAACTAAATTGTACGCACTTCATTTGAATTGTATTGATGCAACAGATGTACTAGTTATTAAAGTGAATTGATGTATTTGAACTGAATTTATTGGTAAATAAATATTAAAGAAACTGCAGTCATGTGTTTTAATATGTTATAACTTAACAGTAAAGTGTGTGAAATATCAATCTTAAACTATTCTTTTACTGCAACTGCAGAATAAGGCACCCTGTGATTTGGGAGGCTGACCATGAACAAATATTTTCTTTTTTTGTTACTGAAGGATAAATTATAATTTGTCAAAGCAAACACTTGAAAGAAACATTTCAGTATTTCTTTTATTTATTAGAAAAGTTTACAAGTCACATATCTGCAGCCAGGATACAGTGAAAGCTGAAATGCAGACATATGTAGGTTTCATGTTCACCTCAGTCAGTTTGCTCACTCAAATCCATAAATAAATAAGTTCTTAAAATAAACTTACAAGTGGTCAAGAGACCTGACTTCAGGAAATTACTTCCACATGAACTCTATGTATGTATTTACACAAAACTGTGACACTGCAGCTCGAAATCTTTTTGCTGTCGGAGTTCAGTTGCTGTTGATGTGTTGCTTTTCCGGATGCTGTGTTTTATTTTGGCCACTGTTGTTGGCCTCAGTGAGTTGGTGAAGGTCCTTCAGCAGGTCTGCAAACTGCTCCTCCTATGAGCACATAGAAAACAGACATTAGTATGTATTCATCCGGTCACTCATGGATGCTATTCAACCACTGTATACTGTCAAAGAAGGCGTTTCTCCCCACAATATAATTAATAACAGCTCATTATTTATTCAACTGCAGGTGAAACATTTAAAAGGGCAGCAAACATACTCACAAACACACTCACTCTCACATGTATTTAAAAAATTAGCAGTGAATCACACAAATTGTTTTTGACTGATGGATAGATAAAAAGTGAATTATGAAATGAATAATGAAGCTTGAAAATCTGCTTTTTCCATCTTCTTACCAGTATGTTCATTCTCTCGGCTGCTGCTGTGGCAACACTTAGCTTCCTCTCATCTTCCTCCCTCTCCTCCTCAATCACACCGAGCCTGTGACAGATGGAAGATATGATCATGTAGACAAGAACACCAAAATTACATGGAACCATCTAATATTTTACTGCTAATTAGTAACAGTTAACACAGCCTAGCCTACAACTTTCTACACCCGCGGCCAAATTGAAGTATTAACAGCTTCATTCATCTTTATGAGACTAATTAAAGTTATAAAGTGTGGAATACAGTATATGCAGACTGAATACACATATTCATGATAAAAACACAAAATGCAGGAAAAATTTAACATATTTTAAACTTTTTAAATCAAACAACTGGAAAACTTGCTGACAAATGCAGAATTACTTTTGAGCTTGACTGTTTAACCTGAAGGTGGCGCTGGCGAGCTGCTCCTCTCTAACAGCCAGCTGATTCCGGATCTCGGTCACCTCAGCCTGCAGCATTGCATTCTGGTCCTGGCTTTGGATAATGAAGTCCTCCAGGCGCTTTGACATGTCCAGCTCACGCTCTTTCATAAATGTTAAATACTGCAAGAGTTACACAAACTTTTGCAACTAACAACCAAACTGGACCCATGTCTTTTCTGTCCTACCTGGTCCCTCTGATAGATGATGTCTACCAGAAGGCCATGGAGCACAGCCAAGCGTAGAGGCAGATCCGCATAGCCACCAAAGGAAGACATTGGGATTTATCTCATTCCATCCCAGTGCTGCTGCAGGAATTCGTTCATGAAGCTCATGTACTCCTCCTTCTCTCCAAACCTGAATCAGAACAAAATGTTTAATTTACTTAATTAAGCAACTTAAGGTAAACTAAGTAGATTTGTCATTCTCTATAGTTGCTGCAGCTGCTGACTCGGTTTCCAGTCCACATCGTTGGCTGAGAAAGACACACACACACACACACACACATTTCTTCAGTTAACTGGAAGTGTAGTGCTTACACCTTTTTGCTGCAGATGTAATGAATTTTAGTGAACTATGGGGAGTTGTTGAGTGGCGTGTTAGTGTGTACAGATATCAAACATACTCAACAGTAAGGACAATGATATCTTCTATCTACTTTTGTAGAAAAACAGGATGCTATTTTACATTCAAGCAGACAGCAAACGAGTGTTGAATTACTTCAATAACTATGTAAAGATAACTTTGTCAGGCAAGCTGTCTATGGTGAGTATGTACTTAAATCTGGTATTAAAAGTGATGAGTTGATTTCAAGATGACTTCAACTTCTTGTGTTCCCTTAAAGTTAATAAGAAAACTTGATATTAACAGGAGGTTGGTTTTTTCCCCAATACGTACCAAAGTGTGTATACATAAAAAATACAGTGCAAAGCATTTGAAGTTACACAAAACATCAACAAACAGTATATTGTGATTTGTCTTCTGGTTTAAAGTTTCGATGACAACTTGTGTTTCGACTATTCTTTCATTACAAACGCGCATTCAATTTTTTTTTTGTATTATTAACTGACAGTTTTATGAACACGTTTGATGTTTTCGTTTTCCAGGTAATTACCCAGTTGATGGTCTTTATGATCAGTATCATCAGCACAGTGTTCTGTGGTCACCAAGAGAAAACAGAACTCGCAGGAGTTTCTTAAGGCTGAGAATGACTGAAAGCTGCACAGAGATGTATAGGAAGTTGATTCTCAGCTGAATCAACATGATGAGCATCTCTGTGGCACTCAATGTTAACAGTAAAACAGATTTACAAGCTTCTAGAATAAGTCATTTAGGCTGATGTTCAGCTCCCACTTGAGGTCCTGGGTTATGATGGAGCCCAGGAAGCGGAAGGACTCCACAGCGTCGACGGGGGAGTCACACACAGTGATAGGGGCAGGTGGGGCTACGTTCTTCCTGAAATCCACAACCATCTCCACTGTCTTCAGAGCATTGAGCTCTAAGTTGTTCAGACCGCACCAGGTCACCATATGGTCAGTCTGATGAGGGTGGTGTCATCCGCAAACTTTAGGAGCTTGACGGACTGGTGACTGGAGGTGCATCTCCCATGTAGTGGTCGTGAACTGTGGTGGAATGTGGCCTGAATAATGCACTTTCAGGTCCGTGTCATCTTCCTCAGCACCAACAAATCTGGATAGAGTAGTATTGACTTGGGCCTGGCTTTGAGTCTAGACATTTGAGACAGAGTTTGAGAAGGAATATTTGGTATTAAACACAAAAACTGTATCAAAATTTTACATATTACATGAAGTCATGAAAGATGAAAGCACACTGTAAAAGACATGAATGATAAAGCAGGTTGAAAGTATTGGACAGTATATATATATAAAACCCATGAAATGTCCAATCCAAAAATACATGTCTGAAAATATCGTCACTCTTCCTCTGCTTATGTATATGTGGGTGCCACAAGCTGCCAGTGCCAATAGTTGTCATAGGAGTGCCACCACTCAGAGGGTGCCGCCAGCAGTCAGAGGGTGCCAGAGGGCGCCAGAGGGTGCCAGAGGGTGCCACCAGCAGTCAGAGGGATTAGGAATTTTTTGAATATTCTGGAGTCAAACTTTCTATATCTCAATGGCAATAAAACTAAAGTAAGTAAACATACATCTTCTCATCTCTGCCTTTTAACTTCTTCTGTTTCACCAGTCAATTCAGGATATAAGTGTGACAATTAAATCAATGAATTAGGTAAATTAGGCTTCGTGTTTGAAAAGAATGAACCAAAGTCTCTTTATTTTTCAATTGTCATTTTTATTGCTTCATAAATAATGATAATACACATGCTCACTTTTCTATTACATAAAAATAACAAGTAAATACATGATGTATACAGCTAGGTTGCAAATTAACCATCAACATCAAATATCAGATGAAATAACCTGCATTAAATACATCTGTATCAATAACCTAGATCAGGGCTCTTCAACATTTTTCAGGGGAACGACCAGTCGTAGGTGTGTCAGGATCCAGGATCCCTGTCTGACCCGGTGTGTGTTTCCCCTGATCTCCTCTCCTCATGTGTCCTGTCATTCCCCTGTTTGTTGTGGTGTGCCATGTGCTCTGTTTGTCCTCTGCCTCCAGACACCTCCCATGGCCGCACCCTTGATTGTGCACAGCTGAGGACACTCCAGCCGATCACCTCCTGCAGCCTGACACACCAGACTCAGGGCCCACTAATGAGTCTCCTGTCACTAGATAAGCTCTGGTCCTGCAGTCTGGGGTTGTCAGGTCGTACCGTCTTTCACCCGCTGAAACCCCGTGGCATCCTCTGCCCTCCTTGTGTTTGTGGATTACACTCCGCCGCTCTGCCCACCTTGTGTTAAACGGTAGTGATGGCAAGATGAAGCCTCATGAGGCATCACAACACTTCAGCCAATTGGTTCGAGAAAGGGTTCATTACTCGAAGCTTCATGTGCACACGATACCACCTACTGGCCAAGTGTATAATCACAGGCAGCTGTATCTGAACCACATAATGTGATGCATTGAATTTTTGTGTCTGTTATGGCTGTTGGGAATGACGGAATTACAAAAATGTATGACCAAATCATTTCTGTACATAAATTATGACATATGTGCATAATAAAATATTTTTTTAATGTATTCTGTGTGTGTACATTTTCCCAAAATGGTAGTATCATATGATATGGCAGGTTGTGTAATGATGTTATTATGTCACTTTAGGAAAATGGCATGGGCTTAAGCAGGCAGAGGACAGTGAAAGTGCTTGTGGAACTAGGAAGAGGGGACTGAATATGCTTGTGTAACTTGGACAGTGATGTACAGGACACGGGACATTTTATTCATTTTTATTCAGAAATAACAGTTTCTCAACAGTGTTTGGTTTTAAACGATTCCTTTTTTTTGACACAACCTCTCCGGCCTTTGAAAACACCCTTTCACAGGGTACAGAAGATGCTGGCGTGCACAAAAACGCAAGCGCAAGTCTATATACATTTTGATACAGGAATTTTTGTTCTTGATTAGCAAACCTAATGTGTCTGAAATAGAGTTAGATTTAGCTTACCTTATTAGGAGTTATCAAATCAAAGTGTTCCCACACAGGGGAAATCCTCCTCTTCTGAGCTGGCTCCATCTTATCACCTATCCTTCTCTCCTCACTCTCCTAACTCTCCAAACTATCTCTCTCTCTCTAAACTCTCCAAACTATATAAACGCTATCCAAACTATCTCTCTCTCTCTAAACTCTCCAAACTATATAAACGCTATCCAAACTATCTCTCTCTCTCTAAACTCTCCAAACTATCCAAACTCTCAACTGACCGCAACTCTCCACCAACAACCCACATTTTGAATGTAGCCTGAGGGGTTTATATTGCTGTCAAACCTCCCGGCAAAATCGGAACCACTTCCCGAAGCAGTCACGTGGTGCAGCCGGGCAGCGAGGCTTCGGACGTCATCATTTTTGGCTCCTCCCCTAAATGAAGCAAGCCTCGATACGCGCTTCGAGGAAACGCCCCCTCCATTACTCGACACACGCTTCGAAGCGTCGGCACATCTCGTAACATCACTATTAAACGGACTACACTCGCCGTCAAGCTGCCAGCCCTCCGGTGTCGAGCCACGGGACTCACACCGTCGATCTGGCTACTCTCTGGTATCGAGCCACGGGACTTCACGCCGTCAACCCACCAGCTCTCCGGTGTCGAGCCACGGGCCTCACACCGTCGATCTGCCGCTCGGGTGTCGGACCACGGGCTCCACACCTGCACGCACAGTCAAAATAAGACCTGTTAATATTCACTTCTGTCTCCTGTGGTCTTGTAAATAAAAATATACATTCATTCAATGTTAAACACAGCTTATACGCGGATATGTGAGTTCTAGTACACGAAGGTCAAAAACGCCAGGTGGGGCACTCTCGCACTCGCCTGAACAAAGTGGAAAATACTAGAACTCTGAAGGATAGCTTTTGCCCCAGTTAAATGTCACATAGTCTTACAGAGAACCAGTCTCAACTGCCTGCTCCATCTTAGAGATAGAAAGAGGCGCCCTTGCATATCTAGCGCCTAGCTTATCTAGTTGGCCGAACATAACAATATGCTGCTGAATCAACATCTCACACACACTGACGTTCCAGAGAAGGCGGATCCCGGACGTGAGCCAGTGTGGGCGGAGATGCCCAGAGCTCCACCAGGTCATCTGAATGCTAAAAACAGATCCACCTCCTACTTTGCTTTGACCAATAGGCTCCAACAGGAGGACCTAATATATGAACGCATGCGCACTCTGTCTAAGCGCCTTTTAGCTTTTCATTCACTCCTACAGAGTGAACTTTTTAGGTCCGTGCACGTTTTAACTGCTGGACATAATACTTCTGTCACAAATAAACCTTATTGCTTAAATTGAGCTAAACGCCTCGACCTAAGTCTGTTCACCTGAGTTTTCTCCTCAACATGAGATTTATTCTCAACATGGTAGCAGAGAATGGTTTTAACGATCAGTAGGAGAGACATCTCGTGACGGACTTTTTCTTCTGTCAACAGACAAAACAACAGGTGTTTTCCCGAGAGGCTGGGGATTCCGGCTGACAATCGGAGCCATTCTTATCACCTCGGGAAACTGATCAAAGCAGCTGCAATCAAAAGGTAAGAGCAGAGCCTATTTAAATGAAATCTGCAGAATTGTATGTAGGAAAAAACCAAATTGAATTGATCAGAAGTACCGGGTGTGAGTAATGAATTGCATTGACTAAATTTTTAAAATATAAATTGACGAAGCATTGTGACAGGATTGTTATGACAGCAGTGGGGTTTTTTTTAGCATAGAATGTACATGTGTGTGAGTGGATCTAACAGAAATTAAGGATTGTAAGTTCTATAAACTGGCATCGTGTTCACTGTGTAAGTCTTGATAACTGTTCGGAGGTTACACAGCCGTGGCGAAAGCTTCGGTTCGCTGACCAATGACGGTCTGAAAGACTGAATTCCGGGCCACACTGTTGATTTATGCGAAGTTGCAAACTGAGGTTTGGATCAAGTATATAGAAATTGTTGTTGAAATACGCTGATGTGAAAGTAGTGTGTCTGAAGACTGCAAAACGCCATTTCCTAAAGGGACCACGTTCATGCATGTTGTATACTGTAAAACGAAGATCCATCCAGAGAATTTTAATTGAGAAAAATAAATTGATGAGGTCAAATTGAGGTAATTGATGAGGTTTGTGTACCAGTATTGCAGAACTGGCAGTGTATGGGTTTGCATGCAGCATAGATGATCTCAGGGAGACATCGATTCAATTGTAGCACAAGAATTCGCCATTTCCTTAGGGACCGTGTTCGCACAAGGCGTACACTGTAAACAATAAGGTCAATAGACCTTTCCTGACGAGGTCTGTGTGCGATTATTTGTGGAATCACGGCTGTGTATGGTCGATTGAGTGTTGAGTAATGCCTATTAGGTGTCCATTTCCTTCGGGACCGTGCTCGTGAAAACGCTATAAGAACAGATATATATGTGATTTGTGCGTATTTCAGTGACGGCAGTGTATGGTTTCAATCTGGTATGGATGAGAGTGATTGTGTGAAGCGTACAGGTGTTAGAGAGTACATGTGTAGTTGTAGAGTTGTAGTGTTTTTCACCAGGTTGGTGTGCTTTTCAGAGATTGACGGTCAGTGGAGCAGAACACACGCATGAGACACAAACTTTGCACTCAAACACAGAAACACAAAACACTAGGATAGACTGAGGGAAGCTGAGGGTTAATATACGTGTCAGTTTTACTGGTAGAGTTAGGACGATTACAGATTTATTGGGAATTTTGTTCCTTAGGGACCGTGAACAAATTTAGGAGCGAAGACACAGCAGGCAAAGGCACAGAGGCAAGGGAGTGAACATCTTAGATAAGGAAGACAGCTGCAGCCAAAGCAGGGAGAGATAACAACTAGGACAGAGGGCACAAGAAAATTTGACAGGAGCTTTGGCTCCCTCTGTTGGTAATTTGTGGAGGAAAAACTCCTCACACAAGGAGCGTGGAGCAGCCAGCACACGTGGTCCTGATAGCTTTTCAGGCACACGGCGCTAAAAACATTACCGAAACTGGTTTACCGTCAGAAAGGATTTTAATCCTGCTGTTGCAATTACAGTTATGCAATGGTGTACATTAATCTTTGGAATATTAAACAATTAACCCCCCTTTGGAAAAAACTCTTCCAGTCCCAGGAGAACACGTCTTCCCCAGGACACCTACGTAACAGAAGAGAAAAACGCTTGACTATATCCCTCCCTTATATTCATTCGCGACTCCTCCCCTTTCATCTATCTCAATTTTTATTGGCTACCTACGCTGACACCTCAGTAAACGCCTGTCTACACATCTCGCTCTACCTGCAATAAACACATTCAAATCCTGTCAGTTATGACTTACTCCCTTCTATAATCCTACAACACTTTATGTTTATCTTAATTATGCATCCCCAAAACCCTTATGATTATGACTAATTATGAACCTTAATTATGAATTATTAAACACTATTATATCTACTAATCACCCCTGTTTTGCTCAAATTTCTTACAATTCCCCCCTAACCCACAGTTCACTGTGAGTTAGTTACTCGAATGTAGTCAGTTACTCAAATATTGTTAGTTACTCAAATGTAGTCAGTTACTCAATGTCCCTGGAGACCTCCCCCCTACTCAATCCAGGGAGAGGCTTCCTATCTATCTAAACAGAGGCAAACAATTCATGAACACAGATATCATTTCAAGTATTTCTGTTCAGTTCGTTTCAAGATAGAGTGCGTTGAAAATCACTGCCTTCCATGTCTTGGGGCTGGCAGGATCAGGATACAGCCTGTAGGTGGATGTTTTAGAAGTCCATCTGGGCCTTTATCAGGTCCTTCAGGATCTCCGAGAGGATGGTCAGGAACCGCTTGTGAAGTTCCGCTATGGCACCGCTGGTGGCCTCATCTAGACTGTGGCCATCAGAAGCTCCAATTCGTCCTCATCCTCGTCACATAACTGGTTGCCTGGACTGGTGTCTGGCTCATCGGTGAAGCAATAAACCCCTGTAGAGGTCCACGGATGCAGGGGAACCCCCATCCACAGACAACTCGGAGGCTTATGACGACAGCACACAGAATAATTACGATTGCCAAAAATGTATGTTTTCACTGGCCAAGCATACTTTCCAACCAGTCGGTGAACGGATTCGTGACACCAGAGTTGTCTGCTAGCTCTTGGCTGAGTGCTGTCAGTCCCTCCAGAGCCCTGGTCACCGATCCATCAGGAGCTGTGTTATTTGGAATGAAAGTACAGCACGCAGACCCAAACATCTGGCACACGCCACTTTTCTCTGCTAAATCATATCTAATGCCATTCTGTTCTGCAAGGTCATTAAACTAGTCTTCGCCAGCTGTGCATGCAGTCCTGATATGGCGTCACTGGTGAAGTTTACTAAACGCTGTTGGTTATAGTAAATGTAGTTGATCCAATCGACATTTTTATTAATCATCACCCTCTGAGAGAAAACAGATTCTAAATCTGCTGCTATTTGATTTCTGGCTTGAAAGTCATTAGACACCCCCCTTGGCAGTCTTATGACATCTTATGTACACTTGGTCATCAAAGGCTCCCTTCGGGCCACCGGCATCTCTTTTGGATCTTCTGTTAGCATGTGGGCGTGGAGAGATGAGTTCTCTATAAGTTGCATCAGTGACAGGCAAGATATAGAATGACAATATAAGTTGCACCAACGCACATCTACCTGTCCAATCTTTAGGCAGGATTGGATGTATGGTTCTTCCTCCACACCATCACCATAAATCAGCTCTAGGTGCTGTCTGTCTTAACACACTGTTATATAGATAGTCGCTAGCATTGTGACTGTTGCTACAATTTGCAATAATTTGCAATAATACTACCTACATTGGGCCCCTTAGCTGTATCTGAGACTATACAATCAAATGGACCCTCTGTAACCTTGAACAGAGGTGGGGTATTATATTATACAGGTGGGTACTCTCAGTGTAGCCTCTGACAAGTGTGATGGAGGGGCAAAGTGTCATCAGTAAACAGAGTTAAAATACAACTAAATTCAGGACTTATGAGTCTGAATCTTGAAGGAACTGGTGTTGCTAGGGGTTGCTAGGTCCTGAACACACAATACAATCTGTACTACTGACTCTTAAAGGATTACATCTACCCACCCCCTTTGTACACATCACAGGCATAATATGATAACAGCTTCCCATACTTATGTGTGGCAGGCCCACACTGGTCAGTTATGATGCACAAGGTTTTGGACATCCACCCGTAGGTGTGTTCATACTCGGGACAGGAGACTACTTCACAGAAGTCGAACTGGACCGTTGATGTTGTACCTTCTTTGAACATAAGAGTGAGAGTTACATTTTCATAGGTGAGTGTCGTCAGAGAAGCCTCTCTACGTGGTCTGAGATCGGTTTGATTAGCTACTGAGGCTAAATGTCGAATCCTGATGTAGTCATGCATGTGATCTGGTTCCTGTCTGTGGTTAATTCCACATACTAAGAGGTAAACTACTGAACTCAGGAATAAAATAATTACAGACTTCCATAACCCACTGAACCTAGAGTCTCCTACAGGACGCCCTCGCTTAAACTATGGGGAAAACGTCATCTTCAGTACTGTCTAACCCCTCTTTTGAGGTGTCTTTGGCTTCAAATTTTCCAGTCTGATGTTCAATCCTGTCTCTGCGAGTGTCTCACTCGTTACCTTCGCTGCTGCACAGTGAGTGAGGTGGTGCCAAGTAGCTCCAGTTTTACCTTTTACCTTTACTGCATGTGAGGTTGCCAATACTACCTCCCATGGACCGGTCCACCTTGGTTCACTCCACTTGCGCTTGTGGACTTTTATCCACACCAGACTGCCTGGTGACACGTCAGCCTGCTTCCTTTCGTCAGCTGCTGCTTCTGCGTTTGTCACCTGAGAAAACAACACTCGGCTCATGTTAGTTAGAGCTCCCGTATATTTCTCAATTTCTAGAGTTAGCAAGTCTAGTTGTGGTTTATCATGACGTTATTAAATCTCAAAAATTGTGAGTAGCACCTTTACTGAAAACTATTCTAAATGTGGATCTACAAAAAAAGTTTGACACCTTACCATAAATGTTTGACACCTTACCATATCCCCCCTTCACCTCGATATCTCTGCTGTAAGGGATCACATGGCAACCATGTATCTTGGCTATACACTGAACCTCCCCATGGTCCTGGTGACAGCATGGGCATCTGTTGATGTCTCATGGGAGGAGGTCCAGCTGGACCTGGTCGTAGGTACTGCTGATGTTGTGGTGGGAACGGAGCATGTTGTGGTGGTGCATTGGGCTGTCTTCCTCTTCTTTTATGTGGGCAATCTCTCTGCCAATGACCTTCTCTCCCACATACGTAGCACTGTCCTTTACTTACAAGACCCCCATGCCCCCCTTTATCGTTACCTCTCCCTCTGTTGGATGCACCACTTCTGCATCGTGGTGGGGGCTGATTGTACACCACTGTGTGGGCTGGTACTGCTGGATTTTGTTGCTGCTGGGCTTCTGCTGCTCTCATCTGTTTCTTGGCCTGAAATTTTCTACTGATTTCTCTGTCGATCTCTGCTACTTGAAGTTTCAGCAGCAGCTGCGTCATTCCCTCTATGTCTTCCTGTCCTTTCGTCTTCTCAGTTAGATGTCGCTGGTTGTAGTGAGTTAGGTGTTTCCTCCACATGGCATCTTTCATGTTGCTCAAGCCTACTACTTCTCCCAGCGCTGTCCGTATCGGTGGAGGCAGGCCCTTTTGCACACTGTGTCGCCATACCACAGTGGTGGCTTCATTGCTATCATGTCTCCCCCCTGTGGCCCTCTGCCACTCTTCTTCAGCTCTCCTCAGATACTGATGGGTTTCTTCTTCTGGTTTTATCTTCAGTCCCGAAAGAGAGTTCATTTTTGGTTTTTTGGCCCAGATTCTCCGCATTGCTGACCAGAAAACTCCTCGGAAGTTGTCAAATGGGGTTTCATCCCCCCTGTTGGTCGTTCCTGTACTTACCTCCAAAATGTTCAATTTGGCTGTTCCTTCGGTGTGGATCATCACGGCACGGATGTCTCCCAATGCCAATTTATCAGCTGCTGTGAGTTTTTCAAAGACACGGATCCACGGATTGGCTCCACCTGCCAGCGGTGGCAACGCCTTTTCCAGTGCGTCCATGTCTCGATGTCCCCATGGCACAAACTCAGCTTGTCCGTTGGATTTTACCAGCTCTCCTACTTCCTTACTCTGCTTCTTTAATGTAAACATTATGCAGCCTAGGAGTATTCAAATGTGTGTATTAAATGTGCACGCTTGTCATCACATGAATCAAAGTCAACTCACCCTCTGTGCTGTATGGCGTGTGGCCGTTGACTCCAAAACTGGGATCCACTGCTTCACTTCCCAGATCTGGACCCACTCAACCACGCACCTTGACTAAAACACACACAAAACTGCCAAAAGTTCAGCAGTAAATGTTAGCATACGTCTGTAGTGTAAGAGAGGTCAACGATCTCTCAAATATGTTTGCGCCGTCCGTGTCAAAATTGATTCTTAGGAACGATGTAAAATAGTAAATGTACCAAAATTAGTCAATACTGGATATGTGAAGGAATCTCGAATCCAAAATTGAAGCTAGAATTCCGAAATCAAACTCAACATCTAAATCAGAATCACAATCACAATCCAGTTCCAAATCAGAATTCGAAAGGTTTAAAATTGGAAGTAAAATGAAATTAAGAAACAATAAATAATTAATCAATTAAATATTAAATTCAACTTTAAAAATCAATAACTGTGTTCAAAGATATTCAATCAGAAATACCAATGCAAGTCAAACTGTTGAACTGCACTTACACTCTGGTCTGCACAATAATGAATCACAATTAAGTTCAAGAATTGAAGAACAACTGAAATCATTAATCTTTGTTAAAATGCTGAATTAAAACCAAAGTCAACGACTAAAGTTATAATGCTTAATTAAAACTAAGGTCAGGATATAAGCTCACAGCTCTTAGACAATGAATCTCTGAAAAATTTACAGATTCTAAACACTTATTTACGGTTATCTGCAGTTACTCCTTCTTCTGTTTAATTGTTTTTTAAATCTCCTTTTCTTTTGCCTTATGTTTTGATGCTTTTAATGGTTTTATGTGAAGCACTTTGAATTACCTTGTTGTTGAAATGTGCTATACAAATAAACTTGCCTTGCCTTCTGCGCCGAACCGGAAGTTGTTCTGCGCCGAACCGGAAGTTGTGCTGGAACTGGCTTTTTTTAACGGATATGCTAACCGCAATGCTAACGACAAAAACGGAGCTTCTAATAAAGCATACGCACACACAAGTATCACCAAAATCCCACACTTTAATTCCACTGGTACGCCCTCTGTCTCCTCTCACACTCTACTGGTTATTTTATTTTATAAGCACTTATTTTACATACAGAGTACCGCAACACCGGAGCTACACGTAGCTAGCGTTAGCTCCTCTTACAGCTGCCACAGATCATGCAATGCTATTCATCATTTTAAACGTATTTCCACGCTGCTAAAACACAGACTAGTCACACGTATTATTGGACTTATTTATTCATCAGTTTAAACGTATTTCCACGCTGCTAAAACACAGACTAGTCACACGTATTATTGGACTTATTGTCCGGTTTTATTATACCTTAAACCCCCGGTTAACAGGCTATTAGCTCCTCCAGACCCGAGTTCACTGTTACGTATATGAAACGCGAGTTATTCACTGCCAACGCCACAACAACTCACCCAGTCTGCCTAGCACCACCAAAAGCCCATTATTCTCCGTCTTCTGAATCATCCACACGACCCACTATTTTATCCATTCACAGCCAAAACAAGCGAGAGTGTCTTTCCTGAAGCCGCAGCCTCAGAAGCTAACTCCCGCTAGCCTAGCTACGCTACACAGCGTACGCTTCGAGACCTGAAAAGTCATGAACAAGACCCGCGAAGGGTTGCACGCCTGGGCCGGAATGTCACAATATTTCAGTCCGCCAAGTTACATACCTGCTTTTGAACTAGTTGTCAACAAAAGCCCAAAATTGCACCCACCGAGCCAGAGGGTCTCCCAGTATGTGCAACCTTAGTCCGCTTCAGCCAAACAACTGCTTGATACCAATGTGATGATTTAATTACAGCGCTGTCTGCCTTTAATTTCTTTATTCTTAGGATCCTCTGTATACACTGGACTTGTCCCTTTAATGCATTATACAAATATACTCTCACTGCAAACTGCAACTCGCTCAGCTCAAAACGGCCTGCTCACACACGCGCCTTTTTTTTTCACACCTCCTCCTCACAGAACAAAGGCACGCTAGCAGGGCAAACACCGGTCGGCCACATCTCCACTAAATGTCCTAAAACTACCTAGACAGACTTCGTTAGGTGCTGTTCTTACCTTGTATTGGCGCCTTGGAGATGTAGGTGACCGATGCCGTCCCGCATGCGTGTCTCGTCCCGCAAGATGGTCTCCTGGCTAGCTCGCCAAATTTGTGGAGGAAAAACTCCTCACACAAGGAGCGTGGAGCAGCCAGCACACGTGGTCCTGATAGCTTTTCAGGCACACGGCGCTAAAAACATTACCGAAACTGGTTTACCGTCAGAAAGGATTTTAATCCTGCTGTTGCAATTACAGTTATGCAATGGTGTACATTAATCTTTGGAATATTAAACAATTAACCCCCCTTTGGAAAAAACTCTTCCAGTCCCAGGAGAACACGTCTTCCCCAGGACACCTACGTAACAGAAGAGAAAAACGCTTGACTATATCCCTCCCTTATATTCATTCGCGACTCCTCCCCTTTCATCTATCTCAATTTTTATTGGCTACCTACGCTGACACCTCAGTAAACGCCTGTCTACACATCTCGCTCTACCTGCAATAAACACATTCAAATCCTGTCAGTTATGACTTACTCCCTTCTATAATCCTACAACACTTTATGTTTATCTTAATTATGCATCCCCAAAACCCTTATGATTATGACTAATTATGAACCTTAATTATGAATTATTAAACACTATTATATCTACTAATCACCCCTGTTTTGCTCAAATTTCTTACAACTTCAGGAACTGCACAAGAACATTTCACAGGAGCTTTGGCTCCCTCTGTTGGAAATTCGGGAGTACAGCATCTAAAACATTTTGAAAAGAAAAAAAGAGGATTGGAACTGGAAAAAGGATTGGAATTGAAAAAGATTGATTGAAGAAAAAAAAAAAACTTGAACTGAAAAAAAAAAGAAAAAGAAAGAAGAGCACAAGAAGACATGGCTGGAGCTGTGGCTCCATCTGGTGGCTACTCAGAAGCACTGCGTGCAAAACTGAAAAAAGCTGTAACAGACACAGGAGGCAAGACTGCATGGAAAAGAGACAAGACACATTGGGAAAACTGCATGAAACGATGGCAAGAGGAGGGATGGTGGAAGGCGGCCAGTCCACTACCTCCATCGATCAACGACCTCCTGCTCTTTACCAACGATTTGACAAAACGAGTGGCTCTAGCACAGACTGCAGAGAGAAATCAAACGACAAATCAAACCAAGCGATGGGGGTTCGCTAACCCACTGAAGCAAGCCCGCAAAGACAGAGAAAAGGAACAGCGAGTGGCAATGATGGCACTAGGAACGGCCATGACGGATCGGATACAGGTGGACATGCCGACCGGAAAAGAACAAACCAGGCCCCATCAGGCACTCGACATCACCCCCCTTGACATCACCCCCCTCGACACCACCCCTACCACACAAGCCCCGGTAGGTCTGGAAAAGACTGCACAGGAACCGGGCCAGGCATCTCTGGCCTCGGCCCCTCCCCCGCCCTCAACTGGCCTGTATCCAGCACTCCCTCCAGTTACTCCCCCATACTCCTCCAACAATCCGTTTATACAAGCACCAGTGAGAACAGTGAAAGGAGGAATGCTCACAGGAGCATTCAAGATGGCACTAGATGATGGGTGCACCATCGAGACGAGCTCCACCCCAACAGAGCGAGCAATGAAAGGCATGATGAAGAGGATGGAGATGTTGGAAAGAGTTGTGACAGGAGTCACCAGTGGGGAACACAAAGAGGATCTTCAAGGAGCAGCGGGAGGCCAGTGGTACAACAAGGAGGAAGGAGACGACAAGGGGCAGCGAGATTTCAATCAGGAGTACATTCAGCGACTTCGCGACAAACTCGCTGACACATCACCTCGCCCCATGCACTCAGAAGATACCTATGTGACAAACAACCTGTACCATAATCCTGCAGCTGAAAGACAGCCATCACGAAGAGACTCAAGCGGACCAACTACATTGGAGCAGCTCTCTGTCGTGCAAACAGAGGCAGAAGAACTAGTACAGACTCTAACCTCAATTATGGGCGGCGGCAGAGAGTTCAGCAACCAAGGAGGAGACCATGTGGAGATGGACAGCCCCTGACACTGTTGAACACACTTTACCGGAGCACCTCCCTTTGCCTCGTCACCATGGCAAATCGTGTTCAGATCATCCAGCTACAACTGCCTGTTTGGCTCAGGTCCCAGGAAGGTTGTGGACCTCAGGGGCCTATGACGTTGGCCGCCTGACCACGGAACCCATCAAAGTCACATTCACAGACCCACAGCAGCTTCCAGTGTACAGACCCCAATATCGCCTGAAACAAGAACAACTGGAAGGCATTTGGCCAACGATTGAAGGCCTGCTCCAAGCCGGAGTCATTTACCCCACCTCATCAGAGTTCAACACTCCCATACTTCCGGTTCCAAAGGCAGGAGGAAAAGGCTGGAGAATGGTCCAGGATTTCCGCCCCGTGAACGAAATCACAGTTCCAACAGGTCATCCTGTTCCAGATCCCCATCTCTCTCTCAGCAACTTGAGCCCTGCACACTCCCACTTCACAGTAGTGGATCTGGCCAACGCTTTCTTCAGTGTCCCACTGCACAAAGACTCTCAGCCCATCTTCGCCTTCACCTTCAATGATCAGCAGTATACGTATGCCTCCCTACCCCAGGGCTACAGGTGCTCCCCAGGCCTATTCAACCACCACTTACACCTTCATCTTGCTGACCTCGCCCTCCCAGAAGGCATAGTTCTGATTCAATATGTTGATGATCTGCTTCTGGCAGCAACGTCAGCTGCTCTCTGTCTTGATTCCTCTGTCCGACTCCTCACTCTATTGGCCGAAAAGGGCTACAAGGTCAAACGTTCAAAGGTGCAGTTCACCAGACGCCAAGTGTTGTTTTTGGGTCGCAATGTTTCATCAGACGGGATCGGCCTGTCACACACGCACAGGGCCACCATCTTACAACATCCCCAACCGCTCACTGTTGCCACTCTTCTCTCATTTCTGGGTTTAACAGGCTACTCACGAGCCCATATCCCAGACTACACCAACAACACCACCATTCTCAGAGAGATGTTGAAGGAAGTGGGCACCAGAAATCTTACTGCCACCCTCACATGGACAAAAGAGGCTGAAGCAGCTTTCTCCCACTTGAAGCAAGCACTTGCACATGCCGCCGCACTCATGTCCCCAGACTACTCCCTACCGTTCCACCTTGATGTTTCCGAAAGAGACAGCCTACTCAATGCTGTACTCTTCCAGAAAAAGGGGGGTGAGAGACAGGTACTGATGTATCATTCATCAAAACTTGACGCTGTGGAAAATGGTCAATCCACGTGCGCAAGATATGGTGCAGCAGTGGCAAAAGCAATTGAAAAAAAACTTCTCATATTGTCATGGGCCATCCACTGGAAGCCAACATCCGGCCCACCTGAGCTCACAATCGAGCACATCAAAGAACATCAAAAGAAAGCAGGACCTTATGAATGGTCCGAATGGACACGAAAAGGAGCCTCAAAAGACAAAGAAGGTCTGTGGAGAGCCCACGACGGCAGAGTGGTTGCCTCAGCAGAACTGTGTGCAGCACTCCTACCAGGGGCCCACGGACCTACACACAAGGGAAAGAGACGGACATTGGACAATTTAAAACAACTATGGTGGCATCCGCACATGGAAGCGATATCTTTCCTCTTCTGCGATGAATGTCAAATTTGTGGAAAACACAACCCAAGAAAACCATTCAAGACACCGATGGGATCTTATCCCGTGCCCTCTGCCTGTTTCCAAGACATCAGCATAGATTATACAGATATGGGACCAGAGAACAGAGTGCAGGGAAAGAGGTACATCTTGGTAATGGTAGACAGATTTTCAAGATGGGTGGAAGCAATTCCCACCAAGAGAGAAGACGCGCAGACAGTTGTAAAGTGGCTGCAGACAGAACTGATTCCCCGTTACGGAGTGCCGAGATGCATCCGCTCTGATAACGGATCACACTTTAGCAACACCATGCTCGCACAGGTAGAGCAATTTCTGGGAATCACACACCGATTCGGGTCAGTCTATCACCCGCAATCTCAGGGCCTGGTGGAACGAGCGAATCAGACCCTTAAGGCCAAAATTGCCAAAGTTTGCGCGGGCTCCAAATTAACATGGGTTGAGGCCCTGCCCCTGGCCCTTATGGCCATGAGGTCCGGAAAAGGGGGAGAAACACATCTCTCCCCACACGAGATCATGACTGGCCGGCCGATGCCAGGTCCACCCAGAGATGCAGGTCATATGCCACCTCTGGATGTACAGCAGATTGAAATGTCTGACTATATGAGTGCCCTAACTTCTCTTGCTGAAGCTCTCTCCAAGCAGATCGAGAGGACTCGAGCAGTACCTGAAGCAGCGGCAGCTGGAAAGCAGATACAAGTAGGTGATTGGGTCAGGGTCAAGGTTCACAAGCGCAAGTGGACTGACCCCAGGTGGACTGGGCCGTACGAGGTGAAGGAGGTTACTTCACACTCGGTTCAGGTCAAGGGCAAATCAGGCGTCCCTTGGCACCACCTGACACATTGTGTCCCAGCACCGGTACCAACCAGAACACTAGGAGAAATTCGCACTAATTTGGAAAATGCATCGGGAACTTAGACGCTGTCTAGGGGACCCTTATGCAAACCCCGCCGACCGAGGTCGGCAGCGCTTCACCTGGAAAGGGGTGGGATGTGGGAAGAAAACTATAATGAGGGTGGGTATGGGCATACTAGTTGCCTTACTGATCTGGGGATTAGAAACCAAGTATCAGACACACCAGCACCCATCTAATTCAACTGCCCCTCTTCCCTCTCCATCCCCGAATCAGACACACACCCGAACTAGACATAGCACCCCACCAGTTTCCGATCCAGACGATTCAGATGATAGGGACCTAAACATCGAGTTACAGCCATTGAATGAGTAGTTCCAAAACATAGAAGTTCACACCTAGCAGGTGTGAAAAGGGGGATTTGTAAATAAAAATATACATTCATTCAATGTTAAACACAGCTTATACGCGGATATGTGAGTTCTAGTACACGAAGGTCAAAAACGCCAGGTGGGGCACTCTCGCACTCGCCTGAACAAAGTGGAAAATACTAGAACTCTGAAGGATAGCTTTTGCCCCAGTTAAATGTCACATAGTCTTACAGAGAACCAGTCTCAACTGCCTGCTCCATCTTAGAGATAGAAAGAGGCGCCCTTGCATATCTAGCGCCTAGCTTATCTAGTTGGCCGAACATAACAATATGCTGCTGAATCAACATCTCACACACACTGACGTTCCAGAGAAGGCGGATCCCGGACGTGAGCCAGTGTGGGCGGAGATGCCCAGAGCTCCACCAGGTCATCTGAATGCTAAAAACAGATCCACCTCCTACTTTGCTTTGACCAATAGGCTCCAAAAGGAGGACCTAATATATGAACGCATGCGCACTCTGTCTAAGCGCCTTTTAGCTTTTCATTCACTCCTACAGAGTGAACTTTTTAGGTCCGTGCACATTTTAACTGCTGGACATAATACTTCTGTCACAAATAAACCTTATTGCTTGAATTGAGCTAAACGCCTCGACCTAAGTCTGTTCACCTGAGTTTTCTCCTCAACATGAGATTTATTCTCAACAGTCTTGCGTTTGGGTCCTACCTGTGAACTCCCGTGACAAGGTGAAAGCAATACGTGTTTTATTGATCCAATCTCTCCTGTACAAGTTAGTCAAACAACTTAATTTCTTCCTAAAAGTACCCCGATTACCTCGACACACTTTAAGGATTCACAGGTTAATCCACATAACACGTTTCATAACACGTTTCATAACACGGTCGAAAAAATGTGCGGCTCCATTCTGCTTCAGATATTACTCACAACCGTAACTAACTGTCGCAAAGTGCCCTTAAAGTGACGGCAGTCTGTCACTTACGTATATTTCTTACTATAACAAATTATAACAACATTCTTATAACATTCAAAGTAGAAGCAGATGTGATTAAAGTTAAACAAGTAAATATTTAACAGCACCTTGAATTTGGCTTTTACAGTGGCCATGCCACTGCCCTTTAAAAACATACCCTGTCAACTGTCAATGCCAAAACTAACATTGTCTGTCAATTGCATGACAGACAATGCATACAAGCTATTCAAATTGACATTTTCATTGTGCATATTGTGCATTTTTAATACTTAATATCTTTGGTTACTCTGTTACTTTGCTTACTTTGTATGTCTTGCTGCTATAACGTACAAATTTCCCCCTGGGGATGAATAAAGTATCTATCTATCTGTCTATCTGTCTATCTATCTATCTATCTATCTATCTATCATTCACAGGCATCCTCCACTCTGCTCCTATGAAGACAAAAAACACATTGGGATTGACCTGGCAACCTCTGGGCTCTGTTTGACAGCAAGTAGGAGAGGTTCAGTGTTGATGAGGATAGCCCAGCAGGAGAATCACACCCACGCACTTCAAGTTACAGCTCTCATACGTCTGCATGAAACAGGTAGATAAACAAGTGGAGTTGAACGACACCAATCACGCTACTAAGCAAAGAACAGGCCAAGAAAACAAACATGATACAATAGCTCATTGTTGAGCTGCTTTTTTCATGGGACAGGACAACCTAACGCAGATATGAAGGTTTCAGCTTTAGTGGATGACAAACCAGTGCCAATGGAAATACCAATGACATTAATTGGTATTTTAATTGTAATTGACAACAACATCATTAATCAATAATGAAAATTCAAAGGCAAACTTATAATGTACAAGTCAATAACATCAAATGTGATGTCAGTATGAACACAGATAGGGCTTAAAAGCATCTCTCCTCAGTTTCTCTACTGGCTGCTTAACTATTGGCTTGCTGGTCTGCTTTGCTCCGGTTCTTATTGACCTCCTCGCATTCACACTTTGTGCTTCAATGCAAGTAATGGAGAGCCAAAGTAACTGACTTGCGATTAGTCAAAAACCCAAAGAAACCAAACCAGGGATAAACTGTAGGCAAATAGTGGACTTTATGGAATGCACATGGTGCTCTGTTTCTACTTGATATGTAAGTTGCTTCAGTCACATTTTTGTATGTGACCCATAAGAACTTGATAAGTTTGTGTAGTACCACACAGTACAACAATATATCACCTCTGAGGCATTCCTGTCCACTGTTGGATTTTCTGTTCGTTCTGCTTGGACTTTGCTAGTAAGCTGTGATGTAAGAACATGAATATGGCTATCAGTGGTGTTAGAATGTGAATTCAAAGATGTTTCAATTTTAGGATGAATATTTTTGAAATGTTTTCCTTTAGGTGCTAAGTGAATATATAGGGGCAATTTACAAAAGGATTGGATGACTTTTGTGCACACCCTGCACCCTGTCGTCAAGACCTGTAGCTCCCTGTCCGAAACTTTCTATGCCTTTTTTTTGGCCTGTGTGTTCTCGGCACAAATGCAGCAGTTATACTTTGCCACATAATCAATTGCAATCAGATGCACAAAAAAGGCTATTTGCACTCAGCTGCAAAATGTTATGGGTGTGTTTGTGCTGTCATATCATTAGCGTAACATCCATTGTGAATCACACCTTGAGATGGACAGATAGCGGTTCCAAATGAAGCATTAGTCATGGTGCTGTCAGCGGCCGCAATCCATTCTTTAGGAATTTGCCAGATAGAGATTCGCCTCGTTGTTAAAATCAGCACAAATCAGACTTAAATTGTGTGGAGTTCCTTAGGGGTCAATCCTTGAGCCACTTTTATTCAAAGTTTACATGTTCTCCCAAACCCATGTTTTGATGAAAATAGCAACATTCTGAAACATATTTATTCGTATGACCCTCAAATGTACTAAAATAATGATCATTTAAAAAAAGTTGTCTCAAAGAAGGAAACTAAATCAGTAATCTTGATGCAGTCATGGATTCAGACTAATGCTGCGTTCACACCGGTCGCGTTGATTTTTTGACGCACTGCAAAAAAGCGTCCAACGCACTGCACAATCACGTCCAACGCGCCGCCGGTCGTGTTCACACCAGACGCCGCAAAATCTCGTAGCGCCGGAGAGGGGGCGTGGTTTATCGTCCTGGAAGCCTCCATCTGGCCGCCATTTATTTCCGCTGTCAACCGTGAAAGGAATAAGGACAATTGCTGCTTTGTACGTGTTGTGGAAGTCCCTCAAACATAGGAATGCCAAACGCCGTCATGTCTGGTTCATAATATTGTTCAGAGGAGCTCCGTGGATTGTATCGAGCTGTATTCACTGTGTCTAGCAAGCCACCGGTCGCTGTTTACTGCAGCTGTAGGAACACAAAATAAACTGATTTGGCTGTGATTCAACGGCAATAAACCCACAAAAAGGGACTCCGAAATAACTACGTAATGATGCAGATTTGTACTTGTCTTCTCCGACAAAAAGGGACTCCGAAATAACTACGTAATGATGCCGATTTGTAGGCTACTTGTCTTCTCAATGGAGCTCTGATGGATCGGTGCTAGGCTATGCTAACATCGTAGCAGCTCCACCAGCACTCAATAACGTCACGTAGACGTAAATACGGCAGCGTCTATTCATTGTTTGTACCGTATGGTTTACACACACACATGCATACACATAGTTTGGTCCGGTCTCTGTTGATATGAGGTATCGTAGCGCTCTGGGTGAACACAGACGGCTACAGGATTTATTTCCTGATTCAACAACGGCAGAAAGCCAGTGATGACAGGGGGAGCAACTCAACGCTGATAGGCTATCGCGCCACAGTGTCACGCGATTATGTCGCTGAAGTTGAAAAATTTCAACTCGCGCGTTGGCGATTTTGCGGCGTCCACCGCACTGCAATAACGCGTCCAACGCGCCGCGCCATCGCAAAATCGCGGCGCGCCAGTCTCATCGCGTCTGTGCATAGACTTTGTATGTAATCTCGACGCGCGTCAAAAAATCAACGCGACCGGTGTGAACACGGCATTAGTCAGACTAAATCACTTCATCAAAATCACTTCACACATCAATGGGCTCCTCCTTGTTGTACTACAAGTGTTACAATGCATAAAAATTCACAAAAATGTATCAAAATCATATTTTTTCAAAATAACACTTGTAGTACAACAAAGAGGAGCCCATTGATGTGTGAAGTGATTTTGGTCATGCTACACTTATCAACAGTAAAGCTATTGATTATTATTTTTCATAAATATTCACAAAAATGTATCTAAATCATATTTTTTCAAAATAACACTTGTAGTACAACAAAGAGGAGCCCATTGATATATGAAGTGATTTTGGTCATGCTACACTTATCAACAGTAAAGCTATTGATTATTATTTTTCATTAATATTCACTAAAAGTAATCAAAATCATGTTTTTTTTTAAATAACACTTGTAGTACAACAAAGAGGAGCCCATTGATGTGTGAAGTGATTTTGGTTACATTACATTGCATGACAGTGAAGCTATTGAATGTTGTTGTAGTAGGTATTTTCGGCATTGCACTTTGTAGACGGTCCCTGCGCACTCGTCTCGCTGCCAGCCGCTCATTGAGGCCAATGCTGATTGTCCAGCTCGGAGGAGTCCGTAAGACGGCCAGTTTTAATTAAATTAAGGTTGTAGCTTGTTGTCTATCTCACTACGGTTACAGGGAGGTATCGTTTTGTATTTTAGCAACGTTTCTTTAACGATTTATTGAACCGGAAAGTCCGAATCTTTCTAACTTTACCTAAGTAGTGCCGACATGCTGCTCAAATGCTCTGCATGTTTCGAAGCACATACCAGTGTGAGCAGCTGTTCTCTGTGATAAAGATGAACAAAAACCCACACAGGAGTCGTCTCACTGATGCTCACCTTCACTCCATCTTGAGGGTTTCCACATAACCTAACCCCAGATATTAATGAACTGGCAGCCAAGAAAAGATGCCAAACATCTGGCTCTGGTACTTATGCATAACACAATGTAGCCTACCTAAACATGTATTCTTTTTGCACTTTGTCCAATATCCCTTCTATCCTGTTTATTAAATGGTGACTCTATTTGGCCCTCAACGTAGTCACAATGTTTAGTTTTGGCCCTCTCTGTGGTGAGTTTGACACCCCTGCATATCTGCTGTATTATGCTAAAAGGTGTCATTTTGTCACGTTTTTGATTGTTGGTGTGCCGCGGGATCTTTTTAATGTAAAAAATGTGCCTCGGCTCAGAAAAGGTTGAAAAACACTGCCCTCAACAATATACACCTTCAGCATCTTTCCCTTTGGTGACTCTGCTGTAGGCACGTGGCAGGGTTTCCACGTGTCCTGGAAAACCTGGAAAACAGTAGATCACTTTTCCTGTTCTGGAAAACACTTGGAAAATTTGAGAAAAATCCTTGAAAATCTTGTATTGTCCTGGAAAATTGTTCCAACATTCTCATATTTTCCAATGAGCTACAGGATATCTATCAGAGTTCCCCAAAATGGATAACATTGCCATCTTAAAGGGCCAAATTATGTTCCAGATCATATTAACATTCAAATGATGGTTTATGGATGAGAGTATTTTCGTTCGGCATCTCATTTAGTGACACTGCTGGACATGTGGCCTTATCTAGACTGACAAACTGTTGTGGAATGAATGTCACATCTTAACACTGTCTACATTAAAGCTGCATTCAATTAAATGTTTTGCCACACGGGGGCAGCAGAACAAAACTACAAGCACAACTCTGTCAGCTAAGGGATGGTTATAGTGGTACATTGTTATTATTTATTATCGCGTTATCGCATTCATTAATTAACGCCGAAAATTATTTTATAGCGCGTTAACGCATTTTTTAATTTATTTTTATTTTGAAAGTCCGTTGCTCACTGGCAGCGGTGGAGGAATGGAGACTACTGGACATCGCTGCGGTAAAGTCAGCAGACACTCAGGTCTCCGTGGTCAACTCAGCAGACACTTACACTTTAGTGCACCTATATGCTGAAATTCACGGTAAACGCATTTAAACGGCACAGATCGGGAGCGAGTGAAGGACTCGTGGATAGCAGGGCCGTCTTTCAACCGGAGGGTCGGCGGTTCAAACCCTGACTCCGGCTCAAACCCCGGCTCCAGCTCTGCTAGTCGCATGTCGATGTGTCCTTGAGCAAGACACTTAACCCCAAAATTGCTCCCGTAGTTGCGCCTACGGTGTAGAAATGTGATAGACTCTGAATTGTAAGTCGCTTTGGATAAAAGCGTCTGCTAAATGACTGTAATGTAATGTAATGAATTTTATTCACATTAAGTATAAAACATGCTGCATCTCGTGTATTAAAGGGAAAATACACCTAAATTGTGGGTAAAGTGTCTTTATTCTTTGATCGCTGTGTAACCATCATTACCTCGGAGTTACAGCATTATATTGATGAACAGTAGAGCTGCATTCACATGTTCTGACTGTCATGAAGACAGACATTTTTGCTGAAACATGCTGAAACATTTTATTCCTGTTTCACAGCACACTGAGCACAGATAGTGAAGAGATAGAACTGCTACTGTGTAAAGGGAGTACTGCTGTTAAAAAACACCTTATTTTGTTTAAAGTGTTTACAATCCAAATGTTATTGACCTTTTGTCCATATAGAGTACTTTTAAAATAAAAGTGCACAATACACTACTTTTGAATTCATTATTGAACTTTGCCATAACAATGCGATTAATCGCAAAAAATCCATGCGATTTAAAAATTTGAATCGTTGCCCAGCACCATTATTTACACATCCTCGAGACACAGCAACTATAGCTTTCATTTCAGCTAGCCACCTGATTTATTAAAGTCCAATATTCACGCTCCTTTTAGCTCTGGTTTAATCTCCACCAACTCCTGAAGGAAATATCTTGTTTTTTAGCTGGTAAATGCTCATCTATGTTCATTCTCTAATTATGTTCAGTTTTTAAAGAAATATAGTTGTAGTTAGATTCATGATTTAGATCCAGACCCAACATTGTCACCACAGGACGAATCCCAATGACTCATAACCTCCTATTTTATATGTACATTATATGTACAGTCATATGTTTCAACCTCACAATCACATTTGTTTGTTACCTTTCTGCATGAAGTCTTGCCCAGCTGTATGTGATGATCTTCATGCCTGCCCTGCCGGTGAGTTTGGTGCATTCTAAACTCTTTGTATGAAGATAATGATACAATGCATACAGAGGATTTTGCTCGATTATTACTCTCAAGGTCAAATTTGCCAACAGAATGCCAAAGTGACACTGATTACATTTTCTATTTTATTTTTCAGGCTGCTTTTATGTACCAGCTGCAAGAGAGGTATCTTCAAAATCAGGTGCAGCAATACAAACCCACTGATGTTAAAGTTTATGGCTGGAGCAAAGTTATTAAAAATGATATTAATACCAGGTGTTGTGGTTTACAGGGAATTATATGGCCTCAGGTTGTGACTGGAGCGATTGCAAATATCCTCAACGCAATCATCAACTACGTTTTCCTCTTCCGTCTGGAGTTGGGCGTTGCGTGAGTTTTCCAACATCATTATTTTGTAGTAGAGCTTAACACTCAATTGTGCCATTTAGAAACACTCTGATGTCTAGTCACTGATGCATGCTTATAATGATTAACATGCCACGTCACAAAAGTAAGTTGCTTTGAATATGCTACAGTATATACACTAGGGTTGGATGGTTAATCAAATTAAATTTTCAAATATGATTTTGGCTTGTGACGCTTATATGCGCACCCCGCCTTTCCTTCACAGCTGTGCTCTCTTGGTCGTTCTCGCTGAGTTACTTAATGGAATATATTGAAAATAGTTCACCATAATATTGAATATATGTTCAGGACTTTTCACTAGGTTGGAGCAGTAAACTGCAACATAGTTGATCTTATTTATTATGACTCCATACCAGCGACTGCATTATATTTTCAGGTTGTCCAATCCGTCCATACCATTCTTATGTTTTTCAGTAATATATGTTTTACAAATTTAATCAAACAGCTGTCCAATTCAACAGTTAATATTATTTGTCAGTTTCACGAATGTAGTGTTTATTACCAGATTGTTGTATTGGATGACATTGTACAGAGACATCCATTTATCTTGTCACTCAGTGTGTTATTATTCAGTAACTTATTTTATTTTAATCCGAATGACCATCTGAACACATAATGTATATAAAGTACAGTTTCATAACCATGAACAGCTGTCAACAAAATGTGAATATGATTCTCATTTCTTCTTTGGTCTAAATCTGCTGTTTCTTTCTTCTTGAAGTGGATCTGCTGCAGCCAATGCTATCTCACAGTATTTGCTGGCTGTGGTCTTATACATCTACATCTATTGCAGGGGTCTGCATAAGGCCACATGGGGAGGTCTGTTGTAATTTATATAGATTTTTCTTCTTATGGGGTTGACTGCATTCATTATCTTATTCTATCCAGTAATTTCATTCTCTTTCATCATTCAAGCCTCTGGTCTTTTGCAACTTCTTTATTGATTGTCTATTATGAACTTTCCAGTTGTTAATGTTTGACAAGATAAAATTGCACTCTATAACTGTTTAACGTAGTGGGCCAGAGCGGTTACGGGGATGACACAGCTGGCCCGAGTTAGGATTTACTTTTAAGTAAGGATGTTGTATAAGACAAGCAATAATTTGCCAGTAGTACAGCCATTCTGACCTAACTTAACACTTATGTATAAACTGACTGAACCTTTTTAACCTGAGCTCTGTTTAGCTTTAAGCCCACTTTTACAATTTCTAAAATACACTTGCAATATTTGAATCATTTCGAATAATATACGTACTCATGCAGATAGATTTTGTCTTTTGTCACTTCGGTCTTTGTCCATCCTTTTTTTGAATTATGATTTTAGCATAACCAACTGCTCACAGGAGTTAGCTCTAACATGATATAAGAAATGAAAAGATACCCAACAACAGCTTAATGTAAAGACATCTGTCCCACAGGTTGGTCAATGGACTGTCTGCAGGAATGGGGACCCTTCATTAAGCTGGCCATCCCCAGTATGCTCATGCTTTGTCTGGAGTGGTGGATGTTTGAAATAGGGGGATTCCTGGCCGGATTGATTAGCGAGGTTGAGCTGGGAGCTCAGTCCATAGTTTATGAGCTGGCGACTGTAGCTTACATGGTAAGTCCTCTATATGTTTTGCCCTACCAATAATTATGTATTAATTTTAAAGGCTAACCCTCTGCTTGTGTGTTGCTCACTGCTCTAATGAAATTATAGTTAAAGGGATAGTTTGCATCTTTTGAAGTAGGGTTGTATGTTGGTCTTATCCATAGTCAATGTATACAGTAGATGGCGGTCGACACGCCCCCAATCTGGAGAAGCGGACAAGAGTACCGTAACGGGAGCAAAGCAACGTACTGATGTGGACGGGGGCAGCAGCAAAACATATTTTAGCCACATGAAAAAGTCCCACCTAAAAAAATCTGTTCAATTGTATGTGTAAGAAATTTGAGTAAAAAACTGTAGTTAGTAGATATAATAAAAGTGTTTAATAATTCATAATTAATAATTCATAGTTAGTCATAATCATAAGGGTTTCGAGGATGCATAATTAAGATAAACAAACATGCAGAAGCATGAAACTTCTGCCAAGTTGCAGAAGTATAAACTTTAATTTTGAAGGATTATTATAGATGGGATTAAAACGTAACTGACAGTCATTGAATGTGATAGTAAACACAGGGGCAGACAGTAGAATACACTCCTGGAAGTTAGCCAATAGGAATCGGGATAAACGGAGGAGGAGGGGTTTCGAACAAATGTGGGAGGTTTAATTTGAAGCCTTTTTCTCTCTCACCTGGATGCTCGCAGAGGACAGACGTGTTAAACCCTGAGGAGCTGAGTAGAGTTTTTTGCAAATGGGGTTTTATTGTTTTAATATGTCATAGGAGTGTGTACTCCAATGTATTACTGTAAATGTACTTACATCAGTGGAATTAAATTCCTTATAATTGTGAATCAGTTTCGGTAATGTTTTTAGCGCCGTGTGTCTGAAAAGCTATCATTCCACGTGGGCTAGCCGGCTACATTTTCATTGTGAGGAGATTTTAGCCTCAACAAATTTGGCACCCCAGATGGAGACTTCCTTACCGGCCTCGCTGCGTGGGCTGAAGGCTGCACTGGTCAAACACACTTCCTGGGCCCATCATATCGGTAGGCAGAGCCGTTTCATGAAATCTGTGAGTTAGTTTTGTAGGAACTTTAGAGGAAGTGTCTTTGGCTAGCGTTGCTAACAGCTAGCTCTGAGGTGCCGGTGAGGACGTTCCCCGGAGGAGGCCTCGTTCCACTGAGGTAAGCTATGATTTGCAGTCTGAAGTATACTAGCATGGTGAGCAGAGGGGACTAGTTCAGTGAATACTGAGATTCAGAGCGTTTGGTAAGCTGCGAGGACTGGGAGCGTTGAATCGATAAGCGTTGATGGGCGGCAGCCCTGATAGGCCGAACTGCGTGTTCTTTGGGAGTGGCGGACCAACACTGCTCGGTATAGGTAAGAGCCCGATGTCCGCGGATTACCTCGCCGGCCTTACCTAGAGTTTGAGTTTTGGATGGTGTGGTTCAAAATGGAATAAAGACACTGACAAGAAGGAGCTGGTGAGCCAGGACAGCTTCGGTAGCTTTGGAAGCAGCCAGGCACTGCTGCCGGGAATCGAGTCTGCAAAAGGTAAGATTGCCGCGGGGTGCTGGGAGGCTTTTGAATGCAAGATATTAAAGGACGTTCGGGTGGGTAAAAGATAAATAAGTCCGGTAACAATTGTGTCTTGTCATGTGCGTGGTTGCCGTGTTGGCGATAGCGTTGTGGGGAGATACGATTGTGAGAACACACTGGGTGAAAGGTTGTAGCGTTATACGACGATCGTAGGGTCTGGTTAAACCAGAGGATTTAAGGTTACTAAAAAAACGGACATTAAGTCCAATAATACGTGTGTCTAGTCTGTGTTTTAGCAGCGTGGAAATACGTTTAAAATGAGGTATAACATTACATGATCTGTAGCCGCCGTGAGGAGCTAACGCTAGCTACGTGTAGCTCCGGTTTTGCGGTACTCTGTATGTAAAATAAAAGTATTTATAAAAGAAAATAACCGGTGGATTGAGAGAGGAGACAGAAGGCGTATGAGTGGAATTAAAGTGTGGGATTTTGTTGATACTTGTGTGTGCGTATGCTTTATTAGAAGCTCCGTTTTTGTCGTTAGCATATCTGTTACAAAAAGCCGGTTTCAGGACAACTTCCGGTTCGGCGCAGAACAACTTCCGGTTTGGCGCAGACAGCAAGGCAAGTTTATTTGTATAAGCACATTTCAAAGTGCTTCACATAAAACCATTAAAAGCATCAAAACATAAGGCAAAAGAAAAGGAGATTTAAAAACAATTAAACAGAAGAAGGAGTAACTGCAGGTAACCGTAAAGAAGTGTTTAGAATCTGAATTTTTCAGAGATTCATTGTCTAAGAGCTGTGAGCTTATATCCTGACCTTAGTTTTAATTAAGCATTATAACTTTAGTCGTTGACTTTGGTTTTAATTCAGCATTTTAACAAAGATTAATGGTTTCAGTTGTTCTTCAATTCTTGAACTTAATTGTGACTCATTATTGTGCAGACCAGAGTGTAAGTGCAGTTCAACAGTTTGACTTGCATTGGTATTTCTGATTGAATATCTTTGAACACAGTTATTGATTTTAAAGTTGAATTTAATATTTAATTGATTAATTATTCATTGTTTTTTAATTTCATTTTACTTCCAATTTTAAACCTTTCGAATTCTGATTTGGAACTGGATTGAGATTGTGATTCTGATTTAGATGTTGAGTTTGATTTCGGAATTCTAGCTTCAATTTTGGATTCGAGATTCCTTCACATATCCAGTATTGACTAATTTTGGTACACTTACTATTTTACATAGTTCCTAAGAATCAATTTTGACACGGACGGCGCAACATATTTGAGAGATCGTTGACCTCTCTTACACTACAGACGTATGCTAACATTTACTGCTGAACTTTTGGCAGTTTTGTGTTGGTTTTAGTCAAGGTGCGTGGTTGAGTGGGTCCAGATCTGGGAAGTGGAGCAGCGGATCCCAGTTTTGGAGTCAGCGGCCACACACCATACAGCACAGAGGGTGAGTTGACTTTGACTTCAATGACAAGTGTGTACATTTAACACACACATTAGAAACTAGACAAACACCACGCACACCCACATAACACATGCGATTGAAGGATTTAGAAAGTTACAGCAAGTTACGTTAACTATTATGCTAAAGTGTTTAGAATGTCACATGCAGGCTGATTCACTGCACAGCACATTTAGAGCATTTATTGGACAAAATATACTGCTGCTGTCTCTGTTTCTCTGTTCCCCCACAATCTGAGTTGTCAAGGGGGGAGATTCCACACTCGGACTCACTTTACTGACTACAGGAACAACGCAGTTCCGGGCACCTGTGTACAGAATAAAGGGGGGACATGGACGTGGAGACTCCAGGGGGCTGCCAGGACGAAGCAGGTCAAATGGGGTGCAGAGGAAAAAAGATAAAACGGGAGTGGAAGATGGGGAGTGGTGAGTATAAGACAGACGGTTATGTGTTCCCAAAACCCAGAAACAGACAGAGAGCAGCCACAAGTGATGATGACACCCTTGACGACACTGATGAGGACAGAAGAGAAGAGGTAAGTGGAGCAGCCGGAGGTTGTCCACTTCCCAGACGGTTCAACAGGAAAAGGAAGGCACCAGAACGCTGTCGAGAACGTCTTTATCCTGTAAAAGGTGAGATGCCACCATTAGCCCAGACCCAACAGTACCCCTTGCTGGTGAAATACAACGGACAAGCGGAGTATGTGCCATGGGGACATCGAGACATGGACACACTGGAGAAGGCACTGCCACCGCTGGGAGGAGGAGCCAGCCCTTGGATCCGTCTCTTTGAAAAACTCACGGCAGCGGATAAATTGGCACTGGGAGACATACGGGCCATGATTATCCGCACAGAGGGGACAATACAGTTAAATGCCCTAGAAGCAGGAACGGGAACGGCCCGCAGAGTGGACCAGACCCCATTCGACAACTTCCGAGGAATCTACTGGGAAACTATTAGAAGCATCTGGCCCACGAAGCCAAACATGACTTCCCTCAGTGGATTGAAGCTAAAACCAGAAGAAGAGCTGCATCGGTATCTAAAAAGAGCTGAAGAAGAGTGGCATGAGGCCACAGGGGGGAGACATGACGGCAATGAAGCCACCACTGTAGTATGGCGAGACACTGTGCAGAAGGGCCTGCCCCTACCAGTACAGACAGCGCTGGGAGGAGTGGTAGGCTTGAGCAACATGGAAGATGCCATGTGGAGGGAACACCTAACTCACTACAACCAGAGACATCTAACTGAGGAGACAAGAGGACAGGAAGATCTGGAGAGAATGACGCGGCGGCTGCTGAAACTTCAAATAGCGGCGGCCGACAGAGAAATAACTAGAAAACATCTGGCCAAGAAACAGATGGCCGTAGCCAAGGCTCAGGCCCCACAACAGCCCCAATATCCAGCTGCACCCCCGACCTCATACCAACCAAATCCAGCAGTACCAGCCCACACAGTGGTGTACTACCAACCTCCACCACATTACAGAGGCAGAGGACGTGCACGCGCATCTAACAGAGGGAGAGGTAACTACAGAGGAGGTTATGAAAGACCTGTAGGTAGAGGGAAGTGCTACGTATGTGGGAGAGAGGGTCATTGGGTGAGGGATTGCCCACATAAAAGGAGAGGAAGACAGATCAGTGAAGCACCACAACATGCTCCGTTCCCACCACAACATCAGCAGTACCTACGACCAGGTCCAGCTGGACCTCCTCCCATGAGACATCAACAGATGCCCATGCTGTCACCAGGACCATGGGGAGGTTCAATGTATAGCCAAGATACATAGATGGTTGCCATGTGATCCCTTACAGCAGAGATATCGAGGTGAAGGGGGGATATGGTAAGGTGTCAAACATTTATGGTAAGGTGTCAAACATTTTTTGTAGATCCACATTTAGAATAGTTTTCAGTAAAGGTGCTACTCACAATTTTTGAGATTTAATAACGTCATGATAAACCACAACTAGACTTGCTAACTCTAGAAATTGAGAAATATACGGGAGCTCTAACTAACATGAGCCGAGTGTTGTTTCCTCAGGTGACAAACGCAGAAGCAGCAGCTGACGAAAGGAAGCAGGCTGACGTGTCACCAGGCAGTCTGGTGTGGATAAAAGTCCACAAACGCAAGTGGAGTGAACCAAGGTGGACCGGTCCATGGGAGGTAGTATTGGCAACCTCACATGCAGTAAAGGTGAAAGGTAAAACTGGAGCTACTTGACACCACCTCACTCACTGTGCAGCAGCGAAGGTAACGAGTGTGACACTCGCAGAGACAGGAGTGAACATCAGACAGGAAAATTTGAAGCCAAAGACACCTCAAAAGAGGGGTTAGACAGTACTGAAGATGACGTTTTCCCCACAGTTTAAGCGAGGGCGTCCAGTAGGAGACTCTAGGTTCAGTGGGTTATGGAAGTCTGTAATTATTTTATTCCTGAGTTCAGTAGTTTACCTCTTAGTATGTGGAATTAACCACAGACAGGAACCAGAACACATGCATGACTACATCAGGATTCGACATTTAGCCTCAGTAGCTAATCAAACCGATCTTAGACCACGTAGAGAGGCTTCTCTGACGACACTCATGAAAATGTAACTCTCACTCTTATGTTCAAAGAAGGTACAACATCAACGGTCCAGTTCGACTTCTGTGAAGTAGTTTCCAGTCCCAAGTATGAACACACCTACGGATGGATGTCCAAAACCTTGTGCATCATAACTGACGAGTGTGGGCCTGCCACACATAAGTATGGGAAGCTGTTATCATATTATGCCTGTGATGTGTACAAAGGGGGTGGGTAGATGTAATCCTTTAAGAGTCAGTAGTACAGATTGTATTGTGTGTTCAGGACCGAGCAACCCCTAGCAACACCAGTTCCTTCAAGATTCAGACTCATAAGTCCTGAATTTAGTTGTATTTTAACTCTGTTTACTGATGACACTTTGCCCCTCCATCACACTTGTCAGAGGCTGCACTGGGATCACCCACCTGTAGAATATAATACCCCACCTCTGTTCGAGGTTACAGAGGGTCCATATGATTGTATAGTCTCAGATACAGCTATGGGGCCCAATGTAGGTAGTAGTATTGCAAATTATTGCAAATTGTAGCAACAGTCACAATGCTAGCGACTATCTATATAACAGTGTGTTAAGACAGACAGCACCTAGAGCTGATTTATGGTGATGGTGTGGAGGAAGAACCATACATCCAATCCTGCCTAAAGATTGGACAGGTGCGTTGGTGCAACTTATATTGTCATTCCATATCTTGCCTGTCACTGATGCAACTTATGGAGAACTCATCTCTCCACGCCCACATGCTAACAGAAGATCCAAAAGAGATGCCGGTGGCCCGAAGGGAGCCTTTGATGACCAAGTGTACATAAGATGTCATAAGACTGCCAAGGGGGGTGTCTAATGACTTTCAAGCCAGAAATCAAATAGCAGCAGATTTAGAATCTGTTTTCTCTCAGAGGGTGATGATTAATAAAAATGTCGATTGGATCAACTACATTTACTATAACCTACAGCGTTTAGTAAACTTCACCAGTGACGCCATATCAGGACTGCATGCACAGCTGGCGAAGACTAGTTTTATGACCTTGCAGAACAGAATGGCATTAGATATGATTTAGCAGAGAAAAGTGGCGTGTGCCAGATGTTTGGGTCTGCGTGCTGTACTTTCATTCCAAATAACACAGCTCCTGATGGATCGGTGACCAGGGCTCTGGAGGGACTGACAGCACTCAGCCAAGAGCTAGCAGACAACTCTGGTGTCACGAATCCGTTCACCGACTGGTTGGGAAGTATGCTTGGCCAGTGAAAACATACATTTTTGGCAATCGTAATTATTCTGTGTGCTGTCATCATAGACCGCCTAGTTTTTTATTTATTTTTTATTAAGATTTTATTTGTACAGGGACAGTTCACATTAATCGACAGCACACATTAATAAAAACATGACTGTAAATGTGACAGTGTTAGCTAAAAAAGCTAATTTTCAACCGTTGTCCCTGGGCACGGTGTTAGAAGCCGCTAAAAACATTTAAACATTTAAAAACTGTTTAAAAAGACAACAACACAAAAACAAGCAAACAGAGCTGTGCAATACAATCCTGCAGACACAGGATCAAACATGACAGACAAGCAGGCAGGCAGGCAGACAGACAGGCAGACAGGCAGACAGGCAGGCTACATACGGACATGGCAGGCATGAGACTGTTAGTGCTGACACACCTGGTTGTTAATGAGCCAGGCTTTGAGGTTGTGTGTGAAGAACCTGTATGTGGTGCTCTGTCTTATGTGTGATGGGAGAGTGTTCCAGGTGACGGAAGCTGTGACAGAGTATGATAGCTGGCTGAACTTGCTTCTCCTGCCTGGGACCACTAGGTCCCCGCGAGCTGTTGCTCTGGTTAGTCTGCTATTGGTCTTTTGTGTTATGAAAGTGCTCAACGGGGGAGGTGCAAGGCCATTAAGAATTTTAAAGGTTAAGCAGCTGTTATGGAATTTGACAAGACTATCCCAACACAGAAGATGGTATTTGGGCAAGATGTTGCAAATGTGGTAGTGTCTGGGCTTGATGTCAAGTACCTTGATAGCCTGCTTATAGACGGACTGTAGGGGCTTCAGGGTTGTTGTCTGTGGATGGGGGTTCCCTTGCATCCGTGGACCTCTACAGGGGTTTATTGCTTCACCGATGAGCCAGACACCAGTCCAGGCAACCAGTTATGTGACGAGGATGAGGACGAATTGGCGCTTCTGATGGCCACAGTCTAGATGAGGCCACCAGCGGTGCCATAGCGGAACTTCACAAGCGGTTCCTGACCATCCTCTCGGAGATCCTGAAGGACCTGATAAAGGCCCAGATGGACTTCTAACACATCCGGTGAGATATTGGAAATTTGGGAAATAGACTGATTGTTCTGGATGAGTAATTTGAGATTTTATTTTTGTTTAATGGGTTATAATGGGATTTTAGGGTGTAAAGATTAAGAAATGTAATTTTGACAGGTGTAAAAGAACAGTCAAGGCTTCTCAGTATGTGTTCTCTAGCCTACAGGCTGTATCCTGATCCTGCCAGCCCCAAGACATGGAAGGCAGTGATTTTCAACGCAGTCGATCTTTTCCTTTGTTACGGATTCTATCTTTCCCTTTTTAAATTTTCCTTTTTTGTCTTCCTTTTACGGACTCAATTTTTCCCTTTTTTACGGATTAAATTTTCCTTTTTTTTGTCTTCTTTTTACGGACTCAATTTTGAAACGAACTGAACAGAAATACTTGAAATGATATCTGTGTGCATGAATTGTTTGCCTCTGTTTAGATAGATAGGGAGCCTCTCCCTGGATTGAGTAGGGGTAAGGTCTCCAGGGACATTTGCATAACTAACTACATTTGAGTAGCTAACTCACAGTGAACTGTGAGTTAGGGGGGAATTGTAAGAAATTTGAGTAAAAAACTGTAGTTAGTAGATATAATAAAAGTGTTTAATAATTCATAATTAATAATTCATAGTTAGTCATAATCATAAGGGTTTCGAGGATGCATAATTAAGATAAACAAACATGCAGAAGCATGAAACTTCTGCCAAGTTGCAGAAGTATAAACTTTCATTTTGAAGGATTATTATAGATGGGATTAAAACGTAACTGACAGTCATTGAATGTGATAGTAAACACAGGGGCAGACAGTAGAATACACTCCTGGAAGTTAGCCAATAGGAATCGGGATAAACGGAGGAGGAGGGGTTTCGAACAAATGTGGGAGGTTTAATTTGAAGCCTTTTTCTCTCTCACCTGGATGCTCGCAGAGGACAGACGTGTTAAACCCTGAGGAGCTGAGTAGAGTTTTTTGCAAATGGGGTTTTATTGTTTTAATATGTCATAGGAGTGTGTACTCCAATGTATTACTGTAAATGTACTTACATCAGTGGAATTAAATTCCTTATAATTGTGAATCAGTTTCGGTAATGTTTTTAGCGCCGTGTGTCTGAAAAGCTATCATTCCACGTGGGCTAGCCGGCTACATTTTCATTGTGAGGAGATTTTAGCCTCAACATATGCTATATTAAGAATATTTTCATTGCGTGACGTAACGTTTATGTTAATTCGGATTTCTCAAAGTCAAACAACAACACAAACAAACTAACCAATCGAGGCAGCGGTAGGCCAGCAACTCCTCTGTTCTGTGAGGTAAAATTACTGGTTTTGTGAATAGAGTCTGGTGGCTTTGAAGAGAGTATAGATAACCGCTTCGGTGTCCCAATGTAAAGGGCGGTCTGATGGCAAGATAAAGCCGTGAAAATATTCTTCCGTGCTGGTATGCTTGTCTTCTCCTTTTATTACTCCAGAAAATCCAAACTATCTCTTTTAGGAAAAGTAGCTTTAATACATTTTTGCCCATTACTTCCCATAGTTCCCATTAGGACTGTCTGCTGCTGCCAGTGTACGTGTTGGGAATGCTCTTGGTGCAGGAAACATAGAGCAGGCCAAGTTGTCTTCCAAAATCCCCATCATTTGTGCACGTAAGACCCAATGCAAACTGTTGCCTGAATAACCTTTTCACTTGAGCGGTAGTGATAGTTTAGTGGCCATTTGTATTAAAAATATATTTGACATCATTCACATCTCATTAACACAAAAAGTCCTCTTAACACTACCAGCAATGCAGACAACATGATATACAAGACATCAGGTATTGAAAACTATACATAGTAATACATTAGAACTGTATGCCAATCAACTGAAAATACAGTGTTAATACATAAATGTACTAAAGCAATACAGAGTAAAAACAAGAGATACTGAATACTTGATGGAGTGATCAAGCGGTCTACTGGGTCATTATGGTCCACTAGCTCTTTTTCTGGGCCTTATCACCACTCCTGCTGTATATGTCAGCTCAACGTAGTCTGGACTGAATATCATGAATGCATTTTGTTTGAATTGATATTTGGTCTGAACGTTCTTTTCAAGACTTACCATGTAATTCACAGAATGGCCCGAGGGAGGAATTTAATATATAAACTAAACAGATTTTCTCACACTTGAACCATTCCATTTGCAATATTCCACTTTCTTGTGTTCACCTCTTCCCATGGTAATTTTAATATGTAAATTGTTCATACTCACTTTTTCATTCAGTGCTCAATATATATATCATTTTTTTTGCAGTCATAATTGCCTGTATTGTTGGCGCCAGCCTCAGCATTCTCAGAAATGTCATTGGATATATCTTCACATCAGAGCTGTGAGTAAAATCTTTGACACATTATTCTTCACTTTCTTGAACTGACAGAATGATTCATTTTGTTTACCCTAATTTGCAGCCCAGGTGACATACCAGTTCCATATTGGTGTCCAGACTGTCATACATTAACTAAGAACAACATCTTCATGCTGGCTCACAAACACTAAACTCCTTATTGGTGATTCATAAACACTGCTAAGACATTTATTTTCAAAACGTCTTCCATAAATATCTGTGGCCCAGCTTTTTTCCATTTCAGTTAAACTGAACAAACCTAATCTGTCAGCTGGAGATGTTTTTATACACAAATACCTCACGATGGGTGTTTTCACAAGTTATCCATGCCAGCCCTCCAAATGAACTCAGAGCGATTAGTCAGCATTATTGCGCCTACATGAACACTCAAAAGTAAGTCAGATTTTTCTAACACGAACCGTACTCGGACCCCTTCAGGAGTTGGTGGGGGTTTCAAGTCCGCTTTGCGGTTCGATTAATCTGAGCATTATTAACGCAACGCACTCCACAGCAGCCGATTGTATGCTACTGTTCTGCAGTATGTACCGATCCCTGGAGTAGCATGCCACTGTGTTCTGCGGTATGTACCGATCCCTGGAGTAGTATGCCATGTGTTCTGCGGTATGTACCGATCCCTGGAGTAGTATGCCACTGTGTTCTGCGGTATGTACCGATCCCTGGAGTAGTATGCCACTGTGTTCTGCGGTATGTACCGATCCCTGGAGTAGTATGCCACTGTGTTCTGCGGTATGTACCGATCCCTGGAGTAGTATGCCACTGTGTTCTGCGGTATGTACCGATCCCTGGAGTAGTATGCCACTGTGTTCTGCGGTATGTACCGATCCCTGGAGTAGTATGCCACTGTGTTCTGCGGTATGTACCGATCCCTGGAGTAGTATGCCACTGTGTTCTGCGGTATGTACCGATCCCTGGACTGGTATGCCACTGTGTTCAGCGTATACCGATCCCTGGAGTGGTATGCCACTGCATTCAGCGTATACCGATCCCTGGAGTGGTATGCCACTGTGTTCTGCATATGCCGATCCCTGGAGTGGTATGCCACTGTGTTCTGCGTATACCGATCCCTGGAGTGGTATGCCACTGTGTTCGGCGTATACTGATCCCTGGAGTGGTATGCCACTCCTTTTCCAACGGCACATACCGTTTCCTGAAGGCAGGTGCCACTTGAAAGTGGTAGTCCACTGTCAGACAGGCACACCAGTGCCGTCTCCTGATGCATATGCACATTCAATGTAAATTGGTTTGATTCACGAACAGTGACGCCGTCAATATATTCTTTTTGACTTTATTGACAAAGTAGCGCAACACAGCACCTTAAATAAAGGAATGTATCTATTTTATCTCGTCTATTTTCTTGTTGGGATATATGAAAGGCTTTTGAAATGACAATAAAGGGATCATAACACTGATGTGAACGGCATACCACTTTGATTAGTTTGATTGTAGGTAAGACCAGACCAGTAATTCAGTGTTCTTAAATTAGTGCTGCATGTAGTCATATTTCCTGCATGTCAAGAAGTGTTCTGGAAAGCCATTCAAACGCTGCTCTCATCTCTGTAAAAGGACTATGGATAGGGCTCACCGTTTGTGTGTTGATGCAGTCGATTTTCTTCATGTTTGTGGTCAAACTCGATTGGAAGAAGGCAGCTGAAGAGGTGCGTGTCTACATCCCTTAACCAATCAAAATCAGACTTTTTAATTTGTCTTTATGTGTTTGAAGGTTAAAATCAGTATAAAATCAAAAATGCCTATTTTCCCTCTTACATGTAGTGCTATTTATCAACCTAGATTGTTTTGGTGTAAGTTGCCTAGTTTTGGAGATATTGTCTGTAGAGATGTCTGCCTGGATGGCACTATTTTCCTTCAACCATAGTTCCTACATGAAACTGTTCACATTGCGGTCTTTGGATTATCTTTAATAATCAGGTCATGAGACATCGCTGTTGAGTTTCTCAAATGTATTTTCTTGCACTTTGAGCACCACAAGTCAAGTGCCATATAGTCCCATTATATTAGTGAGAAGGCAGACATAAATGTCACTGCATGTAAAAGGAAAGGTATGTAGATTGATTTATGGGTGATCTGTCCCTTTACTAATTGTCTTGAATGTCTCTGATCAGGCTCTTATAAGATCAGGAGTCCAGATCAAAGAAGAAAAAGAGATGGTCGTGATGGAAAATACAGATAAGCTGCAATGCACGCTCACTGAAACATCCTTGTGTAATGCTGTTTTGTGAATACTAAAGGTTCTCCCTCAATCCTCTAGACTCGACTCAGAATCACGCTACTGCATCCAGTGTGGAGAGTGCTGAGGGGGGCAACACATATGAGGAGGTGCATATGGATATACAAAATATATCCGCTACCACTACAGTGGGAAATATTCTGTCAATACCACAGCTGGTTTTACGACGTGGCCTCACATTGCTGCTTATGGTCATTATTCTTGTCGCTGGAATCTTCGCAAGCAGCCTCCTCACCATGCTACTGAAATGAGTCATCTGCTAACATAACGCTGGCAGTCAGACTGATGGCGGTCTGGATCAATGGCGTCATCGGCCGTTAAACAATACGTTCTAGGGAACAAGTTATTGAACTATGAATTAACTTGTAATGAAAGGGTTACTGGTGCTGTTGAGGATCAACCCCTTAGTCTGCTGCTTTTTGCAGCTTTTAGCCAGTAACCCTCTCATATATGGCAGAGAATTAAACAAGGCGATATGCGTGGAATATCTAGCAAGCCAGAAAGACCCAGATAGTTTTTGAGGAGTTTGTACAACACCTACTAACAACTAAATCCTACGGTCTAATCGCGTTTCTTTAAGAAATTGCAACAGTGCCCTGCAGCATGGGTCCTAAGTCCCTCCATGTACAGCAGGCATGTCCAAAGTCCGGCCCGCGGGCCAATCACGGCCCGAGGTCAGATTTTATACGGCCCGCGCCTTCTGTCTTAAAATGCATTATTTATGGCCCGCCAGCACAGTCAAAACGGAATGAATAAATCATACAAATTCAACATGCAATTCCTATTTTTACCTCATGGTGGCAGCACCACTCTGTAACTGTCTGGCTGTTTGAAATTGGCTCTGACCCTTGAACTGTCATGGCTACGGCAAGGAAAAAAAGGAAAGTCGATAATGAGGGCCGCCGCTTCCAGGAGAGGTGGAGATCGCAATATTTTTTGCACCGAAAACCGAAACAACTGTGTCTCCCTAATTTGTCATGAGACTGTTGCCTTGTTTAAGGAATATAATGTAAAGAGACACTACGAGACCAAACGTGCTAATGCTACAACAAGCTATCAGAGAGCGTCCGTGCTAGAAAAGTGAAGCAACTCCAAGATAACTTGGCCACACAGCAGCGGCCCCTTTCACATGAAAACATCATCAAAGTAAGCTGCGGAGTGGCCGTGGTAATTGCTAAACATGACAAACCTTTTACGGAATGTGAGGTTATCAAAGACTGTGTTATGAAAATAGCAGAAAACATTTTCCCCGAGAAGAAGACAGAGTTTGCTAATGTTTGCCTGGCTCGTAACACTGAAGAGCTATCATCAGATACGAAGAGACAACTTGATTTTTTTCGTGAGCCTGTTTCATGTGTGTTGAATTTAAATGTTAGACAACTTTTCATCAAGTCATATTTAAGATTGTCTTGAGGTGAGAATATTGATCGGTTCCTATGTAATTAGCTTTTAGATGGCTTGTTCTTTGTTATCTGACTTTCAAGATGTGAAAGAAAGGCAGAATAGTTGTTGAGATGTGTTCACACATGAATGCTTACATTTGGTTACATTGCTATTTGCTGTCATTGAAAATAAAATGATAAAATAACAATGTATGTATAGGCTACTTGTATTGTTTAAAATAATGTCAGCAGGGACTGTTGGCCCTTGGGCATGTAAAAAAAGTTACTTTTTTAGTTACTTTGTAAAAAAAGTTACTTTTTTAGTTACTTTGTAAAAAAAATTACTTTTTTAGTTACTTTGGGAAAAAAAGTTACTTTTTAGTTTCTTTGTAAAAAAGTTACTTTTTAGTTTCTTTGTAAAAAAGTTACTTTTTAGTTTCTTTGTAAAAAAGTTACTTTTTTAGTTACTATATTCTTACTAACCAAAAAAGTTACTTTTTTAGTTACTTTGTAAAACAAGTTACTTTTTTAGTTACTTTGTAAAAAAAAGTTACTTTTTTAGTTACTTTGGAAAAAAAGTTACTTTTTAGTTTCTTTGTAAAAAAGTTATTTTAGTTTCTTTGTAAAAAAGTTACTTTTTTAGTTACTATATTCTTACTAACCAAAAAAGTTACTTTTTTAGTTACTTTGTAACAAAGTTACTTTTTTAGTTACTTTGGAAAAAAAGTTACTTTTTTAGTTACTTTGGAAAAAAAGTTACTTTTTTAGTTACTTTGGAAAAAAAGTTACTTTTTTAGTTACTTTGGAAAAAAAGTTACTTTTTTAGTTACTATATTCTCAAAGTTACTTTGTTAGTTACTTTGTTAAAAAAGTTACTTTTTTAGTTACTTTGTAAAACAAGTTACTTTTTTAGTTACTTTGTAAAACAAGTTACTTTTTTAGTTACTTTGTAAAAAAAAATTACTTTTTTAGTTACTTTGGGAAAAAAAGTTACTTTTTAGTTTCTTTGTAAAAAAGTTACTTTTTCAGTTACTATATTCTTACTAACCAAAAAAGTTACTTTTTTAGTTACTTTGTAAAAAAAGTTACTTTTTTAGTTACTTTGTAAAACAAGTTACTTTTTAGTTTCTTTGTAAAAAAAGTTACTTTTTAGTTTCTTTGTAAAAAAGTTACTTTTTTAGTTACTATATTCTTACTAACCAAAAAAGTTACTTTTTTAGTTACTTTGGAAAAAAAGTTACATTTTTAGTTACTTTGGAAAAAAAGTTACTTTTTTAGTTACTTTGGAAAAAAAGTTACTTTTTAGTTTCTTTGTAAACAAGTTACTTTTTTAGTTACTTTGGAAAAAAAGTTACTTTTTTAGTTACTTTGTAAAAAAAAGTTACTTTTTTAGTTACTTTGGAAAAAAAGTTACTTTTTTAGTTACTTTGTAAAACAAGTTACTTTTTTAGTTACTTTGTAAAACAAGTTACTTTTTTAGTTACTTTGTAAAAAAAAGTTACTTTTTTAGTTACTTTGGAAAAAAGTTACTTTTTAGTTTCTTTGTAAAAAAGTTACTTTTTAGTTTTTTAGTTACTTTCGAAAAAAAGTTACTTTTTTAGTTACTTTGTAAAACAAGTTACTTTTTTAGTTACTTTGTAAAAAAAGTTACTTTTTTAGTTACTTTGGAAAAAAAGTTACTTTTTTAGTTACTTTGTAAAACAAGTTACTTTTTTAGTTACTTTGTAAAAAAAGTTACTTTTTTAGTTACTTTGGAAAAAAAGTTACTTTAGGGTCTTTGTAAAAAAGTTACTTTTTTAGTTACTTTGGAAAACAAGTTACTTTTTTAGTTACTTTGGAAAACAAGTTACTTTTTTAGTTACTTTGTAAAAAAAGTTACTTTTTTAGTTACTTTGTAAAACAAGTTACTTTTTTAGTTACTTTTTAAAAAAAGTTACTTTTTAGTTTCTTTGTAAAAAAGTTACTTTTTAGTTACTTTGTAAAAAAAAGTTACTTTTTTAGTTACTTTGTAAAAAAAAGTGAAAGTTACATTTTTAGTTACTATATTCTCAAAGTTACTTTTTTAGTTACTTTGTAAAACAAGTTACTTTTTTAGTTACTTTGGAAAAAAGTTACTTTTTTAGTTACTTTGGAAAAAAGTTACTTTAGGGTCTTTGTAAAAAAGTTACTTTTTTAGTTACTTTGGAAAACAAGTTACTTTTTTAGTTACTTTGGAAAACAAGTTACTTTTTTAGTTACTTTGGAAAACAAGTTACTTTTTTAGTTACTTTGTAAAAAAAGTTACTTTTTTAGTTACTTTGTAAAACAAGTTACTTTTTTAGTTACTTTTTAAAAAAAGTTACTTTTTAGTTTCTTTGTAAAAAGTTACTTTTTTAGTTACTTTGGAAAAAAAGTTACTTTTTTAGTTACTTTTTAAAAAAAGTTACTTTTTAGTTTCTTTGTAAAAAAGTTACTTTTTAGTTACTTTGTAAAAAAAAGTTACTTTTTTAGTTACTTTGTAAAAAAAGTTACTTTTTAGTTTCTTTGTAAAAAAGTTACTTTTTTAGTTTCTTTGTAAAAAAGTTACTTTTTTAGTTACTTTGTAAAAAACGTTTCTTTTTTAGTTACTATATTCTCAAAGTTACTTTTTTAGTTACTTTGTAAAAAAAGTTACTTTTTTAGTTACTTTGTAAAAAAAAGTTACTTTTTTAGTTACTTTGGAAAAAAAGTTACTTTTTTAGTTACTTTGTAAAAAAAGTTACTTTTTTAGTTACTTTGTAAAAAAAGTTACTTTAGTTACTTTGGAAAAAAGTTACTTTTTAGTTTCTTTGGAAAAAAGTTACTTTTTAGTTACTTTGGAAAACAAGTTACTTTTTTAGTTACTTTGGAAAACAAGTTACTTTTTTAGTTACTTTGTAAAAAAAGTTACTTTTTTAGTTACTTTGTAAAACAAGTTACTTTTTTAGTTACTTTTTAAAAAAAGTTACTTTTTAGTTTCTTTGTAAAAAGTTACTTTTTTAGTTACTTTGGAAAAAAAGTTACTTTTTTAGTTACTTTTTAAAAAAAGTTACTTTTTAGTTTCTTTGTAAAAAAGTTACTTTTTAGTTACTTTGTAAAAAAAAGTTACTTTTTTAGTTACTTTGTAAAAAAAGTTACTTTTTAGTTTCTTTGTAAAAAAGTTACTTTTTTAGTTACTTTGTAAAAAACGTTTCTTTTTTAGTTACTATATTCTCAAAGTTACTTTTTTAGTTACTTTGTAAAAAAAGTTACTTTTTTAGTTACTTTGTAAAAAAAAGTTACTTTTTTAGTTACTTTGGAAAAAAAGTTACTTTTTTAGTTACTTTGTAAAAAAAGTTACTTTTTTAGTTACTTTGTAAAAAAAGTTACTTTAGTTACTTTGGAAAAAAGTTACTTTTTAGTTTCTTTGGAAAAAAGTTACTTTTTAGTTACTTTGGAAAACAAGTTACTTTTTTAGTTACTTTGGAAAACAAGTTACTTTTTTAGTTACTTTGTAAAAAAAGTTACTTTTTTAGTTACTTTGTAAAACAAGTTACTTTTTTAGTTACTTTTTAAAAAAAGTTACTTTTTAGTTTCTTTGTAAAAAAGTTACTTTTTAGTTACTTTGTAAAAAAAAGTTACTTTTTTAGTTACTTTGTAAAAAAAAGTGAAAGTTACATTTTTAGTTACTATATTCTCAAAGTTACTTTTTTAGTTACTTTGTAAAACAAGTTACTTTTTTAGTTACTTTGGAAAAAAGTTACTTTTTTAGTTACTTTGGAAAAAAAGTTACTTTAGGGTCTTTGTAAAAAAGTTACTTTTTTAGTTACTTTGGAAAACAAGTTACTTTTTTAGTTACTTTGGAAAACAAGTTACTTTTTTAGTTACTTTGGAAAACAAGTTACTTTTTTAGTTACTTTGTAAAAAAAGTTACTTTTTTAGTTACTTTGTAAAACAAGTTACTTTTTTAGTTACTTTTAAAAAAAAGTTACTTTTTAGTTTCTTTGTAAAAAGTTACTTTTTTAGTTACTTTGGAAAAAAAGTTACTTTTTTAGTTACTTTTTAAAAAAAGTTACTTTTTAGTTTCTTTGTAAAAAAGTTACTTTTTAGTTACTTTGTAAAAAAAAGTTACTTTTTTAGTTACTTTGTAAAAAAAGTTACTTTTTAGTTTCTTTGTAAAAAAGTTACTTTTTTAGTTACTTTGTAAAAAACGTTTCTTTTTTAGTTACTATATTCTCAAAGTTACTTTTTTAGTTACTTTGTAAAAAAAGTTACTTTTTTAGTTACTTTGTAAAAAAAAGTTACTTTTTTAGTTACTTTGGAAAAAAAGTTACTTTTTTAGTTACTTTGTAAAAAAAGTTACTTTTTTAGTTACTTTGTAAAAAAAGTTACTTTAGTTACTTTGGAAAAAAGTTACTTTTTAGTTTCTTTGGAAAAAAGTTACTTTTTAGTTTTTTAGTTACTTTGTAAAAAAAGTTACTTTTTTAGTTACTTTGTAAAAAAAGTTACTTTTTTAGTTACTTTGTAAAACAAGTTACTTTTTTAGTTACTTTGTAAAAAAAGTTACTTTTTTTAGTTACTTTGTAAAACAAGTTACTTTTTTAGTTACTTTGTAAAAAAAAGTTACTTTTTTAGTTACTTTGGAAAAAAAGTTACTTTTTAGTTTCTTTGTAAAAAAGTTACTTTTTTAGTTACTTTGGAAAAAAGTTACTTTTTTAGTTACTTTGTAAAAAAAGTTACTTTTTTAGTTACTTTGTAAAACAAGTTACTTTTTTAGTTACTTTGTAAAAAAAAGTTACTTTTTTAGTTACTTTGGAAAAAAGTTACTTTTTTAGTTACTTTGGAAAAAAGTTACTTTTTTAGTTACTTTGTAAAAAAGTTACTTTTTTAGTTACTTTGGAAAAAAAGTTACTTTTTTATTTACTTTGTAAAAAAAAGTTACTTTTTTAGTTACTTTGGAAAAAAGTTACTTTTTAGTTTCTTTGTAAAAAAACTTTTTAGTTTTTTAGTTACTTTCGAAAAAAAGTTACATTTTTAGTTACTATATTCTCAAAGTTACTTTTTTAGTTACTTTGTAAAACAAGTTACTTTTTTAGTTACTTTGGAAAACAAGTTACTTTTTTAGTTACTTTGGAAAACAAGTTACTTTTTAGTTTCTTTGTAAAAAAGTTACTTTTTTAGTTACTTTGGAAAAAACGTTTCTTTTTTAGTTACTATATTCTCAAAGTTACTTTTTTAGTTACTTTGTAAAAAAAGTTACTTTTTTAGTTACTTTGTAAAAAAAAGTTACTTTTTTAGTTACTTTGGAAAAAAAGTTACTTTTTTAGTTACTTTGTAAAAAAAGTTACTTTGTTAGTTACTTTGTTAAAAAAGTTACTTTTTTAGTTACTTTGTAAAACAAGTTACTTTTTTAGTTACTTTGTAAAACAAGTTACTTTTTTAGTTACTTTGTAAAAAAAAATTACTTTTTTAGTTACTTTGGGAAAAAAAGTTACTTTTTAGTTTCTTTGTAAAAAAGTTACTTTTTAGTTTCTTTGTAAAAAAGTTACTTTTTCAGTTACTATATTCTTACTAACCAAAAAAGTTACTTTTTTAGTTACTTTGTAAAAAAAGTTACTTTTTTAGTTACTTTGTAAAACAAGTTACTTTTTTAGTTACTTTGTAAAAAAAAGTTACTTTTTTAGTTACTTTGGAAAAAAAGTTACTTTTTAGTTTCTTTGTAAAAAAGTTACTTTTTAGTTTCTTTGTAAAAAAGTTACTTTTTTAGTTACTATATTCTTACTAACCAAAAAAGTTACTTTTTTAGTTACTTTGGAAAAAAAGTTACATTTTTAGTTACTTTGGAAAAAAAGTTACTTTTTTAGTTACTTTGGAAAAAAAGTTACTTTTTTAGTTACTTTGGAAAAAAAGTTACTTTTTAGTTTCTTTGTAAACAAGTTACTTTTTTAGTTACTTTGGAAAAAAAGTTACTTTTTTAGTTACTTTGTAAAAAAAGTTACTTTTTTAGTTACTTTGGAAAAAAAGTTACTTTTTTAGTTACTTTGTAAAACAAGTTACTTTTTTAGTTACTTTGTAAAACAAGTTACTTTTTTAGTTACTTTGTAAAAAAAAGTTACTTTTTTAGTTACTTTGGAAAAAAGTTACTTTTTAGTTTCTTTGTAAAAAAGTTACTTTTTAGTTTTTTAGTTACTTTCGAAAAAAAGTTACTTTTTTAGTTACTTTGTAAAAAAAGTTACTTTTTTAGTTACTTTGTAAAAAAAAGTTACTTTTTTAGTTACTTTGTAAAACAAGTTACTTTTTTAGTTACTTTGTAAACAAAGTTACTTTTTTAGTTACTTTGGAAAAAAAGTTACTTTTTTAGTTACTTTGTAAAACAAGTTACTTTTTTAGTTACTTTGTAAAAAAAGTTACTTTTTTAGTTACTTTGGAAAAAAAGTTACTTTAGGGTCTTTGTAAAAAAGTTACTTTTTTAGTTACTTTGGAAAACAAGTTACTTTTTTAGTTACTTTGGAAAACAAGTTACTTTTTTAGTTACTTTGTAAAAAAAGTAACTTTTTTAGTTACTTTGTAAAACAAGTTACTTTTTTAGTTACTTTTTAAAAAAAGTTACTTTTTAGTTTCTTTGTAAAAAAGTTACTTTTTAGTTACTTTGTAAAAAAAAGTTACTTTTTTAGTTACTTTGTAAAAAAAGTGAAAGTTACATTTTTAGTTACTATATTCTCAAAGTTACTTTTTTAGTTACTTTGTAAAACAAGTTACTTTTTTAGTTACTTTGTAAAAAAGTTACTTTTTTAGTTACTTTGGAAAAAAAGTTACTTTAGGGTCTTTGTAAAAAAGTTACTTTTTTAGTTACTTTGGAAAACAAGTTACTTTTTTAGTTACTTTGGAAAACAAGTTACTTTTTTAGTTACTTTGGAAAACAAGTTACTTTTTTAGTTACTTTGTAAAAAAAGTTACTTTTTTAGTTACTTTGTAAAACAAGTTACTTTTTTAGTTACTTTTTAAAAAAAGTTACTTTTTAGTTTCTTTGTAAAAAGTTACTTTTTTAGTTACTTTGGAAAAAAAGTTACGTTTTTAGTTACTTTTTAAAAAAAGTTACTTTTTAGTTTCTTTGTAAAAAAGTTACTTTTTAGTTACTTTGTAAAAAAAAGTTACTTTTTTAGTTACTTTGTAAAAAAAGTTACTTTTTAGTTTCTTTGTAAAAAAGTTACTTTTTTAGTTACTTTGTAAAAAACGTTTCTTTTTTAGTTACCAGACTGTCATACATTAACTAAGAACAACATCTTCATGCTGGCTCACAAACACTAAACTCCTTATTGGTGATTCATAAACACTGCTAAGACATTTATTTTCAAAACGTCTTCCATAAATATCTGTGGCCCAGCTTTTTTCCATTTCAGTTAAACTGAACAAACCTAATCTGTCAGCTGGAGATGTTTTTATACACAAATACCTCACGATGGGTGTTTTCACAAGTTATCCATGCCAGCCCTCCAAATGAACTCAGAGCGATTAGTCAGCATTATTGCGCCTACATGAACACTCAAAAATAAGTCAGATTTTTCTAACACGAACCGTACTCGGACCCCTTCAGGAGTTGGTGGGGATTTCAAGTCCGCTTTGCGGTTCGATTAATCTGAGCATTATTAACGCAACGCACTCCACAGCAGCCGATTGTATGCTACTGTTCTGCAGTATGTACCGATCCCTGGAGTAGCATGCCACTGTGTTCTGCGGTATGTACCGATCCCTGGAGTAGTATGCCATGTGTTCTGCGGTATGTACCGATCCCTGGAGTAGTATGCCACTGTGTTCTGCGGTATGTACCGATCCCTGGAGTAGTATGCCACTGTGTTCTGCGGTATGTACCGATCCCTGGAGTAGTATGCCACTGTGTTCTGCGGTATGTACCGATCCCTGGAGTAGTATGCCACTGTGTTCTGCGGTATGTACCGATCCCTGGAGTAGTATGCCACTGTGTTCTGCGGTATGTACCGATCCCTGGAGTAGTATGCCACTGTGTTCTGCGGTATGTACCGATCCCTGGAGTAGTATGCCACTGTGTTCTGCGGTATGTACCGATCCCTGGACTGGTATGCCACTGTTTTCAGCGTATACCGATCCCTGGAGTGGTATGCCACTGCATTCAGCGTATACCGATCCCTGGAGTGGTATGCCACTGTGTTCTGCATATGCCGATCCCTGGAGTGGTATGCCACTGTGTTCTGCGTATACCGATCCCTGGAGTGGTATGCCACTGTGTTCGGCGTATACTGATCCCTGGAGTGGTATGCCACTCCTTTTCCAACGGCACATACCGTTTCCTGAAGGCAGGTGCCACTTGAAAGTGGTAGTCCACTGTCAGACAGGCACACCAGTGCCGTCTCCTGATGCATATGCACATTCAATGTAAATTGGTTTGATTCACGAACAGTGACGCCGTCAATATATTCTTTTTGACTTTATTGACAAAGTAGCGCAACACAGCACCTTAAATAAAGGAATGTATCTATTTTATCTCGTCTATTTTCTTGTTGGGATATATGAAAGGCTTTTGAAATGACAATAAAGGGATCATAACACTGATGTGAACGGCATACCACTTTGATTAGTTTGATTGTAGGTAAGACCAGACCAGTAATTCAGTGTTCTTAAATTAGTGCTGCATGTAGTCATATTTCCTGCATGTCAAGAAGTGTTCTGGAAAGCCATTCAAACGCTGCTCTCATCTCTGTAAAAGGACTATGGATAGGGCTCACCGTTTGTGTGTTGATGCAGTCGATTTTCTTCATGTTTGTGGTCAAACTCGATTGGAAGAAGGCAGCTGAAGAGGTGCGTGTCTACATCCCTTAACCAATCAAAATCAGACTTTTTAATTTGTCTTTATGTGTTTGAAGGTTAAAATCAGTATAAAATCAAAAATGCCTATTTTCCCTCTTACATGTAGTGCTATTTATCAACCTAGATTGTTTTGGTGTAAGTTGCCTAGTTTTGGAGATATCGTCTGTAGAGATGTCTGCCTGGATGGCACTATTTTCCTTCAACCATAGTTCCTACATGAAACTGTTCACATTGCGGTCTTTGGATTATCTTTAATAATCAGGTCATGAGACATCGCTGTTGAGTTTCTCAAATGTATTTTCTTGCACTTTGAGCACCACAAGTCAAGTGCCATATAGTCCCATTATATTAGTGAGAAGGCAGACATAAATGTCACTGCATGTAAAAGGAAAGGTATGTAGATTGATTTATGGGTGATCTGTCCCTTTACTAATTGTCTTGAATGTCTCTGATCAGGCTCTTATAAGATCAGGAGTCCAGATCAAAGAAGAAAAAGAGATGGTCGTGATGGAAAATACAGATAAGCTGCAATGCACGCTCACTGAAACATCCTTGTGTAATGCTGTTTTGTGAATACTAAAGGTTCTCCCTCAATCCTCTAGACTCGACTCAGAATCACGCTACTGCATCCAGTGTGGAGAGTGCTGAGGGGGGCAACACATATGAGGAGGTGCATATGGATATACAAAATATATCCGCTACCACTACAGTGGGAAATATTCTGTCAATACCACAGCTGGTTTTACGACGTGGCCTCACATTGCTGCTTATGGTCATTATTCTTGTCGCTGGAATCTTCGCAAGCAGCCTCCTCACCATGCTACTGAAATGAGTCATCTGCTAACATAACGCTGGCAGTCAGACTGATGGCGGTCTGGATCAATGGCGTCATCGGCCGTTAAACAATACGTTCTAGGGAACAAGTTATTGAACTATGAATTAACTTGTAATGAAAGGGTTACTGGTGCTGTTGAGGATCAACCCCTTAGTCTGCTGCTTTTTGCAGCTTTTAGCCAGTAACCCTCTCATATATGGCAGAGAATTAAACAAGGCGATATGCGTGGAATATCTAGCAAGCCAGAAAGACCCAGATAGTTTTTGAGGAGTTTGTACAACACCTACTAACAACTAAATCCTACGGTCTAATCGCGTTTCTTTAAGAAATTGCAACAGTGCCCTGCAGCATGGGTCCTAAGTCCCTCCATGTACAGCAGGCATGTCCAAAGTCCGGCCCGCGGGCCAATCACGGCCCGAGGTCAGATTTTATACGGCCCGCGCCTTCTGTCTTAAAATGCATTATTTATGGCCCGCCAGCACAGTCAAAACGGAATGAATAAATCATACAAATTCAACATGCAATTCCTATTTTTACCTCATGGTGGCAGCACCACTCTGTAACTGTCTGGCTGTTTGAAATTGGCTCTGACCCTTGAACTGTCATGGCTACGGCAAGGAAAAAAAGGAAAGTCGATAATGAGGGCCGCCGCTTCCAGGAGAGGTGGAGATCGCAATATTTTTTGCACCGAAAACCGAAACAACTGTGTCTCCCTAATTTGTCATGAGACTGTTGCCTTGTTTAAGGAATATAATGTAAAGAGACACTACGAGACCAAACGTGCTAATGCTACAACAAGCTATCAGAGAGCGTCCGTGCTAGAAAAGTGAAGCAACTCCAAGATAACTTGGCCACACAGCAGCGGCCCCTTTCACATGAAAACATCATCAAAGTAAGCTGCGGAGTGGCCGTGGTAATTGCTAAACATGACAAACCTTTTACGGAATGTGAGGTTATCAAAGACTGTGTTATGAAAATAGCAGAAAACATTTTCCCCGAGAAGAAGACAGAGTTTGCTAATGTTTGCCTGGCTCGTAACACTGAAGAGCTATCATCAGATACGAAGAGACAACTTGATTTTTTTCGTGAGCCTGTTTCATGTGTGTTGAATTTAAATGTTAGACAACTTTTCATCAAGTCATATTTAAGATTGTCTTGAGGTGAGAATATTGATCGGTTCCTATGTAATTAGCTTTTAGATGGCTTGTTCTTTGTTATCTGACTTTCAAGATGTGAAAGAAAGGCAGAATAGTTGTTGAGATGTGTTCACACATGAATGCTTACATTTGGTTACATTGCTATTTGCTGTCATTGAAAATAAAATGATAAAATAACAATGTATGTATAGGCTACTTGTATTGTTTAAAATAATGTCAGCAGGGACTGTTGGCCCTTGGGCATGTAAAAAAAGTTACTTTTTTAGTTACTTTGTAAAAAAAGTTACTTTTTTAGTTACTTTGTAAAAAAAAATTACTTTTTTAGTTACTTTGGGAAAAAAAGTTACTTTTTAGTTTCTTTGTAAAAAAGTAACTTTTTAGTTTCTTTGTAAAAAAGTTACTTTTTAGTTTCTTTGTAAAAAAGTTACTTTTTTAGTTACTATATTCTTACTAACCAAAAAAGTTACTTTTTTAGTTACTTTGTAAAAAAGTTACTTTTTTAGTTACTTTGTAAAACAAGTTACTTTTTTAGTTACTTTGTAAAAAAAAGTTACTTTTTTAGTTACTTTGGACAAAAGTTACTTTTTTAGTTACTATATTCTTACTAACCAAAAAAGTTACTTTTTTAGTTACTTTGTAACAAAGTTACTTTTTTAGTTACTTTGGAAAAAAAGTTACTTTTTTAGTTACTTTGGAAAAAAAGTTACTTTTTTAGTTACTTTGGAAAAAAAGTTACTTTTTTAGTTACTTTGGAAAAAAAGTTACTTTTTTAGTTACTATATTCTCAAAGTTACTTTGTTAGTTACTTTGTTAAAAAAGTTACTTTTTTAGTTACTTTGTAAAACAAGTTACTTTTTTAGTTACTTTGTAAAACAAGTTACTTTTTTAGTTACTTTGTAAAAAAAAATTACTTTTTTAGTTACTTTGGGAAAAAAAGTTACTTTTTAGTTTCTTTGTAAAAAAGTTACTTTTTAGTTTCTTTGTAAAAAAGTTACTTTTTCAGTTACTATATTCTTACTAACCAAAAAAGTTACTTTTTTAGTTACTTTGTAAAAAAAGTTACTTTTTTAGTTACTTTGTAAAACAAGTTACTTTTTTAGTTACTTTGTAAAAAAAAGTTACTTTTTTAGTTACTTTGGAAAAAAAGTTACTTTTTAGTTTCTTTGTAAAAAAGTTACTTTTTAGTTTCTTTGTAAAAAAGTTACTTTTTTAGTTACTATATTCTTACTAACCAAAAAAGTTACTTTTTTAGTTACTTTGGAAAAAAAGTTACATTTTTAGTTACTTTGGAAAAAAAGTTACTTTTTTAGTTACTTTGGAAAAAAAGTTACTTTTTTAGTTACTTTGGAAAAAAAGTTACTTTTTAGTTTCTTTGTAAACAAGTTACTTTTTTAGTTACTTTGGAAAAAAAGTTACTTTTTTAGTTACTTTGTAAAAAAAGTTACTTTTTTAGTTACTTTGGAAAAAAAGTTACTTTTTTAGTTACTTTGTAAAACAAGTTACTTTTTTAGTTACTTTGTAAAACAAGTTACTTTTTTAGTTACTTTGTAAAAAAAAGTTACTTTTTTAGTTACTTTGGAAAAAAGTTACTTTTTAGTTTCTTTGTAAAAAAGTTACTTTTTAGTTTTTTAGTTACTTTCGAAAAAAAGTTACTTTTTTAGTTACTTTGTAAAAAAAGTTACTTTTTTAGTTACTTTGTAAAAAAAAGTTGCTTTTTTAGTTACTATATTCTTACTAACCAAAAAAGTTACTTTTTTAGTTACTTTGGAAAAAAAGTTACATTTTTAGTTACTTTGGAAAAAAAGTTACTTTTTTAGTTACTTTGGAAAAAAAGTTACTTTTTTAGTTACTTTGTAAAAAAAGTTACTTTTTAGTTTCTTTGTAAACAAGTTACTTTTTTAGTTACTTTGGAAAAAAAGTTACTTTTTTAGTTACTTTGTAAAAAAAGTTACTTTTTTAGTTACTTTGGAAAAAAAGTTACTTTTTTAGTTACTTTGTAAAACAAGTTACTTTTTTAGTTACTTTGTAAAACAAGTTACTTTTTTAGTTACTTTGTAAAAAAAAGTTACTTTTTTAGTTACTTTGGAAAAAAGTTACTTTTTAGTTTCTTTGTAAAAAAGTTACTTTTTAGTTTTTTAGTTACTTTCGAAAAAAAGTTACTTTTTTAGTTACTTTGTAAAAAAAGTTACTTTTTTAGTTACTTTGTAAAAAAAAGTTACTTTTTTAGTTACTTTGTAAAACAAGTTACTTTTTTAGTTACTTTGTAAAAAAAGTTACTTTTTTAGTTACTTTGGAAAAAAAGTTACTTTTTTAGTTACTTTGTAAAACAAGTTACTTTTTTAGTTACTTTGTAAAAAAAGTTACTTTTTTAGTTACTTTGGAAAAAAAGTTACTTTAGGGTCTTTGTAAAAAAGTTACTTTTTTAGTTACTTTGGAAAACAAGTTACTTTTTTAGTTACTTTGGAAAACAAGTTACTTTTTTAGTTACTTTGTAAAAAAAGTTACTTTTTTAGTTACTTTGTAAAACAAGTTACTTTTTTAGTTACTTTGTAAAACAAGTTACTTTTTTAGTTACTTTTTAAAAAAAGTTACTTTTTAGTTTCTTTGTAAAAAAGTTACTTTTTAGTTACTTTGTAAAAAAAAGTTACTTTTTTAGTTACTTTGTAAAAAAAGTGAAAGTTACATTTTTAGTTACTATATTCTCAAAGTTACTTTTTTAGTTACTTTGTAAAACAAGTTACTTTTTTAGTTACTTTGTAAAAAGTTACTTTTTTAGTTACTTTGGAAAAAAAGTTACTTTTTTAGTTACTTTTTTAAAAAAGTTACTTTTTAGTTTCTTTGTAAAAAAGTTACTTTTTAGTTACTTTGTAAAAAAAAGTTACTTTTTTAGTTACTTTGTAAAAAAAGTTACTTTTTAGTTTCTTTGTAAAAAAGTTACTTTTTTAGCTACTTTGTAAAAAACGTTTCTTTTTTAGTTACTATATTCTCAAAGTTACTTTTTTAGTTACTTTGTAAAAAAAAGTTACTTTTTTAGTTACTTTGTAAAAAAAGTTACTTTAGTTACTTTGGAAAAAAGTTACTTTTTAGTTTCTTTGTAAAAAACTTACTTTTTAGTTTTTTAGTTACTTTGTAAAAAAAGTTACTTTTTTAGTTACTTTGTAAAACAAGTTACTTTTTTAGTTACTTTGTAAAAAAAGTTACTTTTTTAGTTACTTTGTAAAACAAGTTACTTTTTTAGTTACTTTGTAAAAAAAGTTACTTTTTTAGTTACTTTGTAAAACAAGTTACTTTTTTAGTTACTTTGTAAAAAAAAGTTACTTTTTTAGTTACTTTGGAAAAAAAGTTACTTTTTAGTTTCTTTGTAAAAAAGTTACTTTTTTAGTTACTTTGGAAAAAAGTTACTTTTTTAGTTACTTTGTAAAAAAAGTTACTTTTTTAGTTACTTTGTAAAACAAGTTACTTTTTTAGTTACTTTGTAAAAAAAAGTTACTTTTTTAGTTACTTTGGAAAAAAGTTACTTTTTTAGTTACTTTGGAAAAAAGTTACTTTTTTAGTTACTTTGTAAAAAAGTTACTTTTTTAGTTACTTTGGAAAAAAAGTTACTTTTTTATTTACTTTGTAAAAAAAAGTTACTTTTTTAGTTACTTTGGAAAAAAGTTACTTTTTAGTTTCTTTGTAAAAAAACTTTTTAGTTTTTTAGTTACTTTCGAAAAAAAGTTACATTTTTAGTTACTATATTCTCAAAGTTACTTTTTTAGTTACTTTGTAAAACAAGTTACTTTTTTAGTTACTTTGGAAAACAAGTTACTTTTTTAGTTACTTTGGAAAACAAGTTACTTTTTAGTTTCTTTGTAAAAAAGTTACTTTTTTAGTTACTTTGGAAAAAAGTTACTTTTTTAGTTACTTTGTAAAAAACGTTTCTTTTTTAGTTACTATATTCTCAAAGTTACTTTTTTAGTTACTTTGTAAAAAAAAGTTACTTTTTTAGTTACTTTGTAAAAAAAAGTTACTTTTTTAGTTACTTTGGAAAAAAAGTTACTTTTTTAGTTACTTTGTAAAAAAAGTTACTTTGTTAGTTACTTTGTTAAAAAAGTTACTTTTTTAGTTACTTTGTAAAACAAGTTACTTTTTTAGTTACTTTGTAAAACAAGTTACTTTTTTAGTTACTTTGTAAAAAAAAATTACTTTTTTAGTTACTTTGGGAAAAAAAGTTACTTTTTAGTTTCTTTGTAAAAAAGTTACTTTTTAGTTTCTTTGTAAAAAAGTTACTTTTTCAGTTACTATATTCTTACTAACCAAAAAAGTTACTTTTTTAGTTACTTTGTAAAACAAGTTACTTTTTTAGTTACTTTGTAAAACAAGTTACTTTTTTAGTTACTTTGTAAAAAAAAGTTACTTTTTTAGTTACTTTGGAAAAAAAGTTACTTTTTAGTTTCTTTGTAAAAAAGTTACTTTTTAGTTTCTTTGTAAAAAAGTTACTTTTTTAGTTACTATATTCTTACTAACCAAAAAAGTTACTTTTTTAGTTACTTTGGAAAAAAAGTTACATTTTTAGTTACTTTGGAAAAAAAGTTACTTTTTTAGTTACTTTGGAAAAAAAGTTACTTTTTTAGTTACTTTGGAAAAAAAGTTACTTTTTAGTTTCTTTGTAAACAAGTTACTTTTTTAGTTACTTTGGAAAAAAAGTTACTTTTTTAGTTACTTTGGAAAAAAAGTTACTTTTTAGTTTCTTTGTAAACAAGTTACTTTTTTAGTTACTTTGGAAAAAAAGTTACTTTTTTAGTTACTTTGTAAAACAAGTTACTTTTTTAGTTACTTTGTAAAACAAGTTACTTTTTTAGTTACTTTGTAAAAAAAAGTTACTTTTTTAGTTACTTTGGAAAAAAGTTACTTTTTAGTTTCTTTGTAAAAAAGTTACTTTTTAGTTTTTTAGTTACTTTCGAAAAAAAGTTACTTTTTTAGTTACTTTGTAAAAAAAAGTTACTTTTTTAGTTACTTTGTAAAAAAAAGTTACTTTTTTAGTTACTTTGTAAAACAAGTTACTTTTTTAGTTACTTTGTAAACAAAGTTACTTTTTTAGTTACTTTGGAAAAAAAGTTACTTTTTTAGTTACTTTGTAAAACAAGTTACTTTTTTAGTTACTTTGTAAAAAAAGTTACTTGTTTAGTTACTTTGGAAAAAAAGTTACTTTAGGGTCTTTGTAAAAAAGTTACTTTTTTAGTTACTTTGGAAAACAAGTTACTTTTTAGTTTCTTTGTAAACAAGTTACTTTTTTAGTTACTTTGGAAAAAAAGTTACTTTTTTAGTTACTTTGTAAAACAAGTTACTTTTTTAGTTACTTTGTAAAACAAGTTACTTTTTTAGTTACTTTGTAAAAAAAAGTTACTTTTTTAGTTACTTTGGAAAAAAGTTACTTTTTAGTTTCTTTGTAAAAAAGTTACTTTTTAGTTTTTTAGTTACTTTGTAAAAAAAGTTACTTTTTTAGTTACTTTGTAAAAAAAGTTACTTTTTTAGTTACTTTGTAAAAAAAGTTACTTTTTTAGTTACTTTGTAAAACAAGTTACTTTTTTAGTTACTTTGTAAAAAAAGTTACTTTTTTAGTTACTTTGTAAAACAAGTTACTTTTTTAGTTACTTTGTAAAAAAAAGTTACTTTTTTAGTTACTTTGTAAAAAAAGTGAAAGTTACATTTTTAGTTACTATATTCTCAAAGTTACTTTTTTAGTTACTTTGTAAAACAAGTTACTTTTTTAGTTACTTTGTAAAAAGTTACTTTTTTAGTTACTTTGGAAAAAAAGTTACTTTTTTAGTTACTTTTTTAAAAAAGTTACTTTTTAGTTTCTTTGTAAAAAAGTTACTTTTTAGTTACTTTGTAAAAAAAAGTTACTTTTTTAGTTACTTTGTAAAAAAAGTTACTTTTTAGTTTCTTTGTAAAAAAGTTACTTTTTTAGCTACTTTGTAAAAAACGTTTCTTTTTTAGTTACTATATTCTCAAAGTTACTTTTTTAGTTACTTTGTAAAAAAAAGTTACTTTTTTAGTTACTTTGTAAAAAAAGTTACTTTAGTTACTTTGGAAAAAAGTTACTTTTTAGTTTCTTTGTAAAAAACTTACTTTTTAGTTTTTTAGTTACTTTGTAAAAAAAGTTACTTTTTTAGTTACTTTGTAAAAAAAGTTACTTTTTTAGTTACTTTGTAAAAAAAGTTACTTTTTTAGTTACTTTGTAAAACAAGTTACTTTTTTAGTTACTTTGTAAAAAAAGTTACTTTTTTAGTTACTTTGTAAAACAAGTTACTTTTTTAGTTACTTTGTAAAAAAAAGTTACTTTTTTAGTTACTTTGGAAAAAAAGTTACTTTTTAGTTTCTTTGTAAAAAAGTTACTTTTTTAGTTACTTTGGAAAAAAGTTACTTTTTTAGTTACTTTGTAAAAAAAGTTACTTTTTTAGTTACTTTGTAAAACAAGTTACTTTTTTAGTTACTTTGTAAAAAAAAGTTACTTTTTTAGTTACTTTGGAAAAAAGTTACTTTTTTAGTTACTTTGGAAAAAAGTTACTTTTTTAGTTACTTTGTAAAAAAGTTACTTTTTTAGTTACTTTGGAAAAAAAGTTACTTTTTTATTTACTTTGTAAAAAAAAGTTACTTTTTTAGTTACTTTGGAAAAAAGTTACTTTTTAGTTTCTTTGTAAAAAAACTTTTTAGTTTTTTAGTTACTTTCGAAAAAAAGTTACATTTTTAGTTACTATATTCTCAAAGTTACTTTTTTAGTTACTTTGTAAAACAAGTTACTTTTTTAGTTACTTTGGAAAACAAGTTACTTTTTTAGTTACTTTGGAAAACAAGTTACTTTTTAGTTTCTTTGTAAAAAAGTTACTTTTTTAGTTACTTTGGAAAAAAGTTACTTTTTTAGTTACTTTGTAAAAAACGTTTCTTTTTTAGTTACTATATTCTCAAAGTTACTTTTTTAGTTACTTTGTAAAAAAAAGTTACTTTTTTAGTTACTTTGTAAAAAAAAGTTACTTTTTTAGTTACTTTGTAAAAAAAGTTACTTTTTTAGTTACTTTGTAAAAAAAGTTACTTTGTTAGTTACTTTGTTAAAAAAGTTACTTTTTTAGTTACTTTGTAAAACAAGTTACTTTTTTAGTTACTTTGTAAAACAAGTTACTTTTTTAGTTACTTTGTAAAAAAAAATTACTTTTTTAGTTACTTTGGGAAAAAAAGTTACTTTTTAGTTTCTTTGTAAAAAAGTTACTTTTTAGTTTCTTTGTAAAAAAGTTACTTTTTCAGTTACTATATTCTTACTAACCAAAAAAGTTACTTTTTTAGTTACTTTGTAAAAAAAGTTACTTTTTTAGTTACTTTGTAAAACAAGTTACTTTTTTAGTTACTTTGTAAAAAAAAGTTACTTTTTTAGTTACTTTGGAAAAAAAGTTACTTTTTAGTTTCTTTGTAAAAAAGTTACTTGTTTAGTTACTTTGGAAAAAAAGTTACTTTAGGGTCTTTGTAAAAAAGTTACTTTTTTAGTTACTTTGGAAAACAAGTTACTTTTTAGTTTCTTTGTAAACAAGTTACTTTTTTAGTTACTTTGGAAAAAAAGTTACTTTTTTAGTTACTTTGTAAAACAAGTTACTTTTTTAGTTACTTTGTAAAACAAGTTACTTTTTTAGTTACTTTGTAAAAAAAAGTTACTTTTTTAGTTACTTTGGAAAAAAGTTACTTTTTAGTTTCTTTGTAAAAAAGTTACTTTTTAGTTTTTTAGTTACTTTGTAAAAAAAGTTACTTTTTTAGTTACTTTGTAAAAAAAGTTACTTTTTTAGTTACTTTGTAAAAAAAAGTTACTTTTTTAGTTACTTTGTAAAACAAGTTACTTTTTTAGTTACTTTGTAAACAAAGTTACTTTTTTAGTTACTTTGGAAAAAAAGTTACTTTTTTAGTTACTTTGTAAAACAAGTTACTTTTTTAGTTACTTTGTAAAAAAAGTTACTTGTTTAGTTACTTTGGAAAAAAAGTTACTTTAGGGTCTTTGTAAAAAAGTTACTTTTTTAGTTACTTTGGAAAACAAGTTACTTTTTTAGTTACTTTGGAAAACAAGTTACTTTTTTAGTTACTTTGTAAAAAAAGTTACTTTTTTAGTTACTTTGTAAAACAAGTTACTTTTTTAGTTACTTTTAAAAAAAAGTTACTTTTTAGTTTCTTTGTAAAAAAGTTACTTTTTAGTTACTTTGTAAAAAAAAGTTACTTTTTAGTTACTTTGTAAAAAAAGTGAAAGTTACATTTTTAGTTACTATATTCTCAAAGTTACTTTTTTAGTTACTTTGTAAAACAAGTTACTTTTTTAGTTACTTTGGAAAAAAGTTACTTTTTTAGTTACTTTGGAAAAAAAGTTACTTTAGGGTCTTTGTAAAAAAGTTACTTTTTTAGTTACTTTGGAAAACAAGTTACTTTTTTAGTTACTTTGGAAAACAAGTTACTTTTTTAGTTACTTTGGAAAACAAGTTACTTTTTTAGTTACTTTGTAAAAAAAGTTACTTTTTTAGTTACTTTGTAAAACAAGTTACTTTTTTAGTTACTTTTTAAAAAAAGTTACTTTTTAGTTTCTTTGTAAAAAGTTACTTTTTTAGTTACTTTGGAAAAAAAGTTACGTTTTTAGTTACTTTTTAAAAAAAGTTACTTTTTAGTTTCTTTGTAAAAAAGTTACTTTTTAGTTACTTTGTAAAAAAAAGTTACTTTTTTAGTTACTTTGTAAAAAAGTTACTTTTTAGTTTCTTTGTAAAAAAGTTACTTTTTTAGTTACTTTGTAAAAAACGTTTCTTTTTCAGTTACTATATTCTCAAAGTTACTTTTTTAGTTACTTTGTAAAAAAAAGTTACTTTTTTAGTTACTTTGTAAAAAAAAGTTACTTTTTTAGTTACTTTGGAAAAAAAGTTACTTTTTTAGTTACTTTGTAAAAAAAGTTACTTTTTTAGTTACTTTGTAAAAAAAAGTTACTTTAGTTACTTTGGAAAAAAGTTACTTTTTAGTTTCTTTGTAAAAAACTTACTTTTTAGTTTTTTAGTTACTTTCGAAAAAAAGTTACTTTTTTAGTTACTTTGTAAAAAAAAGTTACTTTTTTAGTTACTTTGTAAAAAAAGTTACTTTTTTAGTTACTTTGTAAAACAAGTTACTTTTTTAGTTACTTTGTAAAAAAAGTTACTTTTTTAGTTACTTTGTAAAACAAGTTACTTTTTTAGTTACTTTGTAAAAAAAAGTTACTTTTTTAGTTACTTTGGAAAAAAAGTTACTTTTTAGTTTCTTTGTAAAAAAGTTACTTTTTTAGTTACTTTGGAAAAAAGTTACTTTTTTAGTTACTTTGTAAAAAAAGTTACTTTTTTAGTTACTTTGTAAAACAAGTTACTTTTTTAGTTACTTTGTAAAAAAAAGTTACTTTTTTAGTTACTTTGGAAAAAAGTTACTTTTTTAGTTACTTTGGAAAAAAGTTACTTTTTTAGTTACTTTGTAAAAAAGTTACTTTTTTAGTTACTTTGGAAAAAAAGTTACTTTTTTATTTACTTTGTAAAAAAAAGTTACTTTTTTAGTTACTTTGGAAAAAAGTTACTTTTTAGTTTCTTTGTAAAAAAACTTTTTAGTTTTTTAGTTACTTTCGAAAAAAAGTTACATTTTTAGTTACTATATTCTCAAAGTTACTTTTTTAGTTACTTTGTAAAACAACTTACTTTTTTAGTTACTTTGGAAAACAAGTTACTTTTTTAGTTACTTTGGAAAACAAGTTACTTTTTAGTTTCTTTGTAAAAAAGTTACTTTTTTAGTTACTTTGGAAAAAAGTTACTTTTTTAGTTACTTTGTAAAAAACGTTTCTTTTTTAGTTACTATATTCTCAAAGTTACTTTTTTAGTTACTTTGTAAAAAAAAGTTACTTTTTTAGTTACTTTGTAAAAAAAGTTACTTTTTTAGTTACTTTGGAAAAAAGTTACTTTTTAGTTTCTTTGTAAAAAACTTACTTTTTAGTTTTTTAGTTACTTTGTAAAAAAAGTTACTTTTTTAGTTACTTTGGAAAAAAAGTTACTTTTTTAGTTACTTTGTAAAAAAAGTTACTTTTTTAGTTACTTTGTAAAAAAAGTTACTTTTTTAGTTACTTTGGAAAAAAGTTACTTTTTAGTTTCTTTGTAAAAAACTTACTTTTTAGTTTTTTAGTTACTTTGTAAAAAAAGTTACTTTTTTAGTTACTTTGTAAAAAAAGTTACTTTTTTAGTTACTTTGTAAAAAAAGTTACTTTTTTAGTTACTTTGTAAAACAAGTTACTTTTTTAGTTACTTTGTAAAAAAAGTTACTTTTTTAGTTACTTTGTAAAAAAAGTTACTTTTTTAGTTACTTTGTAAAAAAAGTTACTTTTTTAGTTACTTTGTAAAAAAAGTTACTTTTTTAGTTACTTTGTAAAAAAAGTTACTTTTTTAGTTACTTTGGAAAACAAGTTACTTTTTTAGTTACTTTGTAAAAAAAAGTTACTTTTTTAGTTACTTTGGAAAAAAGTTACTTTTTTAGTTACTTTGGAAAAAAGTTACTTTTTTAGTTACTTTGTAAAAAAGTTACTTTTTTAGTTACTTTGGAAGAAAAGTTACTTTTTTATTTACTTTGTAAAAAAAAGTTACTTTTTTAGTTACTTTGGAAAAAAGTTACTTTTTTAGTTACTTTGGAAAAAAGTTACTTTTTAGTTTCTTTGTAAAAAACTTTTTAGTTTTTTAGTTACTTTCGAAAAAAAGTTACATTTTTAGTTACTATATTCTCAAAGTTACTTTTTTAGTTACTTTGTAAAAGAAGTTACTTTTTTAGTTACTTTGGAAAACAAGTTACTTTTTTAGTTACTTTGGAAAACAAGTTACTTTTTAGTTTCTTTGTAAAAAAGTTACTTTTTTAGTTACTTTGGAAAAAAGTTACTTTTTTAGTTACTTTGGAAAAAAAGTTACTTTTTTAGTTACTTTGTAAAAAAAGTTACTTTTTTAGTTACTTTGTAAAACAAGTTACTTTTTTAGTTACTTTGTAAAAAAAAGTTACTTTTTTAGTTACTTTGGAAAAAAAGTTACTTTTTAGTTTCTTTGTAAAAAAATTACTTTTTAGTTTTTTAGTTACTTTCGAAAAAAAGTTACTTTTTTAGTTACTTTGTAAAAAAAAGTTACTTTTTTAGTTACTTTGGAAAAAAGTTACTTTTTTAGTTACTTTGTAAAAAAAAGTTACTTTTTTAGTTACTTTGGAAAAAAAGTTACTTTTTTAGTTACTTTGTAAAACAAGTTACTTTTTTAGTTACTTTGGAAAAAAGTTACTTTTTAGTTTCTTTGTAAAAAAGTTACTTTTTAGTTTTTTAGTTACTTTCGAAAAAAAGTTACTTTTTTAGTTACTTTGTAAAAAAAGTTACTTTTTTAGTTACTTTGGAAAAAAGTTACTTTTTAGTTTCTTTGTAAAAAACTTACTTTTTAGTTTTTTAGTTACTTTGTAAAAAAAGTTACTTTTTTAGTTACTTTGTAAAAAAAGTTACTTTTTTAGTTACTTTGTAAAAAAAGTTACTTTTTTAGTTACTTTGTAAAACAAGTTACTTTTTTAGTTACTTTGTAAAAAAAGTTACTTTTTTAGTTACTTTGTAAAAAAAGTTACTTTTTTAGTTACTTTGTAAAAAAAGTTACTTTTTTAGTTACTTTGTAAAACAAGTTACTTTTTTAGTTACTTTGTAAAAAAAGTTACTTTTTTAGTTACTTTGTAAAACAAGTTACTTTTTTAGTTACTTTGTAAAAAAAAGTTACTTTTTTAGTTACTTTGGAAAAAAGTTACTTTTTTAGTTACTTTGGAAAAAAGTTACTTTTTTAGTTACTTTGTAAAAAAGTTACTTTTTTAGTTACTTTGGAAAAAAAGTTACTTTTTTATTTACTTTGTAAAAAAAAGTTACTTTTTTAGTTACTTTGGAAAAAAGTTACTTTTTAGTTTCTTTGTAAAAAACTTTTTAGTTTTTTAGTTACTTTCGAAAAAAAGTTACATTTTTAGTTACTATATTCTCAAAGTTACTTTTTTAGTTACTTTGTAAAACAAGTTACTTTTTTAGTTACTTTGGAAAACAAGTTACTTTTTTAGTTACTTTGGAAAACAAGTTACTTTTTAGTTTCTTTGTAAAAAAGTTACTTTTTTAGTTACTTTGGAAAAAAGTGACTTTTTTAGTTACTTTGTAAAAAAAGTTACTTTTTTAGTTACTTTGTAAAAAAAGTTACTTTTTTAGTTACTTTGGAAAAAAGTTACTTTTTAGTTTCTTTGTAAAAAAGTTACTTTTTAGTTTTTTAGTTACTTTCGAAAAAAAGTTACTTTTTTAGTTACTTTGTAAAAAAAGTTACTTTTTTAGTTACTTTGTAAAAAAAGTTACTTTTTTAGTTACTTTGTAAAACAAGTTACTTTTTTAGTTACTTTGTAAAAAAAAGTTACTTTTTTAGTTACTTTGTAAAAAAGTTACTTTTTTAGTTACTTTGGAAAAAAGTTACTTTTTTAGTTACTTTGTAAAAAAAAGTTACTTTTTTAGTTACTTTGGAAAAAAGTTACTTTTTTAGTTACTTTGTAAAAAAAGTTACTTTTTTAGTTACTTTGGAAAAAAAGTTACTTTTTTAGTTACTTTGTAAAAAAAAGTTACTTTTTTAGTTACTTTGTAAAAAAAGTTACGTTTTTAGTTACTTTGTAAAACAAGTTACTTTTTTAGTTACTTTGTAAAAAAAAGTTACTTTTTTAGTTACTTTGGAAAAAAGTTACTTTTTTAGTTACTTTGGAAAAAAGTTACTTTTTTAGTTACTTTGTAAAAAAGTTACTTTTTTAGTTACTTTGGAAAAAAAGTTACTTTTTTAGTTACTTTGTAAAAAAAAGTTACTTTTTTAGTTACTTTGGAAAAAAGTTACTTTTTAGTTTCTTTGTAAAAAACTTTTTAGTTTTTTAGTTACTTTCGAAAAAAAGTTACATTTTTAGTTACTATATTCTCAAAGTTACTTTTTTAGTTACTTTGTAAAACAAGTTACTTTTTTAGTTACTTTGGAAAAAAAGTTACTTTTTTAGTTACTTTGTAAAAAAAAAGTTACTTTTTTAGTTACTTTGGAAAAAAGTTACTTTTTTAGTTACTTTGTAAAAAAAGTTACTTTTTTAGTTACTTTGGAAAAAAAGTTACTTTTTTAGTTACTTTGTAAAACAAGTTACTTTTTTAGTTACTTTGGAAAAAAGTTACTTTTTAGTTTCTTTGTAAAAAAGTTACTTTTTAGTTTTTTAGTTACTTTCGAAAAAAAGTTACTTTTTTAGTTACTTTGTAAAAAAAGTTACTTTTTTAGTTACTTTGTAAAAAAAAGTTACTTTTTTAGTTACTTTGTAAAACAAGTTACTTTTTTAGTTACTTTGGAAAAAAGTTACTTTTTTAGTTACTTTGGAAAAAAGTTACTTTTTTAGTTACTTTGTAAAAAAGTTACTTTTTTAGTTACTTTGGAAAAAAAGTTACTTTTTTAGTTACTTTGGAAAAAAAGTTACTTTTTTAGTTACTTTGTAAAAAAAAGTTACTTTTTTAGTTACTTTGGAAAAAAGTTACTTTTTAGTTTCTTTGTAAAAAACTTTTTAGTTTTTTAGTTACTTTCGAAAAAAAGTTACATTTTTAGTTACTATATTCTCAAAGTTACTTTTTTAGTTACTTTGTAAAACAAGTTACTTTTTTAGTTACTTTGGAAAAAAAGTTACTTTTTTAGTTACTTTGGAAAAAAGTTACTTTAGGGTCTTTGTAAAAAAGTTACTTTTTTAGTTACTTTGGAAAAAAAGTTACTTTTTTAGTTACTTTGGAAAAAAAGTTACTTTTTAGTTTCTTTGTAAAAAAGTTACTTTTTTAGTTACTTTGGAAAAAAGTTACTTTTTTAGTTACTTTGTAAAAAAAGTTACTTTTTTAGTTACTTTGTAAAAAAAGTTACTTTTTTAGTTACTTTGGAAAAAAGTTACTTTTTAGTTTCTTTGTAAAAAAGTTACTTTTTAGTTTTTTAGTTACTTTCGAAAAAAAGTTACTTTTTTAGTTACTTTGTAAAAAAAGTTACTTTTTTAGTTACTTTGTAAAAAAAGTTACTTTTTAGTTTCTTTGTAAAAAAGTTACTTTTTTAGTTACTTTGTAAAAAAAGTTTATTTTTTAGTTACTATATTCTCAAAGTTACTTTTTTAGTTACTTTGTAAAAAAAGTTACTTTTTTAGTTACTTTGTAAAAAAAAGTTACTTTTTTAGTTACTTTGGAAAAAAGTTACTTTTTAGTTTCTTTGTAAAAAACTTTTTAGTTTTTTAGTTACTTTCGAAAAAAAGTTACATTTTTAGTTACTATATTCTCAAAGTTACTTTTTTAGTTACTTTGTAAAACAAGTTACTTTTTTAGTTACTTTGGAAAAAAAGTTACTTTTTTAGTTACTTTGGAAAAAAAAGTTACTTTAGGGTCTTTGTAAAAAAGTTACTTTTTTAGTTACTTTGGAAAACAAGTTACTTTTTTAGTTACTTTGGAAAACAAGTTACTTTTTTAGTTACTTTGTAAAAAAGTTACTTTTTTAGTTACTTTGGAAAAAAAGTTACTTTTTTAGTTACTTTTTAAAAAAAGTTACTTTTTAGTTTCTTTGTAAAAAAGTTACTTTTTAGTTACTTTGTAAAAAAAAGTTACTTTTTTAGTTACTTTGTAAAAAAAAGTTACTTTTTTAGTTACTTTGGAAAAAAAGTTACTTTTTTAGTTACTTTGTAAAACAAGTTACTTTTTTAGTTACTTTGGAAAAAAGTTACTTTTTAGTTTCTTTGTAAAAAAGTTACTTTTTAGTTTTTTAGTTACTTTCGAAAAAAAGTTACTTTTTTAGTTACTTTGTAAAAAAAGTTACTTTTTTAGTTACTTTGTAAAAAAAAGTTACTTTTTTAGTTACTTTGTAAAACAAGTTACTTTTTTAGTTACTTTGGAAAAAAGTTACTTTTTTAGTTACTTTGGAAAAAAGTTACTTTTTTAGTTACTTTGTAAAAAAGTTACTTTTTTAGTTACTTTGGAAAAAAAGTTACTTTTTTAGTTACTTTGGAAAAAAAGTTACTTTTTTAGTTACTTTGTAAAAAAAAGTTACTTTTTTAGTTACTTTGGAAAAAAGTTACTTTTTAGTTTCTTTGTAAAAAACTTTTTAGTTTTTTAGTTACTTTCGAAAAAAAGTTACATTTTTAGTTACTATATTCTCAAAGTTACTTTTTTAGTTACTTTGTAAAACAAGTTACTTTTTTAGTTACTTTGGAAAAAAAGTAACTTTTTTAGTTACTTTGGAAAAAAAGTTACTTTAGGGTCTTTGTAAAAAAGTTACTTTTTTAGTTACTTTGGAAAAAAAGTTACTTTTTTAGTTACTTTGGAAAAAAAGTTACTTTTTAGTTTCTTTGTAAAAAAGTTACTTTTTTAGTTACTTTGGAAAAAAGTTACTTTTTTAGTTACTTTGTAAAAAAAGTTACTTTTTTAGTTACTTTGTAAAAAAAGTTACTTTTTTAGTTACTTTGGAAAAAAGTTACTTTTTAGTTTCTTTGTAAAAAAGTTACTTTTTAGTTACTTTGTAAAAAAAAGTTACTTTTTTAGTTACTTTGTAAAAAAAGTTACTTTTTAGTTTCTTTGTAAAAAAGTTACTTTTTTAGTTACTTTGTAAAAAAAAGTTTCTTTTTTAGTTACTATATTCTCAAAGTTACTTTTTTCGTTACTTTGGAAAAAAGTTACTTTTTAGTTTCTTTGTAAAAAACTTTTTAGTTTTTTAGTTACTTTCGAAAAAAAGTTACATTTTTAGTTACTATATTCTCAAAGTTACTTTTTTAGTTACTTTGTAAAACAAGTTACTTTTTTAGTTACTTTGGAAAAAAAGTTACTTTAGGGTCTTTGTAAAAAAGTTACTTTTTTAGTTACTTTGGAAAAGTTCAAAGTTCAAAGTTCAAAGTTCAAAGTTCAAAGTTCACTTTATTGTCAAAGTTTCCACATGTGTTATGCATACAGAAAATTCGAAATGCCGTTTCTCGCAGTCCCACAGTGTAATATAGACATGAACATATAACATATAATAGAATAAAATAGAATAAAGTTAAGAACATAAGGGCCTAGATAAAGGATTAACAAGTAGCAGCAGAGAATAAAAAGTGACTGGTGCTGGATGAGCGAAGGGTGTGTGAGGGGGGTATTTGTTCGTAGCAGCAGAGAATAAAAAATTTAAAATAAATAAATAGAAAAAGTGACTGGTGCTGGATGAGGGAAGGGGTGTGAGGGGGAGTAGATGTCCTGGTATGTTCCATTTGAGGCAGTGGGGAAAGGTGGGTGAGGGGGAGGGTAGAGAGGTCAGGGGAGAGATGGCAGGGGGGGAGAGAGGGGGAGCGAGAGGAGAGAGGGAGGGAGAGAGTTCAGCATCCTGACCGCCTGGTGGAAGAAGCTGTTCCTCAGCCGGGTAGAGCTCGAACGGAGACTGCGGAACCTTCTCCCTGAAGGCAGGAGGCTGAAGAGGCTGTTGGAGGGGTGGGTGGGGTCACCCGCAATGCCGAGTGCTTTGCGGGTGAGGCGGGTGTTGTAAATGTCCTGTAGTGTAGGGAGTGAGACTCCGATGATCCTCTGGGCAGAGTTCACAATGCGCTGCAGGCTCTTGCGGTTGGAGGCGGTGCAGCTTCCGAACCACAGCGTGATGCAGCTGCTGAGGATGCTCTCAGTGGCGCCTCGGTAGAATGAGAGCATGATGGGGGGGGGGCTCCTGCTCGCTTGAGCTTCCTGATGAAGTACAGGCGTTGCTGGGCCTTCTTTGCCAGTGCAGTGGTGTTGCTGTTCCAGGTGAGGTCATCTGTGATTGTCACACCCAGGAATTTGGTGCTGCTCACCTGTTCCACAGCAGCACCATTGATGGTCAGAGGGAGGGGGGGTTGGGAGTGGGTTCTCCTGAAGTCAACAACAATCTCCTTTGTTTTCCCCACATTGAGGAAGAGATTGTTATTTTGGCACCAACGGACCAGCTGGTTCACTTCCTTCCTGTAGTTAGTCTCATCGTTGTGGCTGATGAGACCTACCACGGTAGTGTCGTCAGCGAACTTCACGATGTGGTTGGAGCTGTAGTTGGGTTTACAGTCATGGGTCAGCAGGGTGAAGAGAAGGGGGCTGAGCACACAACCTTGGGGGGCCCCCGTACTCAGTGTTAGTGTGTTCGAAGTGTTGTTGTTGACCCGAACAGCTTGTGGTCTCTCTGTGAGGAAGTCCAACAACCAGTTGCAGAGAGAGGGGCTGAGGCCCAGGTCTGTAAGTTTACACACAAGCTGCTGGGGGATGATTGTATTGAATGCTGAGCTGAAATCTATGAACAGCATTCTGACGTAGGAGTTCTTAGTGTCCAGGTGTGTGAGGGCTGGGTGTAGAGCGGAGGAGATTGCATCCTCTGTGGACCGTTTAGTTCGGTAAGCAAACTGAAACGGGTCCAGGGAGGGAGGAAGGGTGGATTTGATCTGCTTCATGACCAGCCTTTCGAAACACTTCATGATGGTAGAAGTCAATGCGACGGGGCGGTAGTCGTTGAAGCAGGCTGGAGATGACTTCTTCGGCACAGGAATGATGGTGGTTTCCTTGAAGCACGTGGGAACAACAGCCTGGCTCAGGGAGGTGTTAAAGATGTCGGTGAGGACATCCGTGAGCTCCTCTGCGCAGTCCCTCAGCACACGACCAGGAATGTTGTCAGGTCCCGCAGCCTTGCGGGTATTAATCCTCAGCAGTGTGCTCCTCACACTGGCTGGGGACAGGCACAGAGCCTGGTCGTCGGTGGGGGGGGTGGTTTTCTGCGCAGGTGTGTTGTTCTGTGCTTCGAAGCGTGCAAAGAAGCCATTGAGGTTGTTAAGCAGGGAGGTGTGACTGTCACAGGTCTGTGGCGGTAGTTTGTAGTCCGTTATGGTCCTAATGCCCTGCCACAGGCTCCGTGAGTCTCCGTGAGAAACAAGTTACTTTTTTAGTTACTTTGGAAAACAAGTTACTTTTTTAGTTACTTTGGAAAACAAGTTACTTTTTTAGTTACTTTGGAAAAAAAGTTACTTTTTTAGTTACTTTGTAAAACAAGTTACTTTTTTAGTTACTTTTTAAAAAAAGTTACTTTTTAGTTTCTTTGTAAAAAAGTTACTTTTTTAGTTACTTTGGAAAAAAAGTTACTTTTTTAGTTACTTTGTAAAAAAAGTAACTTTTTTAGTTACTTTGTAAAACAAGTTACTTTTTTAGTTACTTTTTAAAAAAAGTTACTTTTTAGTTTCTTTGTAAAAAAGTTACTTTTTTAGTTACTTTGGAAAAAAAGTTACTTTTTTAGTTACTTTTTAAAAAAAGTTACTTTTTAGTTTCTTTGTAAAAAAGTTACTTTTTAGTTACTTTTTAAAAAAAAGTTACTTTTTTAGTTACTATATTCTCAAAGTTACTTTTTTATTTACTTTGTAAAAAAAAGTTACTTTTTTAGTTACTTTGTAAAACAAAGTTACTTTTTTAGTTACTTTGTAAAAAAAGTTACTTTTTTAGTTACTTTGTAAAAAAAGTTACTTTTTTAGTTACTTTGTAAAAAAAGTTACTTTTTTAGTTACTTTGTAAAACAAGTTACTTTTTTAGTTACTTTTTAAAAAAAGTTACTTTTTAGTTTCTTTGTAAAAAAGTTACTTTTTAGTTACTTTGTAAAAAAAGTTACTTTTTTAGTTACTTTGTAAAAAAAAGTTACTTTTTAGTTTCTTTGTAAAAAAGTTACTTTTTTAGTTACTTTGTAAAAAAAGTTTCTTTTTTAGTTACTATATTCTCAAAGTTACTTTTTTAGTTACTTTGTAAAAAAAAAGTTACTTTTTTAGTTACTTTGTAAAAAAAAGTTACTTTTTTAGTTACTTTGGAAAAAAAGTTACTTTTTTAGTTACTTTGTAAAAAAAAGTTACTTTTTTAGTTACTTTGGAAAAAAGTTACTTTTTTAGTTACTTTGTAAAAAAAGTTACTTTTTTAGTTACTTTGGAAAAAAAGTTACTTTTTTAGTTACTTTGTAAAACAAGTTACTTTTTTAGTTACTTTGGAAAAAAAGTTACTTTTTTAGTTACTTTGGAAAAAAAGTTACTTTTTTAGTTACTTTGTAAAACAAGTTACTTTTTTAGTTACTTTGGAAAAAAGTTACTTTTTAGTTTCTTTGTAAAAAAACTTTTTAGTTTTTTAGTTACTGTCGAAAAAAAGTTACATTTTTAGTTACTATATTCTCAAAGTTACTTTTTTAGTTACTTTGTAAAACAAGTTACTTTTTTAGTTACTTTGGTAAAAAAGTTACTTTTTTAGTTACTTTGGAAAACAAGTTACTTTTTTAGTTACTTTGGAAAACAAGTTACTTTTTTAGTTACTTTGTAAAAAAAAGTTACTTTTTTAGTTACTTTGTAAAACAAGTTACTTTTTTAGTAATTTTTTAAAAAAAGTTACTTTTTAGTTTCTTTGTAAAAAAGTTACTTTTTAGTTTCTTTGTAAAAAAGTTACTTTTTTAGTTACATTGGAAAAAAAGTTACTTTTTTAGTTACTTTTTAAAAAAAGTTACTTTTTAGTTTCTTTGTAAAAAAGTTACTTTTTAGTTACTTTGTAAAAAAAAGTTACTTTTTTAGTTACTTTGTAAAAAAAGTTACTTTTTAGTTTCTTTGTAAAAAAGTTACTTTTTTAGTTACTTTGTAAAAAAAGTTTCTTTTTTAGTTACTATATTCTCAAAGTTACTTTTTTAGTTACTTTGGAAAAAAGTTACTTTTTAGTTTCTTTGTAAAAAACTTACTTTTTAGTTACTTTGTAAAAAAAAGTTACTTTTTTAGTTACTTTGTAAAAAAAAGTTACTTTTTAGTTTCTTTGTAAAAAAGTTACTTTTTTAGTTACTTTGTAAAAAAAGTTTCTTTTTTAGTTACTATATTCTCAAAGTTACTTTTTTAGTTACTTTGTAAAAAAAAGTTACTTTTTTAGTTACTTTGTAAAAAAAAGTTACTTTTTTAGTTACTTTGGAAAAAAAGTTACTTTTTTAGTTACTTTGTAAAAAAAAGTTACTTTTTTAGTTACTTTGTAAAAAAGTTACTTTTTTAGTTACTTTGTAAAAAAAGTTTCTTTTTTAGTTACTATATTCTCAAAGTTACTTTTTTAGTTACTTTGGAAAAAAGTTACTTTTTAATTTCTTTGTAAAAAACTTACTTTTTAGTTACTTTGTAAAAAAAAGTTACTTTTTTAGTTACTTTGTAAAAAAAAAGTTACTTTTTAGTTTCTTTGTAAAAAAGTTACTTTTTTAGTTACTTTGTAAAAAAAGTTTCTTTTTTAGTTACTATATTCTCAAAGTTACTTTTTTAGTTACTTTGTAAAAAAAAGTTACTTTTTTAGTTACTTTGTAAAAAAAAGTTACTTTTTTAGTTACTTTGGAAAAAAAGTTACTTTTTTAGTTACTTTGTAAAAAAAAGTTACTTTTTTAGTTACTTTGTAAAAAAAAGTTACTTTTTTAGTTACTTTGGAAAAAAAGTTACTTTTTTAGTTACTTTGGAAAAAAAGTTACTTTTTTAGTTACTTTGTAAAACAAGTTACTTTTTTAGTTACTTTGGAAAACAAGTTACTTTTTTAGTTACTTTTTAAAAAAAGTTACTTTTTAGTTTCTTTGTAAAAAAGTTACTTTTTAGTTACTTTGTAAAAAAAAGTTACTTTTTTAGTTACTTTGTAAAAAAAAGTTACTTTTTAGTTTCTTTGTAAAAAAGTTACTTTTTTAGTTACTTTGTAAAAAAAAGTTTCTTTTTTAGTTACTATATTCTCAAAGTTACTTTTTTAGTTACTTTGTAAAAAAAGTAACTTTTTTAGTTACTTTGTAAAACAAGTTACTTTTTTAGTTACTTTTTAAAAAAAGTTACTTTTTAGTTTCTTTGTAAAAAAGTTACTTTTTTAGTTACTTTGGAAAAAAAGTTACTTTTTTAGTTACTTTTTAAAAAAAGTTACTTTTTAGTTTCTTTGTAAAAAAGTTACTTTTTAGTTACTTTTTAAAAAAAAGTTACTTTTTTAGTTACTATATTCTCAAAGTTACTTTTTTATTTACTTTGTAAAAAAAAGTTACTTTTTTAGTTACTTTGTAAAACAAAGTTACTTTTTTAGTTACTTTGTAAAAAAAGTTACTTTTTTAGTTACTTTGTAAAAAAAGTTACTTTTTTAGTTACTTTGTAAAAAAAGTTACTTTTTTAGTTACTTTGTAAAACAAGTTACTTTTTTAGTTACTTTTTAAAAAAAGTTACTTTTTAGTTTCTTTGTAAAAAAGTTACTTTTTAGTTACTTTGTAAAAAAAGTTACTTTTTTAGTTACTTTGTAAAAAAAAGTTACTTTTTAGTTTCTTTGTAAAAAAGTTACTTTTTTAGTTACTTTGTAAAAAAAGTTTCTTTTTTAGTTACTATATTCTCAAAGTTACTTTTTTAGTTACTTTGTAAAAAAAAAGTTACTTTTTTAGTTACTTTGTAAAAAAAAGTTACTTTTTTAGTTACTTTGGAAAAAAAGTTACTTTTTTAGTTACTTTGTAAAAAAAAGTTACTTTTTTAGTTACTTTGGAAAAAAGTTACTTTTTTAGTTACTTTGTAAAAAAAGTTACTTTTTTAGTTACTTTGGAAAAAAAGTTACTTTTTTAGTTACTTTGTAAAACAAGTTACTTTTTTAGTTACTTTGGAAAAAAAGTTACTTTTTTAGTTACTTTGGAAAAAAAGTTACTTTTTTAGTTACTTTGTAAAACAAGTTACTTTTTTAGTTACTTTGGAAAAAAGTTACTTTTTAGTTTCTTTGTAAAAAACTTTTTAGTTTTTTAGTTACTGTCGAAAAAAAGTTACATTTTTAGTTACTATATTCTCAAAGTTACTTTTTTAGTTACTTTGTAAAACAAGTTACTTTTTTAGTTACTTTGGTAAAAAAGTTACTTTTTTAGTTACTTTGGAAAACAAGTTACTTTTTTAGTTACTTTGGAAAACAAGTTACTTTTTTAGTTACTTTGTAAAAAAAAGTTACTTTTTTAGTTACTTTGTAAAACAAGTTACTTTTTTAGTTACTTTTTAAAAAAGTTACTTTTTAGTTTCTTTGTAAAAAAGTTACTTTTTAGTTTCTTTGTAAAAAAGTTACTTTTTTAGTTACATTGGAAAAAAAGTTACTTTTTTAGTTACTTTTAAAAAAAAGTTACTTTTTAGTTTCTTTGTAAAAAAGTTACTTTTTAGTTACTTTGTAAAAAAAAGTTACTTTTTTAGTTACTTTGTAAAAAAAGTTACTTTTTAGTTTCTTTGTAAAAAAGTTACTTTTTTAGTTACTTTGTAAAAAAAGTTTCTTTTTTAGTTACTATATTCTCAAAGTTACTTTTTTAGTTACTTTGGAAAAAAGTTACTTTTTAGTTTCTTTGTAAAAAACTTACTTTTTAGTTACTTTGTAAAAAAAAGTTACTTTTTTAGTTACTTTGTAAAAAAAAGTTACTTTTTAGTTTCTTTGTAAAAAAGTTACTTTTTTAGTTACTTTGTAAAAAAAGTTTCTTTTTTAGTTACTATATTCTCAAAGTTACTTTTTTAGTTACTTTGTAAAAAAAAGTTACTTTTTTAGTTACTTTGTAAAAAAAAGTTACTTTTTTAGTTACTTTGGAAAAAAAGTTACTTTTTTAGTTACTTTGTAAAAAAAGTTACTTTTTTAGTTACTTTGTAAAAAAAGTTACTTTTTTAGTTACTTTGTAAAAAAAGTTACTTTTTTAGTTACTTTGGAAAAAAAGTTACTTTTTTAGTTACTTTGTAAAACAAGTTACTTTTTTAGTTACTTTGGAAAACAAGTTACTTTTTAGTTTCTTTGTAAAAAAGTTACTTTTTTAGTTACTTTGTAAAAAAAGTTTCTTTTTTAGTTACTATATTCTCAAAGTTACTTTTTTAGTTACTTTGGAAAAAAGTTACTTTTTAGTTTCTTTGTAAAAAACTTACTTTTTAGTTACTTTGTAAAAAAAAGTTACTTTTTTAGTTACTTTGTAAAAAAAAGTTACTTTTTTAGTTACTTTGGAAAAAAAGTTACTTTTTTAGTTACTTTGGAAAAAAAGTTACTTTTTTAGTTACTTTGTAAAACAAGTTACTTTTTTAGTTACTTTGGAAAACAAGTTACTTTTTTAGTTACTTTGTAAAACAAGTTACTTTTTTAGTTACTTTGTAAAAAAAGTTACTTTTTTAGTTACTTTGTAAAAAAAGTTACTTTTTTAGTTACTTTTTAAAAAAAGTTACTTTTTAGTTACTTTGGAAAAAAAGTTACTTTTTTAGTTACTTTGTAAAACAAGTTACTTTTTTAGTTACTTTGTAAAAAAAGTTACTTTTTTAGTTACTTTGTAAAAAAAGTTACTTTTTTAGTTACTTTTTAAAAAAAGTTACTTTTTAGTTACTTTGGAAAAAAAGTTACTTTTTAGTTTATTTGTAAAAAAGTTACTTTTTTAGTTACTATATTCTAAAAGTAACTTTTTTAGTTACTTTGTAAAAAAAGTTACTTTTTTAGTTACTATATTCTCAAAGTTACTTTTTTAGTTACTATATTCTCAAAGTTACTTTTATAGTTACTTTGTTAAAAAAGTTACTTTTTTAGTTACTTTGTAAAACAAGTTACTTTTTTAGTTACTTTGTAAAAACAAGTTACTTTTTTAGTTACTTTGGAAAAAAAGTTACTTTTTTAGTTATTTTGTAAAAGTTACTTTTTTAGTTACTTTGTAAAAAAAGTTTCTTTTTTAGTTACTATATTCTCAAAGTTACTTTTTTAGTTACTATATTCTCAAAGTTACTTTTATAGTTACTTTGTTAAAAAAGTTACTTTTTTAGTTACTTTGGAAAAAAAGTTACATTTTTAGTTACTATATTCTCAAAGTTACTTTTTTAGTTACTTTGGAAAAAAAGTTACTTTTTTAGTTACTTTTTAAAAAAAGTTACTTTTTAGTTTCTTTGTAAAAAAGTTACTTTTTAGTTTCTTTGTAAAAAAGTTACTTTTTTAGTTACTTTGGAAAAAAAGTTACTTTTTTAGTTACTTTTTAAAAAAAGTTACTTTTTAGTTACTTTGTAAAAAAGTTTCTTTTTTAGTTACTATATTCTCAAAGTTACTTTAGTTACTATATTCTCAAAGTTACTTTTATAGTTACTTTGTTAAAAAAGTTACTTTTTTAGTTACTTTGGAAAAAAAGTTACATTTTTAGTTACTATATTCTCAAAGTTACTTTTTTAGTTACTTTGGAAAAAAAGTTACTTTTTAAAAAAAGTTACTTTTTAGTTTCTTTGTAAAAAAGTTACTTTTTAGTTTCTTTGTAAAAAAGTAACTTTTTTAGTTACTTTGTAAAAAAAAGTTACTTTTTTAGTTACTTTGTAAAAAAAGTTACTTTTTAGTTACTTTGTAAAAAAAAGTTACTTTTTAGTTTATTTGTAAAAAAGTTACTTTTTTAGTTACTATATTCTAAAAGTAACTTTTTTAGTTACTTTGTAAAAAAAAGTAACTTTTTTAGTTACTATATTCTCAAAGTTACTTTTTTAGTTACTTTGGAAAAAAAGTTACTTTTTTAGTTACTTTTTAAAAAAAGTTACTTTTTAGTTTCTTTGTAAAAAAGTTACTTTTTAGTTTCTTTGTAAAAAAGTTACTTTTTTAGTTACTTTGTAAAAAAAAAGTTACTTTTTTAGTTACTTTGTAAAAAAAGTTACTTTTTAGTTACTTTGTAAAAAAAAGTTACTTTTTAGTTTATTTGTAAAAAAGTTACTTTTTTAGTTACTATATTCTAAAAGTAACTTTTTTAGTTACTTTGTAAAAAAAGTTACTTTTTTAGTTACTATATTCTCAAAGTTACTTTTTTAGTTACTATATTCTCAAAGTTACTTTTTTTAGTTACTTTGTAAAAAAAAGTTACTTTTTTAGTTACTTTGTAAAAAAAAGTTACTTTTTTAGTTACTTTGGAAAAAAAGTTACTTTTTTAGTTACTTTTTAAAAAAAGTTACTTTTTAGTTACTTTGTAAAAAAGTTTCTTTTTTAGTTACTATATTCTCAAAGTTACTTTAGTTACTATATTCTCAAAGTTACTTTTATAGTTACTTTGTTAAAAAAGTTACTTTTTTAGTTACTTTGGAAAAAAAGTTACATTTTTAGTTACTATATTCTCAAAGTTACTTTTTTAGTTACTTTGGAAAAAAAGTTACTTTTTAAAAAAAGTTACTTTTTAGTTTCTTTGTAAAAAAGTTACTTTTTAGTTTCTTTGTAAAAAAGTTACTTTTTAGTTTCTTTGTAAAAAAGTTACTTTTTTAGTTACTTTGTAAAAAAAAGTTACTTTTTTAGTTACTTTGTAAAAAAAAGTTACTTTTTAGTTACTTTGTAAAAAAAAGTTACTTTTTAGTTTATTTGTAAAAAAGTTACTTTTTTAGTTACTATATTCTAAAAGTAACTTTTTTAGTTACTTTGTAAAAAAAAGTTACTTTTTTAGTTACTATATTCTCAAAGTTACTTTTTTAGTTATTATATTCTCAAAGTTACTTTTTTAGTTACTTTGGAAAAAAAGTTACTTTTTTAGTTACTTTTTAAAAAAAGTTACTTTTTAGTTTCTTTGTAAAAAAGTTACTTTTTAGTTTCTTTGTAAAAAAGTTACTTTTTTAGTTACTTTGTAAAAAAAAAGTTACTTTTTTAGTTACTTTGTAAAAAAAGTTACTTTTTAGTTACTTTGTAAAAAAAAGTTACTTTTTAGTTTATTTGTAAAAAAGTTACTTTTTTAGTTACTATATTCTAAAAGTAACTTTTTTAGTTACTTTGTAAAAAAAGTTACTTTTTTAGTTACTATATTCTCAAAGTTACTTTTTTAGTTACTATATTCTCAAAGTTACTTTTTTAGTTACTTTGTAAAAAAAAGTTACTTTTTTAGTTACTTTGTAAAAAAAAGTTACTTTTTTAGTTACTTTGGAAAAAAGTTACTTTTTAGTTTCTTTGTAAAAAACTTTTTAGTTTTTTAGTTACTTTCGAAAAAAAGTTACATTTTTAGTTACTATATTCTCAAAGTTACTTTTTTAGTTACTTTGTAAAACAAGTTACTTTTTTAGTTACTTTGGAAAAAAAGTTACTTTTTTAGTTACTTTGGAAAAAAAAGTTACTTTAGGGTCTTTGTAAAAAAGTTACTTTTTTAGTTACTTTGGAAAACAAGTTACTTTTTTAGTTACTTTGGAAAACAAGTTACTTTTTTAGTTACTTTGTAAAAAAGTTACTTTTTTAGTTACTTTGTAAAACAAGTTACTTTTTTAGTTACTTTTTAAAAAAAGTTACTTTTTAGTTTCTTTGTAAAAAAGTTACTTTTTTAGTTACTTTGGAAAAAAAGTTACTTTTTTAGTTACTTTGTAAAAAAAGTTTCTTTTTTAGTTACTATATTCTCAAAGTTACTTTTTTCGTTACTTTGGAAAAAAGTTACTTTTAGTTTCTTTGTAAAAAACTTTTTAGTTTTTTAGTTACTTTCGAAAAAAAGTTACATTTTTAGTTACTATATTCTCAAAGTTACTTTTTTAGTTACTTTGTAAAACAAGTTACTTTTTTAGTTACTTTGGAAAAAAAGTTACTTTAGGGTCTTTGTAAAAAAGTTACTTTTTTAGTTACTTTGGAAAAAAAGTTACTTTTTTAGTTACTTTGTAAAACAAGTTACTTTTTTAGTTACTTTTTAAAAAAAGTTACTTTTTAGTTTCTTTGTAAAAAAGTTACTTTTTTAGTTACTTTGGAAAAAAAGTTACTTTTTTAGTTACTTTGTAAAAAAAAGTTACTTTTTTAGTTACTTTGGAAAAAAGTTACTTTTTTAGTTACTTTGGAAAAAAGTTACTTTTTTAGTTACTTTGGAAAAAAAGTTACTTTTTTAGTTACTTTGTAAAACAAGTTACTTTTTTAGTTACTTTGGAAAAAAGTTACTTTTTAGTTTCTTTGTAAAAAAGTTACTTTTTAGTTTTTTAGTTACTTTCGAAAAAAAGTTACTTTTTTAGTTACTTTGTAAAAAAAGTTACTTTTTTAGTTACTTTGTAAAAAAAGTTACTTTTTTAGTTACTTTGTAAAACAAGTTACTTTTTTAGTTACTTTGTAAAAAAAGTTACTTTTTTAGTTACTTTGTAAAAAAGTTACTTTTTTAGTTACTTTGGAAAAAAGTTACTTTTTTAGTTACTTTGGAAAAAAGTTACTTTTTTAGTTACTTTGGAAAAAAAGTTACTTTTTTAGTTACTTTGTAAAAAAAGTTACTTTTTAGTTTCTTTGTAAAAAAGTTACTTTTTTAGTTACTTTGTAAAAAAAGTTTATTTTTTAGTTACTATATTCTCAAAGTTACTTTTTTAGTTACTTTGTAAAAAAAAGTTACTTTTTTAGTTACTTTGTAAAAAAAAGTTACTTTTTTAGTTACTTTGGAAAAAAGTTACTTTTTTGTTTCTTTGTAAAAAACTTTTTAGTTTTTTAGTTACTTTCGAAAAAAAGTTACATTTTTAGTTACTATATTCTCAAAGTTACTTTTTTAGTTACTTTGTAAAACAAGTTACTTTTTTAGTTACTTTGGAAAAAAAGTTACTTTTTTAGTTACTTTGGAAAAAAAAGTTACTTTAGGGTCTTTGTAAAAAAGTTACTTTTTTAGTTACTTTGGAAAACAAGTTACTTTTTTAGTTACTTTGGAAAACAAGTTACTTTTTTAGTTACTTTGTAAAAAAGTTACTTTTTTAGTTACTTTGTAAAACAAGTTACTTTTTTAGTTACTTTTTAAAAAAAGTTACTTTTTAGTTTCTTTGTAAAAAAGTTACTTTTTTAGTTACTTTGGAAAAAAAGTTACTTTTTTAGTTACTTTTTAAAAAAAGTTACTTTTTAGTTTCTTTGTAAAAAAGTTACTTTTTAGTTACTTTGTAAAAAAAGTTACTTTTTTAGTTACTATATTCTCAAAGTTACTTTTTTAGTTACTATATTCTCAAAGTTACTTTTTTAGTTACTTTGTAAAAAAAAGTTACTTTTTTAGTTACTTTGTAAAAAAAAGTTACTTTTTTAGTTACTTTGGAAAAAAGTTACTTTTTAGTTTCTTTGTAAAAAACTTTTTAGTTTTTTAGTTACTTTCGAAAAAAAGTTACATTTTTAGTTACTATATTCTCAAAGTTACTTTTTTAGTTACTTTGTAAAACAAGTTACTTTTTTAGTTACTTTGGAAAAAAAGTTACTTTTTTAGTTACTTTGGAAAAAAAAGTTACTTTACGGTCTTTGTAAAAAAGTTACTTTTTTAGTTACTTTGGAAAACAAGTTACTTTTTTAGTTACTTTGGAAAACAAGTTACTTTTTTAGTTACTTTGTAAAAAAGTTACTTTTTAGTTTCTTTGTAGAAAAGTTACTTTTTAGTTACTTTGTAAAAAAAAGTTACTTTTTTAGTTACTTTGTAAAAAAAGTTTCTTTTTTAGTTACTATATTCTCAAAGTTACTTTTTTCGTTACTTTGGAAAAAAGTTACTTTTTAGTTTCTTTGTAAAAAACTTTTTAGTTTTTTAGTTACTTTCGAAAAAAAGTTACATTTTTAGTTACTATATTCTCAAAGTTACTTTTTTAGTTACTTTGTAAAACAAGTTACTTTTTTAGTTACTTTGGAAAAAAAGTTACTTTAGGGTCTTTGTAAAAAAGTTACTTTTTTAGTTACTTTGGAAAAAAAGTTACTTTTTTAGTTACTTTGTAAAACAAGTTACTTTTTTAGTTACTTTTTAAAAAAAGTTACTTTTTAGTTTCTTTGTAAAAAAGTTACTTTTTTAGTTACTTTGGAAAAAAAGTTACTTTTTTAGTTACTTTGTAAAAAAAAGTTACTTTTTTAGTTACTTTGGAAAAAAGTTACTTTTTTAGTTACTTTGGAAAAAAGTTACTTTTTTAGTTACTTTGGAAAAAAAGTTACTTTTTTAGTTACTTTGTAAAACAAGTTACTTTTTTAGTTACTTTGGAAAAAAGTTACTTTTTAGTTTCTTTGTAAAAAAGTTACTTTTTAGTTTTTTAGTTACTTTGTAAAAAAAGTTACTTTTTTAGTTACTTTGTAAAAAAAGTTACTTTTTTAGTTACTTTGTAAAAAAAGTTACTTTTTTAGTTACTTTGTAAAACAAGTTACTTTTTTAGTTACTTTGTAAAAAAAGTTACTTTTTTAGTTACTTTGTAAAAAAGTTACTTTTTTAGTTACTTTGGAAAAAAGTTACTTTTTTAGTTACTTTGGAAAAAAGTTACTTTTTTAGTTACTTTGGAAAAAAAGTTACTTTTTTAGTTACTTTGTAAAAAAAGTTACTTTTTAGTTTCTTTGTAAAAAAGTTACTTTTTTAGTTACTTTGTAAAAAAAGTTTATTTTTTAGTTACTATATTCTCAAAGTTACTTTTTTAGTTACTTTGTAAAAAAAAGTTACTTTTTTAGTTACTTTGTAAAAAAAAGTTACTTTTTTAGTTACTTTGGAAAAAAGTTACTTTTTTGTTTCTTTGTAAAAAACTTTTTAGTTTTTTAGTTACTTTCGAAAAAAAGTTACATTTTTAGTTACTATATTCTCAAAGTTACTTTTTTAGTTACTTTGTAAAACAAGTTACTTTTTTAGTTACTTTGGAAAAAAAGTTACTTTTTTAGTTACTTTGGAAAAAAAAGTTACTTTAGGGTCTTTGTAAAAAAGTTACTTTTTTAGTTACTTTGGAAAACAAGTTACTTTTTTAGTTACTTTGGAAAACAAGTTACTTTTTTAGTTACTTTGTAAAAAAGTTACTTTTTTAGTTACTTTGTAAAACAAGTTACTTTTTTAGTTACTTTTTAAAAAAAGTTACTTTTTAGTTTCTTTGTAAAAAAGTTACTTTTTTAGTTACTTTGGAAAAAAAGTTACTTTTTTAGTTACTTTTTAAAAAAAGTTACTTTTTAGTTTCTTTGTAAAAAAGTTACTTTTTAGTTACTTTGTAAAAAAAGTTACTTTTTTAGTTACTATATTCTCAAAGTTACTTTTTTAGTTACTATATTCTCAAAGTTACTTTTTTAGTTACTTTGTAAAAAAAAGTTACTTTTTTAGTTACTTTGTAAAAAAAAGTTACTTTTTTAGTTACTTTGGAAAAAAGTTACTTTTTAGTTTCTTTGTAAAAAACTTTTTAGTTTTTTAGTTACTTTCGAAAAAAAGTTACATTTTTAGTTACTATATTCTCAAAGTTACTTTTTTAGTTACTTTGTAAAACAAGTTACTTTTTTAGTTACTTTGGAAAAAAAGTTACTTTTTTAGTTACTTTGGAAAAAAAAGTTACTTTAGGGTCTTTGTAAAAAAGTTACTTTTTTAGTTACTTTGGAAAACAAGTTACTTTTTTAGTTACTTTGGAAAACAAGTTACTTTTTTAGTTACTTTGTAAAAAAGTTACTTTTTTAGTTACTTTGTAAAACAAGTTACTTTTTTAGTTACTTTTTAAAAAAAGTTACTTTTTAGTTTCTTTGTAAAAAAGTTACTTTTTTAGTTACTTTGGAAAAAAAGTTACTTTTTTAGTTACTTTTTAAAAAAAGTTACTTTTTAGTTTCTTTGTAGAAAAGTTACTTTTTAGTTACTTTGTAAAAAAAAGTTACTTTTTTAGTTACTTTGTAAAAAAAGTTTCTTTTTTAGTTACTATATTCTCAAAGTTACTTTTTTCGTTACTTTGGAAAAAAGTTACTTTTTAGTTTCTTTGTAAAAAACTTTTTAGTTTTTTAGTTACTTTCGAAAAAAAGTTACATTTTTAGTTACTATATTCTCAAAGTTACTTTTTTAGTTACTTTGTAAAACAAGTTACTTTTTTAGTTACTTTGGAAAAAAAGTTACTTTAGGGTCTTTGTAAAAAAGTTACTTTTTTAGTTACTTTGGAAAAAAAGTTACTTTTTTAGTTACTTTGTAAAACAAGTTACTTTTTTAGTTACTTTTTAAAAAAAGTTACTTTTTAGTTTCTTTGTAAAAAAGTTACTTTTTTAGTTACTTTGGAAAAAAAGTTACTTTTTTAGTTACTTTGTAAAAAAAAGTTACTTTTTTAGTTACTTTGGAAAAAAGTTACTTTTTTAGTTACTTTGGAAAAAAGTTACTTTTTTAGTTACTTTGGAAAAAAAGTTACTTTTTTAGTTACTTTGTAAAACAAGTTACTTTTTTAGTTACTTTGGAAAAAAGTTACTTTTTAGTTTCTTTGTAAAAAAGTTACTTTTTAGTTTTTTAGTTACTTTCGAAAAAAAGTTACTTTTTTAGTTACTTTGTAAAAAAAGTTACTTTTTTAGTTACTTTGTAAAAAAAGTTACTTTTTTAGTTACTTTGTAAAAAAAGTTACTTTTTTAGTTACTTTGTAAAAAAAGTTACTTTTTTAGTTACTTTGGAAAAAAGTTACTTTTTTAGTTACTTTGGAAAAAAGTTACTTTTTTAGTTACTTTGGAAAAAAGTTACTTTTTTAGTTACTTTGGAAAAAAAGTTACTTTTTTAGTTACTTTGTAAAAAAAAGTTACTTTTTAGTTTCTTTGTAAAAAAGTTACTTTTTTAGTTACTTTGTAAAAAAAGTTTATTTTTTAGTTACTATATTCTCAAAGTTACTTTTTTAGTTACTTTGTAAAAAAAAGTTACTTTTTTAGTTACTTTGTAAAAAAAAGTTACTTTTTTAGTTACTTTGGAAAAAAGTTACTTTTTTGTTTCTTTGTAAAAAACTTTTTAGTTTTTTAGTTACTTTCGAAAAAAAGTTACATTTTTAGTTACTATATTCTCAAAGTGACTTTTTTAGTTACTTTGTAAAACAAGTTACTTTTTTAGTTACTTTGGAAAAAAAGTTACTTTTTTAGTTACTTTGGAAAAAAAAGTTACTTTAGGGTCTTTGTAAAAAAGTTACTTTTTTAGTTACTTTGGAAAACAAGTTACTTTTTTAGTTACTTTGGAAAACAAGTTACTTTTTTAGTTACTTTGTAAAAAAGTTACTTTTTTAGTTACTTTGTAAAACAAGTTACTTTTTTAGTTACTTTTTAAAAAAAGTTACTTTTTAGTTTCTTTGTAAAAAAGTTACTTTTTTAGTTACTTTGGAAAAAAAGTTACTTTTTTAGTTACTTTTTAAAAAAAGTTACTTTTTAGTTTCTTTGTAAAAAAGTTACTTTTTAGTTACTTTGTAAAAAAAGTTACTTTTTAGTTTCTTTGTAAAAAAGTTACTTTTTAGTTACTTTGTAAAAAAAGTTACTTTTTTAGTTACTATATTCTCAAAGTTACTTTTTTAGTTACTATATTCTCAAAGTTACTTTTTTAGTTACTTTGTAAAAAAAAGTTACTTTTTTAGTTACTTTGTAAAAAAAAGTTACTTTTTTAGTTACTTTGGAAAAAAGTTACTTTTTAGTTTCTTTGTAAAAAACTTTTTAGTTTTTTAGTTACTTTCGAAAAAAAGTTACATTTTTAGTTACTATATTCTCAAAGTTACTTTTTTAGTTACTTTGTAAAACAAGTTACTTTTTTAGTTACTTTGGAAAAAAAGTTACTTTTTTAGTTACTTTGGAAAAAAAAGTTACTTTAGGGTCTTTGTAAAAAAGTTACTTTTTTAGTTACTTTGGAAAACAAGTTACTTTTTTAGTTACTTTGGAAAACAAGTTACTTTTTTAGTTACTTTGTAAAAAAGTTACTTTTTTAGTTACTTTGTAAAACAAGTTACTTTTTTAGTTACTTTTTAAAAAAAGTTACTTTTTAGTTTCTTTGTAAAAAAGTTACTTTTTTAGTTACTTTGGAAAAAAAGTTACTTTTTTAGTTACTTTTTAAAAAAAGTTACTTTTTAGTTTCTTTGTAGAAAAGTTACTTTTTAGTTACTTTGTAAAAAAAAGTTACTTTTTTAGTTACTTTGTAAAAAAAGTTTCTTTTTTAGTTACTATATTCTCAAAGTTACTTTTTTCGTTACTTTGGAAAAAAGTTACTTTTTAGTTTCTTTGTAAAAAACTTTTTAGTTTTTTAGTTACTTTCGAAAAAAAGTTACATTTTTAGTTACTATATTCTCAAAGTTACTTTTTTAGTTACTTTGTAAAACAAGTTACTTTTTTAGTTACTTTGGAAAAAAAGTTACTTTAGGGTCTTTGTAAAAAAGTTACTTTTTTAGTTACTTTGGAAAAAAAGTTACTTTTTTAGTTACTTTGTAAAACAAGTTACTTTTTTAGTTACTTTTTAAAAAAAGTTACTTTTTAGTTTCTTTGTAAAAAAGTTACTTTTTTAGTTACTTTGGAAAAAAAGTTACTTTTTTAGTTACTTTGTAAAAAAAAGTTACTTTTTTAGTTACTTTGGAAAAAAGTTACTTTTTTAGTTACTTTGGAAAAAAGTTACTTTTTTAGTTACTTTGGAAAAAAAGTTACTTTTTTAGTTACTTTGTAAAACAAGTTACTTTTTTAGTTACTTTGGAAAAAAGTTACTTTTTAGTTTCTTTGTAAAAAAGTTACTTTTTAGTTTTTTAGTTACTTTCGAAAAAAAGTTACTTTTTTAGTTACTTTGTAAAAAAAGTTACTTTTTTAGTTACTTTGTAAAAAAAGTTACTTTTTTAGTTACTTTGTAAAAAAAGTTACTTTTTTAGTTACTTTGTAAAAAAAGTTACTTTTTTAGTTACTTTGGAAAAAAGTTACTTTTTTAGTTACTTTGGAAAAAAGTTACTTTTTTAGTTACTTTGGAAAAAAGTTACTTTTTTAGTTACTTTGGAAAAAAAGTTACTTTTTTAGTTACTTTGTAAAAAAAAGTTACTTTTTAGTTTCTTTGTAAAAAAGTTACTTTTTTAGTTACTTTGTAAAAAAAGTTTATTTTTTAGTTACTATATTCTCAAAGTTACTTTTTTAGTTACTTTGTAAAAAAAAGTTACTTTTTTAGTTACTTTGTAAAAAAAAGTTACTTTTTTAGTTACTTTGGAAAAAAGTTACTTTTTTGTTTCTTTGTAAAAAACTTTTTAGTTTTTTAGTTACTTTCGAAAAAAAGTTACATTTTTAGTTACTATATTCTCAAAGTGACTTTTTTAGTTACTTTGTAAAACAAGTTACTTTTTTAGTTACTTTGGAAAAAAAGTTACTTTTTTAGTTACTTTGGAAAAAAAAGTTACTTTAGGGTCTTTGTAAAAAAGTTACTTTTTTAGTTACTTTGGAAAACAAGTTACTTTTTTAGTTACTTTGGAAAACAAGTTACTTTTTTAGTTACTTTGTAAAAAAGTTACTTTTTTAGTTACTTTGTAAAACAAGTTACTTTTTTAGTTACTTTTTAAAAAAAGTTACTTTTTAGTTTCTTTGTAAAAAAGTTACTTTTTTAGTTACTTTGGAAAAAAAGTTACTTTTTTAGTTACTTTTTAAAAAAAGTTACTTTTTAGTTTCTTTGTAAAAAAGTTACTTTTTAGTTACTTTGTAAAAAAAGTTACTTTTTAGTTTCTTTGTAAAAAAGTTACTTTTTTAGTTACTTTGTAAAAAAAGTTTCTTTTTTAGTTACTATATTCTCAAAGTTACTTTTTTCGTTACTTTGGAAAAAAGTTACTTTTTAGTTTCTTTGTAAAAAACTTTTTAGTTTTTTAGTTACTTTCGAAAAAAAGTTACATTTTTAGTTACTATATTCTCAAAGTTACTTTTTTAGTTACTTTGTAAAACAAGTTACTTTTTTAGTTACTTTGGAAAAAAAGTTACTTTAGGGTCTTTGTAAAAAAGTTACTTTTTTAGTTACTTTGGAAAAAAAGTTACTTTTTTAGTTACTTTGTAAAACAAGTTACTTTTTTAGTTACTTTTTAAAAAAAGTTACTTTTTAGTTTCTTTGTAAAAAAGTTACTTTTTTAGTTACTTTGGAAAAAAAGTTACTTTTTTAGTTACTTTGTAAAAAAAAGTTACTTTTTTAGTTACTTTGGAAAAAAGTTACTTTTTTAGTTACTTTGGAAAAAAGTTACTTTTTTAGTTACTTTGGAAAAAAAGTTACTTTTTTAGTTACTTTGTAAAACAAGTTACTTTTTTAGTTACTTTGGAAAAAAGTTACTTTTTAGTTTCTTTGTAAAAAAGTTACTTTTTAGTTTTTTAGTTACTTTCGAAAAAAAGTTACTTTTTTAGTTACTTTGTAAAAAAAGTTACTTTTTTAGTTACTTTGTAAAAAAAGTTACTTTTTTAGTTACTTTGTAAAACAAGTTACTTTTTTAGTTACTTTGTAAAAAAAGTTACTTTTTTAGTTACTTTGGAAAAAAGTTACTTTTTTAGTTACTTTGGAAAAAAGTTACTTTTTTAGTTACTTTGTAAAAAAGTTACTTTTTTAGTTACTTTGGAAAAAAAGTTACTTTTTTAGTTACTTTGTAAAAAAAGTTACTTTTTAGTTTCTTTGTAAAAAAGTTACTTTTTTAGTTACTTTGTAAAAAAAGTTTATTTTTTAGTTACTATATTCTCAAAGTTACTTTTTTAGTTACTTTGTAAAAAAAAGTTACTTTTTTAGTTACTTTGTAAAAAAAAGTTACTTTTTTAGTTACTTTGGAAAAAAGTTACTTTTTTGTTTCTTTGTAAAAAACTTTTTAGTTTTTTAGTTACTTTCGAAAAAAAGTTACATTTTTAGTTACTATATTCTCAAAGTTACTTTTTTAGTTACTTTGTAAAACAAGTTACTTTTTTAGTTACTTTGGAAAAAAAGTTACTTTTTTAGTTACTTTGGAAAAAAAGTTACTTTAGGGTCTTTGTAAAAAAGTTACTTTTTTAGTTACTTTGGAAAACAAGTTACTTTTTTAGTTACTTTGGAAAACAAGTTACTTTTTTAGTTACTTTGTAAAAAAGTTACTTTTTTAGTTACTTTGTAAAACAAGTTACTTTTTTAGTTACTTTTTTAAAAAAGTTACTTTTTAGTTTCTTTGTAAAAAAGTTACTTTTTTAGTTACTTTGGAAAAAAAGTTACTTTTTTAGTTACTTTGGAAAAAAAGTTACTTTAGGGTCTTTGTAAAAAAGTTACTTTTTTAGTTACTTTGGAAAACAAGTTACTTTTTTAGTTACTTTGGAAAACAAGTTACTTTTTTAGTTACTTTGGAAAACAAGTTACTTTTTTAGTTACTTTGTAAAAAAGTTACTTTTTTAGTTACTTTGTAAAACAAGTTACTTTTTTAGTTACTTTTTAAAAAAAAGTTACTTTTTAGTTTCTTTGTAAAAAAGTTACTTTTTTAGTTACTTTGTAAAAAAAAGTTTCTTTTTTAGTTACTATATTCTCAAAGTTACTTTTTTAGTTACTTTGGAAAAAAGTTACTTTTTAGTTTCTTTGTAAAAAACTTTTTAGTTTTTTAGTTACTTTCGAAAAAAAGTTACATTTTTAGTTACTATATTCTCAAAGTTACTTTTTTAGTTACTTTGTAAAACAAGTTACTTTTTTAGTTACTTTGGAAAAAAAGTTACTTTTTAGTTTCTTTGTAAAAAACTTTTTAGTTTTTTAGTTACTTTCGAAAAAAAGTTACATTTTTAGTTACTATATTCTCAAAGTTACTTTTTTAGTTACTTTGTAAAACAAGTTACTTTTTTAGTTACTTTGGAAAAAAAGTTACTTTTTAGTTTCTTTGTAAAAAACTTTTTAGTTTTTTAGTTACTTTCGAAAAAAAGTTACATTTTTAGTTACTATATTCTCAAAGTTACTTTTTTAGTTACTTTGTAAAACAAGTTACTTTTTTAGTTACTTTGGAAAAAAGTTACTTTTTAGTTTCTTTGTAAAAAAGTTACTTTTTAGTTTTTTAGTTACTTTCGAAAAAAAGTTACTTTTTTAGTTACTTTGTAAAAAAAGTTACTTTTTTAGTTACTTTGTAAAAAAAGTTACTTTTTTAGTTACTTTGTAAAACAAGTTACTTTTTTAGTTACTTTGTAAAAAAAGTTACTTTTTTAGTTACTTTGGAAAAAAGTTACTTTTTTAGTTACTTTGGAAAAAAGTTACTTTTTTAGTTACTTTGTAAAAAAGTTACTTTTTTAGTTACTTTGGAAAAAAAGTTACTTTTTTAGTTACTTTGTAAAAAAAGTTACTTTTTAGTTTCTTTGTAAAAAAGTTACTTTTTTAGTTACTTTGTAAAAAAAGTTTATTTTTTAGTTACTATATTCTCAAAGTTACTTTTTTAGTTACTTTGTAAAAAAAAGTTACTTTTTTAGTTACTTTGTAAAAAAAAGTTACTTTTTTAGTTACTTTGGAAAAAAGTTACTTTTTTGTTTCTTTGTAAAAAACTTTTTAGTTTTTTAGTTACTTTCGAAAAAAAGTTACATTTTTAGTTACTATATTCTCAAAGTTACTTTTTTAGTTACTTTGTAAAACAAGTTACTTTTTTAGTTACTTTGGAAAAAAAGTTACTTTAGGGTCTTTGTAAAAAAGTTACTTTTTTAGTTACTTTGGAAAACAAGTTACTGTTTTAGTTACTTTGGAAAACAAGTTACTTTTTTAGTTACTTTGTAAAAAAGTTACTTTTTTAGTTACTTTGTAAAACAAGTTACTTTTTTAGTTACTTTTTTAAAAAAGTTACTTTTTAGTTTCTTTGTAAAAAAGTTACTTTTTTAGTTACTTTGGAAAAAAAGTTACTTTTTTAGTTACTTTGGAAAAAAAGTTACTTTAGGGTCTTTGTAAAAAAGTTACTTTTTTAGTTACTTTGGAAAACAAGTTACTTTTTTAGTTACTTTGGAAAACAAGTTACTTTTTTAGTTACTTTGGAAAACAAGTTACTTTTTTAGTTACTTTGTAAAAAAGTTACTTTTTTAGTTACTTTGTAAAACAAGTTACTTTTTTAGTTACTTTTTAAAAAAAAGTTACTTTTTAGTTTCTTTGTAAAAAAGTTACTTTTTTAGTTACTTTGTAAAAAAAAGTTTATTTTTTAGTTACTATATTCTCAAAGTTACTTTTTTAGTTACTTTGGAAAAAAGTTACTTTTTAATTTCTTTGTAAAAAACTTTTTAGTTTTTTAGTTACTTTCGAAAAAAAGTTACATTTTTAGTTACTATATTCTCAAAGTTACTTTTTTAGTTACTTTGTAAAACAAGTTACTTTTTTAGTTACTTTGGAAAAAAAGTTACTTTTTTAGTTACTTTGGAAAAAAAGTTACTTTAGGGTCTTTGTAAAAAAGTTACTTTTTTAGTTACTTTGGAAAACAAGTTACTTTTTTAGTTACTTTGGAAAACAAGTTACTTTTTTAGTTACTTTGGAAAAAAAGTTACTTTTTTAGTTACTTTGTAAAACAAGTTACTTTTTTAGTTACTTTTTAAAAAAAGTTACTTTTTAGTTTCTTTGTAAAAAAGTTACTTTTTTAGTTACTTTGTAAAAAAAGTTTCTTTTTTAGTTACTATATTCTCAAAGTTACTTTTTTAGTTACTTTGGAAAAAAGTTACTTTTTAGTTTCTTTGTAAAAAACTTACTTTTTAGTTTTTTAGTTACTTTCGAAAAAAAGTTACATTTTTAGTTACTATATTCTCAAAGTTACTTTTTTAGTTACTTTGTAAAACAAGTTACTTTTTTAGTTACTTTGGAAAAAAGTTACTTTTTTAGTTACTTTGGAAAAAAAGTTACTTTAGGGTCTTTGTAAAAAAGTTACTTTTTTAGTTACTTTGGAAAACAAGTTACTTTTTTAGTTACTTTGGAAAACAAGTTACTTTTTTAGTTACTTTGGAAAACAAGTTACTTTTTTAGTTACTTTGTAAAAAAAGTTACTTTTTTAGTTACTTTGTAAAACAAGTTACTTTTTTAGTTACTTTTTAAAAAAAGTTACTTTTTAGTTTCTTTGTAAAAAAAGTTACTTTTTAGTTTCTTTGTAAAAAAAGTTACTTTTTTAGTTACTTTGTAAAAAAAAGTTTCTTTTTTAGTTACTATATTCTCAAAGTTATTTTTTAGTTACTTTGGAAAAAAGTTACTTTTTAGTTTCTTTGTAAAAAACTTTTTAGTTTTTTAGTTACTTTCGAAAAAAAGTTACATTTTTAGTTACTATATTCTCAAAGTTACTTTTTTAGTTACTTTGTAAAACAAGTTACTTTTTTAGTTACTTTGGAAAAAAAGTTACTTTTTTAGTTACTTTGGAAAAAAAGTTACTTTAGGGTCTTTGTAAAAAAGTTACTTTTTTAGTTACTTTGGAAAACAAGTTACTTTTTTAGTTACTTTGGAAAACAAGTTACTTTTTTAGTTACTTTGGAAAAAAAGTTACTTTTTTAGTTACTTTGTAAAACAAGTTACTTTTTTAGTTACTTTTTAAAAAAAGTTACTTTTTAGTTTCTTTGTAAAAAAGTTACTTTTTTAGTTACTTTGTAAAAAAAGTTTCTTTTTTAGTTACTATATTCTCAAAGTTACTTTTTTAGTTACTTTGGAAAAAAGTTACTTTTTAGTTTCTTTGTAAAAAACTTACTTTTTAGTTTTTTAGTTACTTTCGAAAAAAAGTTACATTTTTAGTTACTATATTCTCAAAGTTACTTTTTTAGTTACTTTGTAAAACAAGTTACTTTTTTAGTTACTTTGTAAAAAAAGTTACTTTTTTAGTTACTTTGGAAAAAAGTTACTTTAGGGTCTTTTTAAAAAAGTTACTTTTTTAGTTACTTTGGAAAAAAGTTACTTTTTTAGTTACTTTTTTAAAAAAGTTACTTTTTAGTTTCTTTGTAAAAAAGTTACTTTTTAGTTTCTTTGTAAAAAAGTTACTTTTTTAGTTACTTTGTAAAAAAAAAGTTACTTTTTTAGTTACTTTGTAAAAAAAGTTACTTTTTAGTTTCTTTGTAAAAAAGTTACTTTTTTAGTTACTTTGTAAAAAAAGTTTCTTTTTTAGTTACTATATTCTCAAAGTTACTTTTTTAGTTACTTTGGAAAAAAGTTACTTTTTAGTTTCTTTGTAAAAAACTTACTTTTTAGTTTTTTAGTTACTTTCGAAAAAAAGTTACATTTTTAGTTACTATATTCTCAAAGTTACTTTTTTAGTTACTTTGTAAAACAAGTTACTTTTTTAGTTACTTTGGAAAAAAGTTACTTTTTTAGTTACTTTGGAAAAAAAGTTACTTTAGGGTCTTTGTAAAAAAGTTACTTTTTTAGTTACTTTGGAAAACAAGTTACTTTTTTAGTTACTTTGGAAAACAAGTTACTTTTTTAGTTACTTTGTAAAAAAAGTTACTTTTTTAGTTACTTTGTAAAACAAGTTACTTTTTTAGTTACTTTTTAAAAAAAGTTACTTTTTAGTTTCTTTGTAAAAAAAGTTACTTTTTAGTTTCTTTGTAAAAAAAGTTACTTTTTTAGTTACTTTGTAAAAAAAAGTTTCTTTTTTAGTTACTATATTCTCAAAGTTATTTTTTAGTTACTTTGGAAAAAAGTTACTTTTTAGTTTCTTTGTAAAAAACTTTTTAGTTTTTTAGTTACTTTCGAAAAAAAGTTACATTTTTAGTTACTATATTCTCAAAGTTACTTTTTTAGTTACTTTGTAAAACAAGTTACTTTTTTAGTTACTTTGGAAAAAAAGTTACTTTTTTAGTTACTTTGGAAAAAAAGTTACTTTAGGGTCTTTGTAAAAAAGTTACTTTTTTAGTTACTTTGGAAAACAAGTTACTTTTTTAGTTACTTTGGAAAACAAGTTACTTTTTTAGTTACTTTGGAAAAAAAGTTACTTTTTTAGTTACTTTGTAAAACAAGTTACTTTTTTAGTTACTTTTTAAAAAAAGTTACTTTTTAGTTTCTTTGTAAAAAAGTTACTTTTTTAGTTACTTTGTAAAAAAAGTTTCTTTTTTAGTTACTATATTCTCAAAGTTACTTTTTTAGTTACTTTGGAAAAAAGTTACTTTTTAGTTTCTTTGTAAAAAACTTACTTTTTAGTTTTTTAGTTACTTTCGAAAAAAAGTTACATTTTTAGTTACTATATTCTCAAAGTTACTTTTTTAGTTACTTTGTAAAACAAGTTACTTTTTTAGTTACTTTGTAAAAAAAAGTTACTTTTTTAGTTACTTTGGAAAAAAGTTACTTTAGGGTCTTTTTAAAAAAGTTACTTTTTTAGTTACTTTGGAAAAAAGTTACTTTTTTAGTTACTTTTTTAAAAAAGTTACTTTTTAGTTTCTTTGTAAAAAAGTTACTTTTTAGTTTCTTTGTAAAAAAGTTACTTTTTTAGTTACTTTGTAAAAAAAAAGTTACTTTTTTAGTTACTTTGTAAAAAAAGTTACTTTTTAGTTACTTTGTAAAAAAAGTTACTTTTTAGTTTATTTGTAAAAAAGTTACTTTTTTAGTTACTATATTCTAAAAGTAACTTTTTTAGTTACTTTGTAAAAAAAGTTACTTTTTTAGTTACTATATTCTCAAAGTTACTTTTTTAGTTACTATATTCTCAAAGTTACTTTTATAGTTACTTTGTTAAAAAAGTCACTTTTTTAGTTACTTTGTAAAACAAGTTACTTTTTTAGTTACTTTGTAAAAAAAGTTTATTTTTTAGTTACTATATTCTCAAAGTTACTTTTTTAGTTACTTTGTAAAAAAAAGTTACTTTTTTAGTTACTTTGTAAAAAAAAGTTACTTTTTTAGTTACTTTGGAAAAAAGTTACTTTTTAGTTTCTTTGTAAAAAACTTTTTAGTTTTTTAGTTACTTTCGAAAACAAGTTACTTTTTTAGTTACTTTGGAAAACAAGTTACTTTTTTAGTTACTTTGTAAAAAAGTTACTTTTTTAGTTACTTTGTAAAACAAGTTACTTTTTTAGTTACTTTTTAAAAAAAGTTACTTTTTAGTTTCTTTGTAAAAAAGTTACTTTTTTAGTTACTTTGGAAAAAAAGTTACTTTTTTAGTTACTTTTTAAAAAAAGTTACTTTTTAGTTTCTTTGTAAAAAAAAGTTTCTTTTTTAGTTACTATATTCTCAAAGTTACTTTTTTCGTTACTTTGGAAAAAAGTTACTTTTTAGTTTCTTTGTAAAAAACTTTTTAGTTTTTTAGTTACTTTCGAAAAAAAGTTACATTTTTAGTTACTATATTCTCAAAGTTACTTTTTTAGTTACTTTGTAAAACAAGTTACTTTTTTAGTTACTTTGGAAAAAAAGTTACTTTAGGGTCTTTGTAAAAAAGTTACTTTTTTAGTTACTTTGGAAAAAAAGTTACTTTTTTAGTTACTTTGTAAAACAAGTTACTTTTTTAGTTACTTTTTTAAAAAAGTTACTTTTTAGTTTCTTTGTAAAAAAGTTACTTTTTTAGTTACTTTGGAAAAAAAGTTACTTTTTTAGTTACTTTGTAAAAAAAAGTTACTTTTTTAGTTACTTTGGAAAAAAGTTACTTTTTTAGTTACTTTGGAAAAAAGTTACTTTTTTAGTTACTTTGGAAAAAAAGTTACTTTTTTAGTTACTTTGTAAAACAAGTTACTTTTTTAGTTACTTTGGAAAAAAGTTACTTTTTAGTTTCTTTGTAAAAAAGTTACTTTTTAGTTTTTTAGTTACTTTCGAAAAAAAGTTACTTTTTTAGTTACTTTGTAAAAAAAGTTACTTTTTTAGTTACTTTGTAAAAAAAGTTACTTTTTTAGTTACTTTGTAAAACAAGTTACTTTTTTAGTTACTTTGTAAAAAAAGTTACTTTTTTAGTTACTTTGTAAAACAAGTTACTTTTTTAGTTACTTTGTAAAAAAAGTTACTTTTTTAGTTACTTTGGAAAAAAGTTACTTTTTTAGTTACTTTGGAAAAAAGTTACTTTTTTAGTTACTTTGTAAAAAAGTTACTTTTTTAGTTACTTTGGAAAAAAAGTTACTTTTTTAGTTACTTTGTAAAAAAAGTTACTTTTTAGTTTCTTTGTAAAAAAGTTACTTTTTTAGTTACTTTGTAAAAAAAGTTTATTTTTTAGTTACTATATTCTCAAAGTTACTTTTTTAGTTACTTTGTAAAAAAAAGTTACTTTTTTAGTTACTTTGTAAAAAAAAGTTACTTTTTTAGTTACTTTGGAAAAAAGTTACTTTTTTGTTTCTTTGTAAAAAAAAAGTTACTTTTTTAGTTACTTTCGAAAAAAAGTTACATTTTTAGTTACTATATTCTCAAAGTTACTTTTTTAGTTACTATATTCTCAAAGTTACTTTTATAGTTACTTTGTTAAAAAAGTCACTTTTTTAGTTACTTTGTAAAACAAGTTACTTTTTTAGTTACTTTGTAAAAAAAGTTTATTTTTTAGTTACTATATTCTCAAAGTTACTTTTTTAGTTACTTTGTAAAAAAAAGTTACTTTTTTAGTTACTTTGTAAAAAAAAGTTACTTTTTTAGTTACTTTGGAAAAAAGTTACTTTTTAGTTTCTTTGTAAAAAACTTTTTAGTTTTTTAGTTACTTTCGAAAACAAGTTACTTTTTTAGTTACTTTGGAAAACAAGTTACTTTTTTAGTTACTTTGTAAAAAAGTTACTTTTTTAGTTACTTTGTAAAACAAGTTACTTTTTTAGTTACTTTTTAAAAAAAGTTACTTTTTAGTTTCTTTGTAAAAAAGTTACTTTTTTAGTTACTTTGGAAAAAAAGTTACTTTTTTAGTTACTTTTTAAAAAAAGTTACTTTTTAGTTTCTTTGTAAAAAAGTTACTTTTTAGTTACTTTGTAAAAAAAAGTTACTTTTTTAGTTACTTTGTAAAAAAAGTTACTTTTTAGTTTCTTTGTAAAAAAGTTACTTTTTTAGTTACTTTGTAAAAAAAGTTTCTTTTTTAGTTACTATATTCTCAAAGTTACTTTTTTCGTTACTTTGGAAAAAAGTTACTTTTTAGTTTCTTTGTAAAAAACTTTTTAGTTTTTTAGTTACTTTCGAAAAAAAGTTACATTTTTAGTTACTATATTCTCAAAGTTACTTTTTTAGTTACTTTGTAAAACAAGTTACTTTTTTAGTTACTTTGTAAAAAAAAGTTACTTTTTTAGTTACTTTGGAAAAAAGTTACTTTTTTAGTTACTTTGGAAAAAAGTTACTTTTTTAGTTACTTTGGAAAAAAAGTTACTTTTTTAGTTACTTTGTAAAACAAGTTACTTTTTTAGTTACTTTGGAAAAAAGTTACTTTTTAGTTTCTTTGTAAAAAAGTTACTTTTTAGTTTTTTAGTTACTTTCGAAAAAAAGTTACTTTTTTAGTTACTTTGTAAAAAAAGTTACTTTTTTAGTTACTTTGTAAAAAAAGTTACTTTTTTAGTTACTTTGTAAAACAAGTTACTTTTTTAGTTACTTTGTAAAAAAAGTTACTTTTTTAGTTACTTTGTAAAACAAGTTACTTTTTTAGTTACTTTGTAAAAAAAGTTACTTTTTTAGTTACTTTGGAAAAAAGTTACTTTTTTAGTTACTTTGGAAAAAAGTTACTTTTTTAGTTACTTTGTAAAAAAGTTACTTTTTTAGTTACTTTGGAAAAAAAGTTACTTTTTTAGTTACTTTGTAAAAAAAGTTACTTTTTAGTTTCTTTGTAAAAAAGTTACTTTTTTAGTTACTTTGTAAAAAAAGTTTATTTTTTAGTTACTATATTCTCAAAGTTACTTTTTTAGTTACTTTGTAAAAAAAAGTTACTTTTTTAGTTACTTTGTAAAAAAAAGTTACTTTTTTAGTTACTTTGGAAAAAAGTTACTTTTTTGTTTCTTTGTAAAAAAAAAGTTACTTTTTTAGTTACTTTCGAAAAAAAGTTACATTTTTAGTTACTATATTCTCAAAGTTACTTTTTTAGTTACTATATTCTCAAAGTTACTTTTATAGTTACTTTGTTAAAAAAGTCACTTTTTTAGTTACTTTGTAAAACAAGTTACTTTTTTAGTTACTTTGTAAAAAAAGTTTATTTTTTAGTTACTATATTCTCAAAGTTACTTTTTTAGTTACTTTGTAAAAAAAAGTTACTTTTTTAGTTACTTTGTAAAAAAAAGTTACTTTTTTAGTTACTTTGGAAAAAAGTTACTTTTTAGTTTCTTTGTAAAAAACTTTTTAGTTTTTTAGTTACTTTCGAAAACAAGTTACTTTTTTAGTTACTTTGGAAAACAAGTTACTTTTTTAGTTACTTTGTAAAAAAGTTACTTTTTTAGTTACTTTGTAAAACAAGTTACTTTTTTAGTTACTTTTTAAAAAAAGTTACTTTTTAGTTTCTTTGTAAAAAAGTTACTTTTTTAGTTACTTTGGAAAAAAAGTTACTTTTTTAGTTACTTTTTAAAAAAAGTTACTTTTTAGTTTCTTTGTAAAAAAGTTACTTTTTAGTTACTTTGTAAAAAAAAGTTACTTTTTTAGTTACTTTGTAAAAAAAGTTACTTTTTAGTTTCTTTGTAAAAAAGTTACTTTTTTAGTTACTTTGTAAAAAAAGTTTCTTTTTTAGTTACTATATTCTCAAAGTTACTTTTTTCGTTACTTTGGAAAAAAGTTACTTTTTAGTTTCTTTGTAAAAAACTTTTTAGTTTTTTAGTTACTTTCGAAAAAAAGTTACATTTTTAGTTACTATATTCTCAAAGTTACTTTTTTAGTTACTTTGTAAAACAAGTTACTTTTTTAGTTACTTTGGAAAAAAAGTTACTTTTTTAGTTACTTTGTAAAAAAAAGTTACTTTTTTAGTTACTTTGGAAAAAAGTTACTTTTTTAGTTACTTTGGAAAAAAGTTACTTTTTTAGTTACTTTGGAAAAAAAGTTACTTTTTTAGTTACTTTGTAAAACAAGTTACTTTTTTAGTTACTTTGGAAAAAAGTTACTTTTTAGTTTCTTTGTAAAAAAGTTACTTTTTAGTTTTTTAGTTACTTTCGAAAAAAAGTTACTTTTTTAGTTACTTTGTAAAAAAAGTTACTTTTTTAGTTACTTTGTAAAAAAAGTTACTTTTTTAGTTACTTTGTAAAACAAGTTACTTTTTTAGTTACTTTGTAAAAAAAGTTACTTTTTTAGTTACTTTGTAAAACAAGTTACTTTTTTAGTTACTTTGGAAAAAAAGTTACTTTTTTAGTTACTTTGGAAAAAAAGTTACTTTTTTAGTTACTTTGGAAAAAAAGTTACTTTAGGGTCTTTGTAAAAAAGTTACTTTTTTAGTTACTTTGGAAAACAAGTTACTTTTTTAGTTACTTTGGAAAACAAGTTACTTTTTTAGTTACTTTGGAAAAAAGTTACTTTTTTAGTTACTTTGTAAAACAAGTTACTTTTTTAGTTACTTTTTTAAAAAAGTTACTTTTTAGTTTCTTTGTAAAAAAGTTACTTTTTTAGTTACTTTGGAAAAAAAGTTACTTTTTTAGTTACTTTGGAAAAAAAGTTACTTTAGGGTCTTTGTAAAAAAGTTACTTTTTTAGTTACTTTGGAAAACAAGTTACTTTTTTAGTTACTTTGGAAAACAAGTTACTTTTTTAGTTACTTTGGAAAACAAGTTACTTTTTTAGTTACTTTGTAAAAAAGTTACTTTTTTAGTTACTTTGTAAAACAAGTTACTTTTTTAGTTACTTTTTAAAAAAAAGTTACTTTTTAGTTTCTTTGTAAAAAAGTTACTTTTTTAGTTACTTTGTAAAAAAAAGTTTCTTTTTTAGTTACTATATTCTCAAAGTTTCTTTTTTAGTTACTTTGGAAAAAAGTTACTTTTTAGTTTCTTTGTAAAAAACTTTTTAGTTTTTTAGTTACTTTCGAAAAAAAGTTACATTTTTAGTTACTATATTCTCAAAGTTACTTTTTTAGTTACTTTGTAAAACAAGTTACTTTTTTAGTTACTTTGGAAAAAAAGTTACTTTTTTAGTTACTTTGGAAAAAAAGTTACTTTAGGGTCTTTGTAAAAAAGTTACTTTTTTAGTTACTTGGGAAAACAAGTTACTTTTTTAGTTACTTTGTAAAACAAGTTACTTTTTTAGTTACTTTTTAAAAAAAGTTACTTTTTAGTTTCTTTGTAAAAAAGTTACTTTTTTAGTTACTTTGTAAAAAAAGTTTCTTTTTTAGTTACTATATTCTCAAAGTTACTTTTTTAGTTACTTTGGAAAAAAGTTACTTTTTAGTTTCTTTGTAAAAAACTTACTTTTTAGTTTTTTAGTTACTTTCGAAAAAAAGTTACATTTTTAGTTACTATATTCTCAAAGTTACTTTTTTAGTTACTTTGTAAAACAAGTTACTTTTTTAGTTACTTTGGAAAAAAGTTACTTTTTTAGTTACTTTGGAAAAAAGTTACTTTTTTAGTTACTTTGTAAAACAAGTTACTTTTTTAGTTACTTTTTTAAAAAAGTTACTTTTTAGTTTCTTTGTAAAAAAGTTACTTTTTTAGTTACTTTGGAAAAAAAGTTACTTTTTTAGTTACTTTGGAAAAAAAGTTACTTTAGGGTCTTTGTAAAAAAGTTACTTTTTTAGTTACTTTGGAAAACAAGTTACTTTTTTAGTTACTTTGGAAAACAAGTTACTTTTTTAGTTACTTTGGAAAACAAGTTACTTTTTTAGTTACTTTGTAAAAAAGTTACTTTTTTAGTTACTTTGTAAAACAAGTTACTTTTTTAGTTACTTTTTAAAAAAAAGTTACTTTTTAGTTTCTTTGTAAAAAAGTTACTTTTTTAGTTACTTTGTAAAAAAAAGTTTCTTTTTTAGTTACTATATTCTCAAAGTTTCTTTTTTAGTTACTTTGGAAAAAAGTTACTTTTTAGTTTCTTTGTAAAAAACTTTTTAGTTTTTTAGTTACTTTCGAAAAAAAGTTACATTTTTAGTTACTATATTCTCAAAGTTACTTTTTTAGTTACTTTGTAAAACAAGTTACTTTTTTAGTTACTTTGGAAAAAAAGTTACTTTTTTAGTTACTTTGGAAAAAAAGTTACTTTAGGGTCTTTGTAAAAAAGTTACTTTTTTAGTTACTTGGGAAAACAAGTTACTTTTTTAGTTACTTTGTAAAACAAGTTACTTTTTTAGTTACTTTTTAAAAAAAGTTACTTTTTAGTTTCTTTGTAAAAAAGTTACTTTTTTAGTTACTTTGTAAAAAAAGTTTCTTTTTTAGTTACTATATTCTCAAAGTTACTTTTTAGTTACTTTGGAAAAAAGTTACTTTTTAGTTTCTTTGTAAAAAACTTACTTTTTAGTTTTTTAGTTACTTTCGAAAAAAAGTTACATTTTTAGTTACTATATTCTCAAAGTTACTTTTTTAGTTACTTTGTAAAACAAGTTACTTTTTTAGTTACTTTGGAAAAAAGTTACTTTTTTAGTTACTTTGGAAAAAAAGTTACTTTAGGGTCTTTGTAAAAAAGTTACTTTTTTAGTTACTTTGGAAAACAAGTTACTTTTTTAGTTACTTTGGAAAACAAGTTACTTTTTTAGTTACTTTGGAAAACAAGTTACTTTTTTAGTTACTTTGTAAAAAAAAGTTACTTTTTTAGTTACTTTGTAAAACAAGTTACTTTTTTAGTTACTTTTTAAAAAAAGTTACTTTTTAGTTTCTTTGTAAAAAAAGTTACTTTTTAGTTTCTTTGTAAAAAAGTTACTTTTTTAGTTACTTTGTAAAAAAAAGTTTCTTTTTTAGTTACTATATTCTCAAAGTTACTTTTTTAGTTACTTTGGAAAAAAGTTACTTTTTAGTTTCTTTGTAAAAAACTTTTTAGTTTTTTAGTTACTTTCGAAAAAAAGTTACATTTTTAGTTACTATATTCTCAAAGTTACTTTTTTAGTTACTTTGTAAAACAAGTTACTTTTTTAGTTACTTTGGAAAAAAAGTTACTTTTTTAGTTACTTTGGAAAAAAAGTTACTTTAGGGTCTTTGTAAAAAAGTTACTTTTTTAGTTACTTTGGAAAACAAGTTACTTTTTTAGTTACTTTGGAAAACAAGTTACTTTTTTAGTTACTTTGGAAAAAAAGTTACTTTTTTAGTTACTTTGTAAAACAAGTTACTTTTTTAGTTACTTTTTAAAAAAAGTTACTTTTTAGTTTCTTTGTAAAAAAGTTACTTTTTTAGTTACTTTGTAAAAAAAGTTTCTTTTTTAGTTACTATATTCTCAAAGTTACTTTTTTAGTTACTTTGGAAAAAAGTTACTTTTTAGTTTCTTTGTAAAAAACTTACTTTTTAGTTTTTTAGTTACTTTCGAAAAAAAGTTACATTTTTAGTTACTATATTCTCAAAGTTACTTTTTTAGTTACTTTGTAAAACAAGTTACTTTTTTAGTTACTTTGTAAAAAAAGTTACTTTTTTAGTTACTTTGGAAAAAAGTTACTTTAGGGTCTTTTTAAAAAAGTTACTTTTTTAGTTACTTTGGAAAACAAGTTACTTTTTTAGTTACTTTGGAAAACAAGTTACTTTTTTAGTTACTTTGTAAAAAAAGTTACTTTTTTAGTTACTTTGTAAAACAAGTTACTTTTTTAGTTACTTTTTTAAAAAAGTTACTTTTTAGTTTCTTTGTAAAAAAGTTACTTTTTTAGTTACTTTGGAAAAAAAGTTACTTTTTTAGTTACTATATTCTCAAAGTTACTTTTTTAGTTACTTTGTAAAAAAAAGTTACTTTGTAAAAAAAAGTTACTTTTTTAGTTACTTTGGAAAAAAAGTTACTTTTTTAGTTACTTTGGAAAAAAAGTTACTTTTTTAGTTACTTTGGAAAAAAAGTTACTTTTTAGTTTCTTTGTAAAAAAGTTACTTTTTTAGTTACTTTGTAAAAGAAGTTACTTTTTTAGTTACTTTTTTAAAAAAGTTACTTTTTAGTTTCTTTGTAAAAAAGTTACTTTTTAGTTACTTTGTAAAATAAAGTTACTTTTTTAGTTACTTTGTAAAAAAAGTTACTTTTTAGTTTCTTTGTAAAAAAGTTACTTTTTTAGTTACTTTGTAAAAAAAAGTTTATTTTTAGTTACTATATTCTCAGTTACTTTTTTAGTTACTTTGTAAAAAAAAGTTACTTTTTTAGTTACTTTGTAAAAAAAAGTTACTTTTTTAGTTACTTTGGAAAAAAGTTACTTTTTAGTTACTATATTCTCAAAGTTACTTTTTTAGTTACTTTGTAAAACAAGTTACTTTTTTAGTTACTTTGGAAAAAAAGTTACTTTTTTAGTTACTTTGGAAAAAAAGTTACTTTAGGGTCTTTGTAAAAAAGTTACTTTTTTAGTTACTTTGGAAAACAAGTTACTTTTTTAGTTACTTTGGAAAACAAGTTACTTTTTTAGTTACTTTGGAAAAAAAGTTACTTTTTTAGTTACTTTGTAAAACAAGTTACTTTTTTAGTTACTTTTTAAAAAAAGTTACTTTTTAGTTTCTTTGTAAAAAAGTTACTTTTTTAGTTACTTTGTAAAAAAAGTTTCTTTTTTAGTTACTATATTCTCAAAGTTACTTTTTTAGTTACTTTGGAAAAAAGTTACTTTTTAGTTTCTTTGTAAAAAACTTACTTTTTAGTTTTTTAGTTACTTTCGAAAAAAAGTTACATTTTTAGTTACTATATTCTCAAAGTTACTTTTTTAGTTACTTTGTAAAACAAGTTACTTTTTTAGTTACTTTGTAAAAAAAGTTACTTTTTTAGTTACTTTGGAAAAAAGTTACTTTAGGGTCTTTTTAAAAAAGTTACTTTTTTAGTTACTTTGGAAAACAAGTTACTTTTTTAGTTACTTTGGAAAACAAGTTACTTTTTTAGTTACTTTGTAAAAAAAGTTACTTTTTTAGTTACTTTGTAAAACAAGTTACTTTTTTAGTTACTTTTTTAAAAAAGTTACTTTTTAGTTTCTTTGTAAAAAAGTTACTTTTTTAGTTACTTTGGAAAAAAAGTTACTTTTTTAGTTACTATATTCTCAAAGTTACTTTTTTAGTTACTTTGTAAAAAAAAAGTTACTTTGTAAAAAAAAGTTACTTTTTTAGTTACTTTGGAAAAAAAGTTACTTTTTTAGTTACTTTGGAAAAAAAGTTACTTTTTTAGTTACTTTGGAAAAAAAGTTACTTTTTAGTTTCTTTGTAAAAAAGTTACTTTTTTAGTTACTTTGTAAAAGAAGTTACTTTTTTAGTTACTTTTTAAAAAAAGTTACTTTTTAGTTTCTTTGTAAAAAAGTTACTTTTTAGTTACTTTGTAAAATAGTTACTTTTTTAGTTACTTTGTAAAAAAAGTTACTTTTTAGTTTCTTTGTAAAAAAGTTACTTTTTTAGTTACTTTGTAAAAAAAAGTTTATTTTTAGTTACTATATTCTCAGTTACTTTTTTAGTTACTTTGTAAAAAAAAAGTTACTTTTTTAGTTACTTTGTAAAAAAAAGTTACTTTTTTAGTTACTTTGGAAAAAAGTTACTTTTTAGTTTCTTTGTAAAAAACTTTTTAGTTTTTTAGTTACTTTCGAAAAAAAGTTACATTTTTAGTTACTATATTCTCAAAGTTACTTTTTTAGTTACTTTGTAAAACAAGTTACTTTTTTAGTTACTTTGTAAAAAAAGTTACTTTTTTAGTTACTTTGGAAAAAAGTTACTTTAGGGTCTTTTTAAAAAAGTTACTTTTTTAGTTACTTTGGAAAACAAGTTACTTTTTTAGTTACTTTGGAAAACAAGTTACTTTTTTAGTTACTTTGTAAAAAAAGTTACTTTTTTAGTTACTTTGTAAAACAAGTTACTTTTTTAGTTACTTTTTTAAAAAAGTTACTTTTTAGTTTCTTTGTAAAAAAGTTACTTTTTTAGTTACTTTGGAAAAAAAGTTACTTTTTTAGTTACTATATTCTCAAAGTTACTTTTTTAGTTACTTTGTAAAAAAAAGTTACTTTGTAAAAAAAAGTTACTTTTTTAGTTACTTTGGAAAAAAAGTTACTTTTTTAGTTACTTTGGAAAAAAAGTTACTTTTTTAGTTACTTTGGAAAAAAAGTTACTTTTTAGTTTCTTTGTAAAAAAGTTACTTTTTTAGTTACTTTGTAAAAGAAGTTACTTTTTTAGTTACTTTTTAAAAAAAGTTACTTTTTAGTTTCTTTGTAAAAAAGTTACTTTTTAGTTACTTTGTAAAATAGTTACTTTTTTAGTTACTTTGTAAAAAAAGTTACTTTTTAGTTTCTTTGTAAAAAAGTTACTTTTTTAGTTACTTTGTAAAAAAAAGTTTATTTTTAGTTACTATATTCTCAGTTACTTTTTTAGTTACTTTGTAAAAAAAAAGTTACTTTTTTAGTTACTTTGTAAAAAAAAGTTACTTTTTTAGTTACTTTGGAAAAAAGTTACTTTTTAGTTTCTTTGTAAAAAACTTTTTAGTTTTTTAGTTACTTTCGAAAAAAAGTTACATTTTTAGTTACTATATTCTCAAAGTTACTTTTTTAGTTACTTTGTAAAACAAGTTACTTTTTTAGTTACTTTGGAAAAAAAGTTACTTTTTTAGTTACTTTGGAAAAAAAGTTACTTTAGGGTCTTTGTAAAAAAGTTACTTTTTTAGTTACTTTGGAAAACAAGTTACTTTTTTAGTTACTTTGGAAAACAAGTTACTTTTTTAGTTACTTTGTAAAAAAAAGTTACTTTTTTAGTTACTTTGTAAAACAAGTTACTTTTTTAGTTACTTTTTTTAAAAAGTTACTTTTTAGTTTCTTTGTAAAAAAGTTACTTTTTTAGTTACTTTTTTAAAAAAGTTACTTTTTAGTTTCATTGTAAAAAAGTTACTTTTTAGTTACTTTGTAAAAAAAAGTTACTTTTTTAGTTACTTTGGAAAAAAAGTTACTTTTTTAGTTACTTTGGAAAAAAAGTTACTTTAGGGTCTTTGTAAAAAAGTTACTTTTTTAGTTACTTTGGAAAACAAGTTACTTTTTTAGTTACTTTGGAAAACAAGTTACTTTTTTAGTTACTTTGGAAAAAAGTTACTTTTTTAGTTACTTTGGAAAAAAGTTACTTTTTTAGTTACTTTTTTAAAAAAGTTACTTTTTAGTTTCATTGTAAAAAAGTTACTTTTTAGTTACTTTGTAAAAAAAAGTTACTTTTTTAGTTACTTTGTAAAACAAGTTACTTTTTTAGTTACTTTGGAAAAAAAGTTACTTTTTTAGTTACTTTGGAAAAAAAGTTACTTTAGGGTCTTTGTAAAAAAGTTACTTTTTTAGTTACTTTGGAAAACAAGTTACTTTTTTAGTTACTTTGGAAAACAAGTTACTTTTTTAGTTACTTTGTAAAACAAGTTACTTTTTTAGTTACTTTGTAAAAAAAGTTACTTTTTTAGTTACTTTGTAAAACAAGTTACTTTTTTAGTTACTTTTAAAAAAAAGTTACTTTTTAGTTTCTTTGTAAAAAAGTTACTTTTTTAGTTACTTTGGAAAACAAGTTACTTTTTTAGTTACTTTGTAAAAAAAGTTACTTTTTTAGTTACTTTGTAAAACAAGTTACTTTTTTAGTTACTTTTTAAAAAAAGTTACTTTTTAGTTTCTTTGTAAAAAAGTTACTTTTTTAGTTACTTTGGAAAAAAAGTTACTTTTTTAGTTACTTTTTAAAAAAAGTTACTTTTTAGTTACTTTGGAAAACAAGTTACTTTTTTAGTTACTTTGGAAAAAAGTTACTTTTTTAGTTACTTTGGAAAAAAGTTACTTTTTTAGTTACTTTTTAAAAAAAGTTACTTTTTAGTTTCATTGTAAAAAAGTTACTTTTTAGTTACTTTGTAAAAAAAGTTACTTTTTTAGTTACTTTGTAAAACAAGTTACTTTTTTAGTTACTTTGGAAAAAAAAGTTACTTTAGGGTCTTTGTAAAAAAGTTACTTTTTTAGTTACTTTGGAAAACAAGTTACTTTTTTTAGTTACTTTGGAAAACAAGTTACTTTTTTAGTTACTTTGTAAAAAAAAGTTACTTTTTTAGTTACTTTGTAAAACAAGTTACTTTTTTAGTTACTTTTTAAAAAAAGTTACTTTTTAGTTTCTTTGTAAAAAAGTTACTTTTTTAGTTACTTTGCAAAACAAGTTACTTTTTTAGTTACTTTGTAAAAAAAGTTACTTTTTTAGTTACTTTGTAAAACAAGTTACTTTTTTAGTTACTTTTTTAAAAAGGTTACTTTTTAGTTTCTTTGTAAAAAAGTTACTTTTTTAGTTACTTTGGAAAAAAAGTTACTTTTTTAGTTACTTTTTAAAAAAAGTTACTTTTTAGTTTCTTTGTAAAAAAGTTACTTTTTTAGTTACTTTGTAAAAAAAGTTTCTTTTTTAGTTACTATATTCTCAAAGTTACTTTTTTAGTTACTTTGTAAAACAAGTTACTTTTTTAGTTACTTTGGAAAAAAAGTTACTTTTTTAGTTACTTTGGAAAAAAAGTTACTTTAGGGTCTTTGTAAAAAAGTTACTTTTTTAGTTACTTTGGAAAACAAGTTACTTTTTTAGTTACTTTGGAAAACAAGTTACTTTTTTAGTTACTTTGTAAAAAAAGTTACTTTTTTAGTTACTTTGTAAAACAAGTTACTTTTTTAGTTACTTTTTTAAAAAAGTTACTTTTTAGTTTCTTTGTAAAAAAGTTACTTTTTTAGTTACTTTGGAAAAAAAGTTACTTTTTTAGTTACTTTTTTAAAAAAGTTACTTTTTAGTTTCTTTGTAAAAAAGTTACTTTTTAGTTACTTTGTAAAAAAAAGTTACTTTTTTAGTTACTATATTCTCAAAGTTACTTTTTCATTTACTTTGTAAAAAAAAGTTACTTTTTTAGTTACTTTGTAAAAAAAAGTTACTTTTTTAGTTACTTTGTAAAAAAAGTTACTTTTTTAGTTACTTTGTAAAAAAAAGTTACTTTTTTAGTTACTTTGTAAAACAAGTTACTTTTTTAGTTACTTTGTAAAAAAAAGTTACTTTTTTAGTTACTTTGGAAAAAAAGTTACTTTTTTAGTTACTTTGTAAAAAAAAGTTACTTTTTTAGTTACTTTGGAAAAAAGTTACTTTTTTAGTTACTTTGTAAAAAAAGTTACTTTTTTAGTTACTTTGGAAAAAAAGTTACTTTTTTAGTTACTTTGTAAAACAAGTTACTTTTTTAGTTACTTTGGAAAAAAAGTTACTTTTTTAGTTACTTTGTAAAAAAAAGTTACTTTTTTAGTTACTTTGGAAAAAAGTTACTTTTTAGTTTCTTTGTAAAAAACTTTTTAGTTTTTTAGTTACTTTCGAAAAAAAGTTACATTTTTAGTTACTATATTCTCAAAGTTACTTTTTTAGTTACTTTGTAAAACAAGTTACTTTTTTAGTTACTTTGGTAAAAAAGTTACTTTTTTAGTTACTTTGGAAAACAAGTTACTTTTTTAGTTACTTTGTAAAAAAAAGTTACTTTTTTAGTTACTTTGTAAAACAAGTTACTTTTTTAGTTACTTTTTTAAAAAAGTTACTTTTTAGTTTCTTTGTAAAAAAGTTACTTTTTTAGTTACTTTGGAAAACAAGTTACTTTTTTAGTTACTTTGTAAAAAAAGTTACTTTTTTAGTTACTTTGTAAAACAAGTTACTTTTTTAGTTACTTTTTAAAAAAAGTTACTTTTTAGTTTCTTTGTAAAAAAGTTACTTTTTTAGTTACTTTGGAAAAAAAGTTACTTTTTTAGTTACTTTTTAAAGAAAGTTACTTTTTAGTTACTTTGGAAAACAAGTTACTTTTTTAGTTACTTTGGAAAAAAGTTACTTTTTTAGTTACTTTGGAAAAAAGTTACTTTTTTAGTTACTTTTTTAAAAAAGTTACTTTTTAGTTTCATTGTAAAAAAGTTACTTTTTAGTTACTTTGTAAAAAAAAGTTACTTTTTTAGTTACTTTGTAAAACAAGTTACTTTTTTAGTTACTTTGGAAAAAAAGTTACTTTTTTAGTTACTTTGGAAAAAAAGTTACTTTTTTAGTTACTTTGTAAAACAAGTTACTTTTTTAGTTACTTTTTTAAAAAAGTTACTTTTTAGTTTCTTTGTAAAAAAGTTACTTTTTTAGTTACTTTGGAAAACAAGTTACTTTTTTAGTTACTTTGTAAAAAAAGTTACTTTTTTAGTTACTTTGTAAAACAAGTTACTTTTTTAGTTACTTTTTAAAAAAAGTTACTTTTTAGTTTCTTTGTAAAAAAGTTACTTTTTTAGTTACTTTGGAAAAAAAGTTACTTTTTTAGTTACTTTTTAAAAAAAGTTACTTTTTAGTTTCTTTGTAAAAAAGTTACTTTTTTAGTTACTTTGTAAAAAAAGTTTCTTTTTTAGTTACTATATTCTCAAAGTTACTTTTTTAGTTACTTTGTAAAACAAGTTACTTTTTTAGTTACTTTGGAAAAAAAGTTACTTTTTTAGTTACTTTGGAAAAAAAGTTACTTTAGGGTCTTTGTAAAAAAGTTACTTTTTTAGTTACTTTGGAAAACAAGTTACTTTTTAGTTACTTTGGAAAACAAGTTACTTTTTTAGTTACTTTGTAAAAAAAAGTTACTTTTTTAGTTACTTTGGAAAACAAGTTACTTTTTTAGTTACTTTTTAAAAAAAGTTACTTTTTAGTTTCTTTGTAAAAAAGTTACTTTTTAGTTACTTTGTAAAAAAAAGTTACTTTTTTAGTTACTATATTCTCAAAGTTACTTTTTTATTTACTTTGTAAAAAAAAGTTACTTTTTTAGTTACTTTGTAAAAAAAAGTTACTTTTTTAGTTACTTTGTAAAAAAAGTTACTTTTTTAGTTACTTTGTAAAAAAAAGTTACTTTTTTAGTTACTTTGTAAAACAAGTTACTTTTTTAGTTACTTTTTTAAAAAAGTTTCTTTTTTAGTTACTATATTCTCAAAGTTACTTTTTTAGTTACTTTGTAAAAAAAGTTACTTTTTTAGTTACTTTGTAAAAAAAGTTACTTTTTTAGTTACTTTGTAAAAAAAAGTTACTTTTTTAGTTACTTTGGAAAAAAAGTTACTTTTTTAGTTACTTTGTAAAAAAAAGTTACTTTTTTAGTTACTTTGGAAAAAAGTTACTTTTTTAGTTACTTTGTAAAAAAAGTTACTTTTTTAGTTACTTTGGAAAAAAAGTTACTTTTTTAGTTACTTTGTAAAACAAGTTACTTTTTTAGTTACTTTGTAAAAAAAGTTACTTTTTTAGTTACTTTGTAAAAAAAAGTTACTTTTTTAGTTACTTTGGAAAAAAGTTACTTTTTAGTTTCTTTGTAAAAAACTTTAGTTTTTTAGTTACTTTCGAAAAAAAGTTACATTTTTAGTTACTATATTCTCAAAGTTACTTTTTTAGTTACTTTGTAAAACAAGTTACTTTTTTAGTTACTTTGGTAAAAAAGTTACTTTTTTAGTTACTTTGGAAAACAAGTTACTTTTTTAGTTACTTTGTAAAAAAAGTTACTTTTTAGTTTCTTTGTAAAAAAGTTACTTTTTTAGTTACATTGGAAAAAAAGTTACTTTTTTAGTTACTTTTTAAAAAAAGTTACTTTTTAGTTACTTTGTAAAAAAGTTACTTTTTAGTTACTTTGTAAAAAAAAGTTACTTTTTTAGTTACTTTGTAAAAAAAGTTACTTTTTAGTTTCTTTGTAAAAAAGTTACTTTTTTAGTTACTTTGTAAAAAAAGTTTCTTTTTTAGTTACTATATTCTCAAAGTTACTTTTTTAGTTACTTTGGAAAAAAGTTACTTTTTAGTTTCTTTGTAAAAAACTTACTTTTTAGTTTTTTAGTTACTTTCGAAAAAAAGTTACATTTTTAGTTACTATATTCTCAAAGTTACTTTTTTAGTTACTTTGTAAAACAAGTTACTTTTTTAGTTACTTTGGAAAAAAAGTTACTTTTTTAGTTACTTTGGAAAAAAAGTTACCTTTTTAGTTACTTTGGAAAAAAAGTTACTTTAGGGTCTTTGTAAAAAAGTTACTTTTTTAGTTACTTTGGAAAACAAGTTACTTTTTTAGTTACTTTGGAAAACAAGTTACTTTTTTAGTTACTTTGTAAAAAAAGTAACTTTTTTAGTTACTTTGTAAAACAAGTTACTTTTTTAGTTACTTTTTAAAAAAAGTTACTTTTTAGTTTCTTTGTAAAAAAGTTACTTTTTTAGTTACTTTGGAAAAAAAGTTACTTTTTTAGTTACTTTTTTAAAAAAGTTACTTTTTTAGTTACTTTTTAAAAAAAGTTACTTTTTAGTTTCTTTGTAAAAAAGTTACTTTTTAGTTACTTTGTAAAAAAAAGTTACTTTTTTAGTTACTTTGTAAAAAAGTTACTTTTTAGTTACTTTGTAAAAAAAAGTTACTTTTTTAGTTACTTTGTAAAAAAAAAGTTACTTTTTAGTTTCTTTGTAAAAAAGTTACTTTTTTAGTTACTTTGTAAAAAAAGTTTCTTTTTTAGTTACTATATTCTCAAAGTTACTTTTTTAGTTACTTTGTAAAAAAAAGTTACTTTTTTAGTTACATTGGAAAAAAAGTTACTTTTTTAGTTACTTTTTAAAAAAAGTTACTTTTTAGTTACTTTGTAAAAAAGTTACTTTTTAGTTACTTTGTAAAAAAAAGTTACTTTTTTAGTTACTTTGTAAAAAAAGTTACTTTTTAGTTTCTTTGTAAAAAAGTTACTTTTTTAGTTACTTTGTAAAAAAAGTTTCTTTTTTAGTTACTATATTCTCAAAGTTACTTTTTTAGTTACTTTGTAAAACAAGTTACTTTTTTAGTTACTTTGGAAAAAAAGTTACTTTTTTAGTTACTTTGGAAAAAAAGTTACTTTTTTAGTTACTTTGGAAAAAAAGTTACTTTAGGGTCTTTGTAAAAAAGTTACTTTTTTAGTTACTTTGGAAAACAAGTTACTTTTTTAGTTACTTTGGAAAACAAGTTACTTTTTTAGTTACTTTGTAAAAAAAGTAACTTTTTTAGTTACTTTGTAAAACAAGTTACTTTTTTAGTTACTTTTTAAAAAAAGTTACTTTTTAGTTTCTTTGTAAAAAAGTTACTTTTTTAGTTACTTTGTAAAAAAAGTTACTTTTTTAGTTACTTTTTTAAAAAAGTTACTTTTTTAGTTACTTTTTAAAAAAAGTTACTTTTTAGTTTCTTTGTAAAAAAGTTACTTTTTAGTTACTTTGTAAAAAAAAGTTACTTTTTTAGTTACTTTGTAAAAAAAGTTACTTTTTAGTTTCTTTGTAAAAAAGTTACTTTTTTAGTTACTTTGTAAAAAAAAGTTACTTTTTTAGTTACTTTGTAAAAAAAGTTACTTTTTTAGTTACTTTGTAAAAAAAGTTACTTTTTTAGTTACTTTGTAAAAAAAAGTTACTTTTTTAGTTACTTTGTAAAAAAAGTTACTTTTTTAGTTTCTTTGTAAAAAAAGTTACTTTTTAGTTACTTTGTAAAAAAAAGTTACTTTTTTAGTTACTTTGTAAAAAAAAGTTACTTTTTAGTTTCTTTGTAAAAAAGTTACTTTTTTAGTTACTTTGTAAAAAAAGTTTCTTTTTTAGTTACTATATTCTCAAAGTTACTTTTTTAGTTACTTTGTAAAAAAAAGTTACTTTTTTAGTTACATTGGAAAAAAAGTTACTTTTTTAGTTACTTTTTAAAAAAAGTTACTTTTTAGTTACTTTGTAAAAAAGTTACTTTTTAGTTACTTTGTAAAAAAAAGTTACTTTTTTAGTTACTTTGTAAAAAAAGTTACTTTTTAGTTTCTTTGTAAAAAAGTTACTTTTTTAGTTACTTTGTAAAAAAAGTTTCTTTTTTAGTTACTATATTCTCAAAGTTACTTTTTTAGTTACTTTGGAAAAAAGTTACTTTTTAGTTTCTTTGTAAAAAACTTACTTTTTAGTTTTTTAGTTACTTTCGAAAAAAAGTTACATTTTTAGTTACTATATTCTCAAAGTTACTTTTTTAGTTACTTTGTAAAACAAGTTACTTTTTTAGTTACTTTGGAAAAAAAGTTACTTTTTTAGTTACTTTGGAAAAAAAGTTACTTTTTTAGTTACTTTGGAAAAAAAGTTACTTTAGGGTCTTTGTAAAAAAGTTACTTTTTTAGTTACTTTGGAAAACAAGTTACTTTTTTAGTTACTTTGGAAAACAAGTTACTTTTTTAGTTACTTTGTAAAAAAAGTAACTTTTTTAGTTACTTTGTAAAACAAGTTACTTTTTTAGTTACTTTTTAAAAAAAGTTACTTTTTAGTTTCTTTGTAAAAAAGTTACTTTTTTAGTTACTTTGGAAAAAAAGTTACTTTTTTAGTTACTTTTTTAAAAAAGTTACTTTTTTAGTTACTTTTTAAAAAAAGTTACTTTTTAGTTTCTTTGTAAAAAAGTTACTTTTTAGTTACTTTGTAAAAAAAAGTTACTTTTTTAGTTACTTTGTAAAAAAAGTTACTTTTTAGTTTCTTTGTAAAAAAGTTACTTTTTAGTTACTTTGTAAAAAAAAGTTACTTTTTTAGTTACTTTGTAAAAAAAGTTACTTTTTAGTTTCTTTGTAAAAAAGTTACTTTTTTAGTTACTTTGTAAAAAAAGTTTCTTTTTTAGTTACTATATTCTCAAAGTTACTTTTTTAGTTACTTTGTAAAACAAGTTACTTTTTTAGTTACTTTGGAAAAAAAGTAACTTTTTTAGTTACTTTGGAAAAAAAGTTACTTTTTTAGTTACTTTGGAAAAAAAGTTACTTTAGGGTCTTTGTAAAAAAGTTACTTTTTTAGTTACTTTGGAAAACAAGTTACTTTTTTAGTTACTTTGGAAAACAAGTTACTTTTTTAGTTACTTTGGAAAACAAGTTACTTTTTTAGCTCCTTTGTAAAAAAAGTAACTTTTTTAGTTACTTTGTAAAACAAGTTACTTTTTTAGTTACTTTTTAAAAAAAGTTACTTTTTAGTTTCTTTGTAAAAAAGTTACTTTTTTAGTTACTTTGGAAAAAAAGTTACTTTTTTAGTTACTTTTTTAAAAAAGTTACTTTTTTAGTTACTTTTTAAAAAAAGTTACTTTTTAGTTTCTTTGTAAAAAAGTTACTTTTTAGTTACTTTGTAAAAAAAAGTTACTTTTTTAGTTACTTTGTAAAAAAAGTTACTTTTTAGTTTCTTTGTAAAAAAGTTACTTTTTTAGTTACTTTGTAAAAAAAAGTTACTTTTTTAGTTACTTTGTAAAAAAAGTTACTTTTTTAGTTACTTTGTAAAAAAAGTTACTTTTTTAGTTACTTTGTAAAAAAAAGTTACTTTTTTAGTTACTTTGTAAAACAAGTTACTTTTTTAGTTACTTTTTAAAAAAAGTTACTTTTTAGTTTCTTTGTAAAAAAGTTACTTTTTTAGTTACTTTGGAAAAAAAGTTACTTTTTTAGTTACTTTTTTAAAAAAGTTACTTTTTTAGTTACTTTTTAAAAAAAGTTACTTTTTAGTTTCTTTGTAAAAAAGTTACTTTTTAGTTACTTTGTAAAAAAAAGTTACTTTTTTAGTTACTTTGTAAAAAAAGTTACTTTTTAGTTTCTTTGTAAAAAAGTTACTTTTTTAGTTACTTTGTAAAAAAAAGTTACTTTTTTAGTTACTTTGTAAAAAAAGTTACTTTTTTAGTTACTTTGTAAAAAAAGTTACTTTTTTAGTTACTTTGTAAAAAAAAGTTACTTTTTTAGTTACTTTGTAAAAAAAGTTACTTTTTTAGTTTCTTTGTAAAAAAGTTACTTTTTAGTTACTTTGTAAAAAAAAGTTACTTTTTTAGTTACTTTGTAAAAAAAAGTTACTTTTTAGTTTCTTTGTAAAAAAGTTACTTTTTTAGTTACTTTGTAAAAAAAGTTTCTTTTTTAGTTACTATATTCTCAAAGTTACTTTTTTAGTTACTTTGTAAAAAAAAGTTACTTTTTTAGTTACATTGGAAAAAAAGTTACTTTTTTAGTTACTTTTTAAAAAAAGTTACTTTTTAGTTACTTTGTAAAAAAGTTACTTTTTAGTTACTTTGTAAAAAAAAGTTACTTTTTTAGTTACTTTGTAAAAAAAGTTACTTTTTAGTTTCTTTGTAAAAAAGTTACTTTTTTAGTTACTTTGGAAAAAAAGTTACTTTTTTAGTTACTTTTTTAAAAAAGTTACTTTTTTAGTTACTTTTAAAAAAAAGTTACTTTTTAGTTTCTTTGTAAAAAAGTTACTTTTTAGTTACTTTGTAAAAAAAAGTTACTTTTTTAGTTACTTTGTAAAAAAAGTTACTTTTTAGTTTCTTTGTAAAAAAGTTACTTTTTTAGTTACTTTGTAAAAAAAGTTTCTTTTTTAGTTACTATATTCTCAAAGTTACTTTTTTAGTTACTTTGGAAAAAAAGTTACTTTTTTAGTTACTTTGGAAAAAAAGTTACTTTTTTAGTTACTTTGGAAAAAAAGTTACTTTAGGGTCTTTGTAAAAAAGTTACTTTTTTAGTTACTTTGGAAAACAAGTTACTTTTTTAGTTACTTTGGAAAACAAGTTACTTTTTTAGTTACTTTGTAAAAAAAGTAACTTTTTTAGTTACTTTGTAAAACAAGTTACTTTTTTAGTTACTTTTTAAAAAAAGTTACTTTTTAGTTTCTTTGTAAAAAAGTTACTTTTTTAGTTACTTTGGAAAAAAAGTTACTTTTTTAGTTACTTTTTTAAAAAAGTTACTTTTTTAGTTACTTTTTAAAAAAAGTTACTTTTTAGTTTCTTTGTAAAAAAGTTACTTTTTAGTTACTTTGTAAAAAAAAGTTACTTTTTTAGTTACTTTGTAAAAAAAGTTACTTTTTAGTTTCTTTGTAAAAAAGTTACTTTTTTAGTTACTTTGTAAAAAAAAGTTACTTTTTTAGTTACTTTGTAAAAAAAGTTACTTTTTTAGTTACTTTGTAAAAAAAGTTACTTTTTTAGTTACTTTGTAAAAAAAAGTTACTTTTTTAGTTACTTTGTAAAAAAAGTTACTTTTTTAGTTTCTTTGTAAAAAAGTTACTTTTTAGTTACTTTGTAAAAAAAAGTTACTTTTTTAGTTACTTTGTAAAAAAAAAGTTACTTTTTAGTTTCTTTGTAAAAAAGTTACTTTTTTAGTTACTTTGTAAAAAAAAGTTTCTTTTTTAGTTACTATATTCTCAAAGTTACTTTTTTAGTTACTTTGTAAAAAAAAGTTACTTTTTTAGTTACATTGGAAAAAAAGTTACTTTTTTAGTTACTTTTTAAAAAAAGTTACTTTTTAGTTACTTTGTAAAAAAGTTACTTTTTAGTTACTTTGTAAAAAAAAGTTACTTTTTTAGTTACTTTGTAAAAAAAGTTACTTTTTAGTTTCTTTGTAAAAAAGTTACTTTTTTAGTTACTTTGTAAAAAAAGTTTCTTTTTTAGTTACTATATTCTCAAAGTTACTTTTTTAGTTACTTTGGAAAAAAGTTACTTTTTAGTTTCTTTGTAAAAAACTTACTTTTTAGTTTTTTAGTTACTTTCGAAAAAAAGTTACATTTTTAGTTACTATATTCTCAAAGTTACTTTTTTAGTTACTTTGTAAAACAAGTTACTTTTTTAGTTACTTTGGAAAAAAAGTTACTTTTTTAGTTACTTTGGAAAAAAAGTTACTTTTTTAGTTACTTTGTAAAAAAAGTTACTTTAGGGTCTTTGTAAAAAAGTTACTTTTTTAGTTACTTTGGAAAACAAGTTACTTTTTTAGTTACTTTGGAAAACAAGTTACTTTTTTAGTTACTTTGTAAAAAAAGTAACTTTTTTAGTTACTTTGTAAAACAAGTTACTTTTTTAGTTACTTTTTAAAAAAAGTTACTTTTTAGTTTCTTTGTAAAAAAGTTACTTTTTTAGTTACTTTGGAAAAAAAGTTACTTTTTTAGTTACTTTTTTAAAAAAGTTACTTTTTTAGTTACTTTTTAAAAAAAGTTACTTTTTAGTTTCTTTGTAAAAAAGTTACTTTTTAGTTACTTTGTAAAAAAAGTTACTTTTTAGTTTCTTTGTAAAAAAGTTACTTTTTTAGTTACTTTGTAAAAAAAAGTTACTTTTTTAGTTACTTTGTAAAAAAAGTTACTTTTTTAGTTACTTTGTAAAAAAAGTTACTTTTTTAGTTACTTTGTAAAAAAAAGTTACTTTTTTAGTTACTTTGTAAAAAAAGTTACTTTTTTAGTTTCTTTGTAAAAAAGTTACTTTTTAGTTACTTTGTAAAAAAAAGTTACTTTTTTAGTTACTTTGTAAAAAAAAGTTACTTTTTAGTTTCTTTGTAAAAAAGTTACTTTTTTAGTTACTTTGTAAAAAAAGTTTCTTTTTTAGTTACTATATTCTCAAAGTTACTTTTTTAGTTACTTTGTAAAAAAAAGTTACTTTTTTAGTTACTTTGGAAAAAAAGTTACTTTTTTAGTTACTTTGTAAAAAAAGTTACTTTTTTAGTTACTTTGGAAAAAAAGTTACTTTTTTAGTTACTTTGGAAAACAAGTTACTTTTTTAGTTACTTTGGAAAAAAAGTTACTTTTTTAGTTACTTTGTAAAACAAGTTACTTTTTTAGTTACTTTGTAAAAAAAAGTTACTTTTTTAGTTACTTTGGAAAAAAAGTTACTTTTTTAGTTACTTTTTAAAAAAAGTTACTTTTTAGTTTCTTTGTAAAAAAGTTACTTTTTTAGTTACTTTGGAAAAAAAGTTACTTTTTTAGTTACTTTTTAAAAAAAGTTACTTTTTAGTTACTTTGTAAAAAAAGTTACTTTTTAGTTTATTTGTAAAAAAGTTACTTTTTTAGTTACTATATTCTAAAAGTAACTTTTTTAGTTACTTTGTAAAAAAAGTTACTTTTTTAGTTACTATATTCTCAAAGTTACTTTTTTAGTTACTATATTCTCAAAGTTACTTTTATAGTTACTTTGTTAAAAAAGTTACTTTTTTAGTTACTTTGTAAAACAAGTTACTTTTTTAGTTACTTTGTAAAACAAGTTACTTTTTTAGTTACTTTGGAAAAAAAGTTACTTTTTTAGTTATTTTGTAAAAGTTACTTTTTTAGTTACTTTGTAAAAAAAGTTTCTTTTTTAGTTACTATATTCTCAAAGTTACTTTTTTAGTTACTATATTCTCAAAGTTACTTTTATAGTTACTTTGTTAAAAAAGTTACTTTTTTAGTTACTTTGGAAAAAAAGTTACATTTTTAGTTACTATATTCTCAAAGTTACTTTTTTAGTTACTTTGGAAAAAAAGTTACTTTTTTAGTTACTTTTTAAAAAAAGTTACTTTTTTAGTTACTTTGTAAAAAAAGTTACTTTTTTAGTTTCTTTGTAAAAAAGTTACTTTTTAGTTACTTTGTAAAAAAAAGTTACTTTTTTAGTTACTTTGTAAAAAAAAGTTACTTTTTAGTTTCTTTGTAAAAAAGTTACTTTTTTAGTTACTTTGTAAAAAAAGTTTCTTTTTTAGTTACTATATTCTCAAAGTTACTTTTTTAGTTACTTTGTAAAAAAAAGTTACTTTTTTAGTTACATTGGAAAAAAAGTTACTTTTTTAGTTACTTTTTAAAAAAAGTTACTTTTTAGTTACTTTGTAAAAAAGTTACTTTTTAGTTACTTTGTAAAAAAAAGTTACTTTTTTAGTTACTTTGTAAAAAAAGTTACTTTTTAGTTTCTTTGTAAAAAAGTTACTTTTTTAGTTACTTTGTAAAAAAAGTTTCTTTTTTAGTTACTATATTCTCAAAGTTACTTTTTTAGTTACTTTGTAAAACAAGTTACTTTTTTAGTTACTTTGGAAAAAAAGTTACTTTTTTAGTTACTTTGGAAAAAAAGTTACTTTTTTAGTTACTTTGGAAAAAAAGTTACTTTAGGGTCTTTGTAAAAAAGTTACTTTTTTAGTTACTTTGGAAAACAAGTTACTTTTTTAGTTACTTTGGAAAACAAGTTACTTTTTTAGTTACTTTGTAAAAAAAGTAACTTTTTTAGTTACTTTGTAAAACAAGTTACTTTTTTAGTTACTTTTTAAAAAAAGTTACTTTTTAGTTTCTTTGTAAAAAAGTTACTTTTTTAGTTACTTTGGAAAAAAAGTTACTTTTTTAGTTACTTTTTTAAAAAAGTTACTTTTTTAGTTACTTTTTAAAAAAAGTTACTTTTTAGTTTCTTTGTAAAAAAGTTACTTTTTAGTTACTTTGTAAAAAAAAGTTACTTTTTTAGTTACTTTGTAAAAAAAGTTACTTTTTAGTTTCTTTGTAAAAAAGTTACTTTTTTAGTTACTTTGTAAAAAAAAGTTACTTTTTTAGTTACTTTGTAAAAAAAGTTACTTTTTTAGTTACTTTGTAAAAAAAGTTACTTTTTTAGTTACTTTGTAAAAAAAAGTTACTTTTTTAGTTACTTTGTAAAAAAAGTTACTTTTTTAGTTTCTTTGTAAAAAAGTTACTTTTTAGTTACTTTGTAAAAAAAAGTTACTTTTTTAGTTACTTTGTAAAAAAAAGTTACTTTTTAGTTTCTTTGTAAAAAAGTTACTTTTTTAGTTACTTTGTAAAAAAAGTTTCTTTTTTAGTTACTATATTCTCAAAGTTACTTTTTTAGTTACTTTGTAAAAAAAAGTTACTTTTTTAGTTACATTGGAAAAAAAGTTACTTTTTTAGTTACTTTTTAAAAAAAGTTACTTTTTAGTTACTTTGTAAAAAAGTTACTTTTTAGTTACTTTGTAAAAAAAAGTTACTTTTTTAGTTACTTTGTAAAAAAAGTTACTTTTTAGTTTCTTTGTAAAAAAGTTACTTTTTTAGTTACTTTGTAAAAAAAGTTTCTTTTTTAGTTACTATATTCTCAAAGTTACTTTTTTAGTTACTTTGGAAAAAAGTTACTTTTTAGTTTCTTTGTAAAAAACTTACTTTTTAGTTTTTTAGTTACTTTCGAAAAAAAGTTACATTTTTAGTTACTATATTCTCAAAGTTACTTTTTTAGTTACTTTGTAAAACAAGTTACTTTTTTAGTTACTTTGGAAAAAAAGTTACTTTTTTAGTTACTTTGGAAAAAAAGTTACTTTTTTAGTTACTTTGGAAAAAAAGTTACTTTAGGGTCTTTGTAAAAAAGTTACTTTTTTAGTTACTTTGGAAAACAAGTTACTTTTTTAGTTACTTTGGAAAACAAGTTACTTTTTTAGTTACTTTGTAAAAAAAGTAACTTTTTTAGTTACTTTGTAAAACAAGTTACTTTTTTAGTTACTTTTTAAAAAAAGTTACTTTTTAGTTTCTTTGTAAAAAAGTTACTTTTTTAGTTACTTTGGAAAAAAAGTTACTTTTTTAGTTACTTTTTTAAAAAAGTTACTTTTTTAGTTACTTTTTAAAAAAAGTTACTTTTTAGTTTCTTTGTAAAAAAGTTACTTTTTTAGTTACTTTGTAAAAAAAAGTTACTTTTTTAGTTACTTTGTAAAAAAAGTTACTTTTTTAGTTACTTTGTAAAAAAAGTTACTTTTTTAGTTACTTTGTAAAAAAAAGTTACTTTTTTAGTTACTTTGTAAAAAAAGTTACTTTTTTAGTTTCTTTGTAAAAAAGTTACTTTTTAGTTACTTTGTAAAAAAAAGTTACTTTTTTAGTTACTTTGTAAAAAAAAGTTACTTTTTAGTTTCTTTGTAAAAAAGTTACTTTTTTAGTTACTTTGTAAAAAAAGTTTCTTTTTTAGTTACTATATTCTCAAAGTTACTTTTTTAGTTACTTTGTAAAAAAAAGTTACTTTTTTAGTTACTTTGGAAAAAAAGTTACTTTTTTAGTTACTTTGTAAAAGAAGTTACTTTTTTAGTTACTTTGGAAAAAAAGTTACTTTTTTAGTTACTTTGGAAAACAAGTTACTTTTTTAGTTACTTTGGAAAAAAAGTTACTTTTTTAGTTACTTTGTAAAACAAGTTACTTTTTTAGTTACTTTGTAAAAAAAAGTTACTTTTTTAGTTACTTTGTAAAAAAAGTTACTTTTTAGTTTCTTTGTAAAAAAGTTACTTTTTTAGTTACTTTGTAAAAAAAAGTTACTTTTTTAGTTACTTTGTAAAAAAAGTTACTTTTTTAGTTACTTTGTAAAAAAAGTTACTTTTTTAGTTACTTTGTAAAAAAAAGTTACTTTTTTAGTTACTTTGTAAAAAAAGTTACTTTTTTAGTTTCTTTGTAAAAAAGTTACTTTTTAGTTACTTTGTAAAAAAAAGTTACTTTTTTAGTTACTTTGTAAAAAAAAGTTACTTTTTAGTTTCTTTGTAAAAAAGTTACTTTTTTAGTTACTTTGTAAAAAAAGTTTCTTTTTTAGTTACTATATTCTCAAAGTTACTTTTTTAGTTACTTTGTAAAAAAAAGTTACTTTTTTAGTTACTTTGGAAAAAAAGTTACTTTTTTAGTTACTTTGTAAAAGAAGTTACTTTTTTAGTTACTTTGGAAAAAAAGTTACTTTTTTAGTTACTTTGGAAAACAAGTTACTTTTTTAGTTACTTTGGAAAAAAAGTTACTTTTTTAGTTACTTTGTAAAACAAGTTACTTTTTTAGTTACTTTGTAAAAAAAAGTTACTTTTTTAGTTACTTTGGAAAAAAAGTTACTTTTTTAGTTACTTTTTAAAAAAAGTTACTTTTTAGTTTCTTTGTAAAAAAGTTACTTTTTTAGTTACTTTGGAAAAAAAGTAACTTTTTTAGTTACTTTTTAAAAAAAGTTACTTTTTAGTTACTTTGTAAAAAAAGTTACTTTTTAGTTTATTTGTAAAAAAGTTACTTTTTTAGTTACTATATTCTAAAAGTAACTTTTTTAGTTACTTTGTAAAAAAAGTTACTTTTTTAGTTACTATATTCTCAAAGTTACTTTTTTAGTTACTATATTCTCAAAGTTACTTTTATAGTTACTTTGTTAAAAAAGTTACTTTTTTAGTTACTTTGTAAAACAAGTTACTTTTTTAGTTACTTTGTAAAACAAGTTACTTTTTTAGTTACTTTGGAAAAAAAGTTACTTTTTTAGTTATTTTGTAAAAGTTACTTTTTTAGTTACTTTGTAAAAAAAGTTTCTTTTTTAGTTACTATATTCTCAAAGTTACTTTTTTAGTTACTATATTCTCAAAGTTACTTTTATAGTTACTTTGTTAAAAAAGTTACTTTTTTAGTTACTTTGGAAAAAAAGTTACATTTTTAGTTACTATATTCTCAAAGTTACTTTTTTAGTTACTTTGGAAAAAAAGTTACTTTTTTAGTTACTTTTTAAAAAAAGTTACTTTTTAGTTTCTTTGTAAAAAAGTTACTTTTTAGTTTCTTTGTAAAAAAGTTACTTTTTTAGTTACTTTGTAAAAAAAGTTACTTTTTTAGTTACTTTGTAAAAAAAGTTACTTTTTAGTTACTTTGTAAAAAAAGTTACTTTTTAGTTTATTTGTAAAAAAGTAACTTTTTTAGTTACTATATTCTAAAAGTAACTTTTTTAGTTACTATATTCTAAAAGTAACTTTTTTAGTTACTTTGTAAAAAAAGTTACTTTTTTAGTTACTATATTCTCAAAGTTACTTTTTTAGTTACTATATTCTCAAAGTTACTTTTATAGTTACTTTGTTAAAAAAGTTACTTTTTTAGTTACTTTGTAAAACAAGTTACTTTTTTAGTTACTTTGTAAAACAAGTTACTTTTTTAGTTACTTTGTAAAACAAGTTACTTTTTTAGTTACTTTGGAAAAAAAGTTACTTTTTTAGTTATTTTGTAAAACAAGTTACTTTTTTAGTTACTTTGGAAAAAAAGTTACTTTTTTAGTTACTTTGTAAAACAAGTTACTTTTTTAGTTACTTTTTAAAAAAAGTTACTTTTTAGTTTCTTTGTAAAAAAGTTACTTTTTTAGTTACTTTGGAAAAAAAGTTACTTTTTTAGTTACTTTTTAAAAAAAGTTACTTTTTAGTTACTTTGTAAAAAAGTTTCTTTTTTAGTTACTATATTCTCAAAGTTACTTTTTTAGTTACTATATTCTCAAAGTTACTTTTATAGTTACTTTGTTAAAAAAGTTACTTTTTTAGTTACTTTGGAAAAAAAGTTACATTTTTAGTTACTATATTCTCAAAGTTACTTTTTTAGTTACTTTGGAAAAAAAGTTACTTTTTAAAAAAAGTTACTTTTTAGTTTCTTTGTAAAAAAGTTACTTTTTAGTTTCTTTGTAAAAAAGTTACTTTTTTAGTTACTTTGTAAAAAAAAAAGTTACTTTTTTAGTTACTTTGTAAAAAAAGTTACTTTTTAGTTACTTTGTAAAAAAAGTTACTTTTTAGTTTATTTGTAAAAAAGTTACTTTTTTAGTTACTATATTCTAAAAGTAACTTTTTTAGTTACTTTGTAAAAAAAGTTACTTTTTTAGTTACTATATTCTCAAAGTTACTTTTTTAGTTACTATATTCTCAAAGTTACTTTTATAGTTACTTTGTTAAAAAAGTCACTTTTTTAGTTACTTTGTAAAACAAGTTACTTTTTTAGTTACTTTGTAAAACAAGTTACTTTTTTAGTGACTTTGGAAAAAAAGTTACTTTTTTAGTTATTTTGTAAAACAAGTTACTTTTTTAGTTACTTTGGAAAAAAAGTTACTTTTTTAGTTACTTTGTAAAACAAGTTACTTTTTTAGTTACTTTGTAAAACAAGTTACTTTTTTAGTTACTTTGTAAAACAAGTTACTTTTTTAGTTACTTTTAAAAAAAAGTTACTTTTTAGTTTCTTTGTAAAAAAGTTACTTTTTTAGTTACTTTGGAAAAAAAGTTACTTTTTTAGTTACTTTTTAAAAAAAAGTTACTTTTTAGTTACTTTGTAAAAAAGTTTCTTTTTTAGTTACTATATTCTCAAAGTTACTTTTTTAGTTACTATATTCTCAAAGTTACTTTTATAGTTACTTTGTTAAAAAAGTTACTTTTTTAGTTACTTTGGAAAAAAAGTTACATTTTTAGTTACTATATTCTCAAAGTTACTTTTTTAGTTACTTTGGAAAAAAAGTTACTTTTTTAGTTACTTTTTAAAAAAAGTTACTTTTTAGTTTCTTTGTAAAAAAGTTACTTTTTAGTTTCTTTGTAAAAAAAGTTACTTTTTTAGTTACTTTGTAAAAAAAAGTTACTTTTTTAGTTACTTTGTAAAAAAAGTTACTTTTTAGTTACTTTGTAAAAAAAAGTTACTTTTTAGTTTATTTGTAAAAAAGTTACTTTTTTAGTTACTATATTCTAAAAGTTACTTTTTTAGTTACTTTGTAAAAAAAGTTACTTTTTTAGTTACTATATTCTCAAAGTTACTTTTTTAGTTACTATATTCTCAAAGTTACTTTTATAGTTACTTTGTTAAAAAAGTCACTTTTTTAGTTACTTTGTAAAACAAGTTACTTTTTTAGTTACTTTGGAAAAAAAGTTACTTTTTTAGTTATTTTGTAAAACAAGTTACTTTTTTAGTTACTTTGGAAAAAAAGTTACTTTTTTAGTTACTTTGTAAAACAAGTTACTTTTTTAGTTACTTTGTAAAACAAGTTACTTTTTTAGTTACTTTGGAAAAAAAGTTACTTTTTTAGTTACTTTGTAAAACAAGTTACTTTTTTAGTTACTTTGGAAAAAAAGTTACTTTTTTAGTTATTTTTTGAAGATACTCAACTGTATCAACTGTTACAAAAGTACTCCAGGCTATGACACAAATGTGAGACCTCAGAGCCCTGAAGGTATGCTGTAGATCAGGCATGTCCAAAGTCCGGCCCGCGGGCCAATCACGGCCCGAGGTCAGATTTTATACGGCCCGCGCCTTCTGTCTTAAAATGCATTATTTATGGCCCGCCAGCACAGTCAAAACGGAATGAATAAATCATACAAATTCAACATGCAATTCCTATTTTTACCTCATGGTGGCAGCACCACTCTGTAACTGTCTGGCTGTTTGAAATTGGCTCTGACCCTTGAACTGTCATGGCTACGGCAAGGAAAAAAAGGAAAGTCGATAATGAGGGCCGCCGCTTCCAGGAGAGGTGGAGATCGCAATATTTTTTTCACCGAAAACCGAAACAACTGTGTCTCCCTAATTTGTCATGAGACTGTTGCCTTGTTTAAGGAATATAATGTAAAGAGACACTACGAGACCAAACGTGCTAATGCTACAACAAGCTATCAGAGAGCGTCCGTGCTAGAAAAGTGAAGCAACTCCAAGATAACTTGGCCACACAGCAGCTGATGATGTTTTCACATGAAAAACATCATCAAAGTAAGCTGCGGAGTGGCCGTGGTAATTGCTAAACATGACAAACCTTTTACGGAATGTGAGGTTATCAAAGACTGTGTTATGAAAATAGCAGAAAACATTTGCCCCGAGAAGAAGACAGAGTTTGCTAATGTTTGCCTGGCTCGTAACACTGAAGAGCTATCATCAGATACGAAGAGACAACTTGATTTTTTTCGTGAGCCTGTTTCATGTGTGTTGAATTTAAATGTTAGACAACTTTTCATCACCCTCACTAAGTCATATTTAAGATTGTCTTGAGGTGAGAATATTGATCGGTTCCTATGTAATTAGCTTTTAGATGGCTTGTTCTTTGTTATCTGACTTTCAAGATGTGAAAGAAAGGCAGAATAGTTGTTGAGATGTGTTCACACATGAATGCTTACATTTGGTTACATTGCTATTTGCTGTCATTGAAAATAAAATGATAAAATAACAATGTATGTATAGGCTACTTGTATTGTTTAAAATAATGTCAGCAGGGACTGTTGGCCCTTGGGCATTTTCACATTATCAAATTTGGCCCTCTTTGAAAAAAGTTTGGACACCCCTGATGTACAGCTTCTTATTGCTGGTCAGTGCAGTGAACAGCTGTTTGTGTGGCATCTCTTCCTATTTCCTTCACCTACCCTGGGTCCTAAGTCCCTCCATGTACAGCTTCTTATCACCCTCTTTTTAACAAATACCACACATATTATGGTAATCAGCATGTGTCTGACCAAAATACCAAAAAAATAGCTAAAAAGAAATGGTTAATTTAAATAATTTTTTTAGAATTTTTAAAGTGTTTTTGTTTGGAATATGTATAATAAGCATATCATTTAGTTATCGCTACTGAGAATTTATCAAACATTTAAAAAAAAGGAAAAAACATGGTTTCAAATTGCATCTATTACACACATGAAGATAAAGTTGTGAACACCGGCTGAATATCTATTATCAGAATCATTATAACTGTATTTTAACTGCTACTGTGTAAAGGAAATACTGCTGTTAAAAAGCACCTTATTTGTTTAAAGTGTTTGCAAACCAAATGTTATTGCACTTTTGTTGATATAGCAGTACTTTTAAAATAAAAGTGTGCAATACACTACTTTTTAATTCATTATTGAATGTTCTGTGGGGCTTAGAAACAAAGCTGCTCCTCATGCTAACAGGTTAGGTATCTTCTTAAGAAACGTTTGTTTTCTAAAGATAGAAACACAAGTTAACTCCTCAATGAACTTATTAACTATCACGATTGTTATTCAATCATTCTGTCGATATTGTTGTATTTCCTTGGGATAATGTATGCAGGGGCAGATTGGTGGTTGTGGTTGTTCTGTGCCTCCCTTCTCTGCAGTGAGTGCAGCAATACAACCTGGGCCTAAAGCAGTGTGGAGTCAGTGTTGGCTCCCAGCAGGGACCGGAGGGGCAGTGATGAGACGCTCTGCTCCTGGCTGGTGGAGGATACGTCATCCCGGCAGCGCTTCCAACTGCAGGTCGTAGGCAGCATCAGAGCTGGATCTGGGTCTGTCTGCGGTGAGCTGGTCGCTGCAGGAGGCCCCGCTGGAGCTTGAGCTGAAGGACTTTTTAGTGAACCTGCATGATTCAACGCTTGGAATCCAATCCGGTGGCACCGATGGCAAACATTAAGAATAACAATATAGAAATAGACAATGTTCTCTCGCTGAGCATCAGTATTAAATTGAGACTGTTTCATAAACAGTTACAGGTTTATCACAGTGATTCTAATACTATTGACTCTCTCATATAAATGGTTTTAGGTGCCATGTTGTGCAAGGCTTTGCCCATTTTTTAATTCCATATCCACTTCCAGAAACACCAACCACAGTACATCTCCAATGCAATGATTGATACATGTAGTTTTGGCACTTCACCCACTGCTCTCGTTCACTGCCCCTGATTCATGTGTTGTGTAATTCAGCATTCAGACCGGCTCTATTTCAACATACTGTGTCATTGTTCTTTCGCCTTTGCCCTATTAGCAAAATCTGAAATGCATAACGGTCTGGACAAAGACTAGTAAAAGTTTAAGAGAGGCAGACCCTTAGATCATATTAATTAAGCTGTCATTAGTGATGTTACGAGATGTGCCGACGCTTCGAAGCGTGTGTCGAGTAATGGAGGGGGCGTTTCCTTGAAGCGCGTATCGAGGCTTGCTTCATGTAGGGGAGGAGCCAGAAATGATGACGTCCGAAGCCTCGCTGCCCGGCTGTACCACGTGACTGCTTCGGGAAGTGGTTCAGAGTTTGCCGGGAGGTTCGACAGCAATATAAACCACTCAGGCTCCATTCAAAATGTGGGTTGTTGGTGGAGAGTTGCGGTCAGTTGAGAGTTTGGATAGTTTGGAGAGAGAGAGATAGTTTGGATAGCGTTTATATAGTTTGGAGAGTTTAGAGATAGTTTGGAGAGTTAGGAGAGTGAGGAGAGAAGGATAGGTGATGGAGCCAGCTAGGAAGAGGAGGATTTCCCCTGTGTGGGAACACTTTGATTTGATAACTCCTAATAAGGTAAGCTAAAGCTAACTCTATTTCAGACACATTAGGTTTGCTTATCAAGAACTGTATTTTTCACAGTTTCTTCTTTTATTCAAAGGTGAGGTGTTTATTGTGCTCCAAGGAGTTGGGGTACAATAACAACACCTCATCCATGCTAAGGCATTACCGTGCGGAAACTGGAGCGTCACCCAGCCATGGTAAGTCATTACAATATTACAAATGCACCATCACAATTTTTCCCTGTTCACTTTTGTTTATTGTGCAAATAAAGACAGGTAACAGACACTGTATTTATTCTCTTTTAACCAGCCACCAGAAAAGAAGAGCTGGATGAAGCCCTCGTCTCCATGATAGTGAAGGACACACAGCCCTTCAGTATTGTGGATGATGTTGGATTCAGGGCATTTGTGTTTGCGTTTTTGTGCACGCTAGCATCTTCTGTACCCTGTGAAAGGGTGTTTTCAAAGGCCGGAGAGGTTGTGTCAAAAAAAAGGAATCGTTTAAAACTAAAAACTGTTGAGAAACTGTTATTTCTGAATAAAAATGAATAAAATATCCCCTGTCCTGTACATCACTGTCCAAGTTACACAAGCATATTCAGTCCCCTCTTCCTCGTTCCACAAGCACTTTCACTGTCCTCTGTCTGCTTAAGCCCATGCCATTTTCCTAAAGTGACATAATAACATTAATACACAACCTGCCATATCATATGAAACTCCCATTTTGGGAAAAATTTACACACACAGAATACATTCAAAAAATATATAAAAATATTTTATTATGCACATATGTGATCATTTATGTACAGAAATTATTTGGTCATACATTTTTGTAATTCAGTCATTCCCAACAGCCATAACAGACACAACAATTCAATGCATCACATTATGTGGTTCAGATACAGCTGCCTGTGATTATACACTTGGCCAGTAGGTGGTATCGTGTGCACATGAAGCATCGAGTAATGAACCCTTTCTCGAACCAATTGGCTGAAGTGTTGCGAGGCCTCATGAGGCTTCATCTCGCCATCACTAGCTGTCATTAAAACATATACGGTAGTGTAGGTGTGTGGAAACAAACAAGGAGTCGAGTATTCCCTTTGGCTGCACCATGTGGCCGTTTATTTCCATCCATACAAACATTTTCCACATTCACTTCCTGTCACCCTTTAACCCCCTCTGTCACCAGGGTTACGCCCCTTTCCTTAAAGGGGCCCCGTGAATTTGGTCGTCCCCTACAGTAGTATCATTTTAAATACGAGAGATGACAGAAGTAGTGTGAGTCAAGTATGTAGTCTAGTAAATGAAGGAAAGGACAAGTTTAGAGGTAAGGGTGGTGTAAAGAAAATTATTGTAGAGTCAATAGAAGCGGTTGTTTTTACTGGTAGAAAATAAACTAAAAACTACCTGAACTGACCTAAAAAAGCGAATGTGAAACTGTCAATAGCGAGGTGGGTTGCCTGGACTTCATTTAAGGGGGTGTTTCCAAAAGCTAGAAGTTCTAGGAATTGTGTTTGAATCATGGTTTGTCACATTCCAAATGAATTATTAGTCAAGTTCATTTTCAACCCTTTCCTGTGACAAGTACATCTTTATTTTTACTTTATTTTTACTTGTACTTATTTTCGCTTTTGGTCCATGTTCAGAATCTGTATTATCAATTAGGTCTATCTGCCTGTCAAAGTGCTCTGAAGTTCTTGAGCACCATGGCTTTGCACATCCCTGGTGTAATTGCAGTGGTGCTGTTCTATATCCTTATTCTAGGGACAGGGTTGTGGGCTGCCCGTAAGTCCAGGAAGGCTGAGATGAAGAGCCATGGAAGCAGGACTGAAGTGGCGCTCCTTGGAGACAGAAATATCGGCTTGCTGGTCGGGATTTTCACCACGACTGGTAAGTTGTTCTGTGGCGCTTAGAAACTCATGTTAGTATCAGCTCTTTTAATTAGTTATTTGTTTTGTTTTTTGCTAGCAAGACATGGGTGTTGTGCAAAGAAAGAAAATATGTAGGCGTCTGTCTACTCACCCTTGCAATACTCACTATGCACATACTGTTCAAAAGTACAATATATTCAAATTGAAGTGTCTGTGTCATTCTTCTGTAGCTACATGGGTCGGAGGTGGTTTTATCCTGGGTGTGGCTGAGGCGGTGTACTCTCCTAAAATGGGCTTAATATGGGCTCTTATGCCTCTACATTACATGGTGTCCTTCATAATAGGTATGACAAGCCGTATACTATAGAGCAGCGGTTCCCAAACTTTTTAGGCCGCGCACCCCCTTCTACATCCTGACCAGGTTCGCGCACCCCCCCCCCCCCCCCCCCCTAATGAAAAAAAAAGCAACAGAGCATAAAAATCGGACCAATGAGAGCACAGTTTGCTCGCGCGTGGCGTAAGATTTAGTCCGCTGTTAAATGTTGCAGTGCGAACACAAACCGAACAAAGGGGCAACTGCAACATTGTATCATATGAATCCCTGAATCGGAACAAAGCAAACGAACTACGGGTGTGAAAACGCCCTGAAACACTGCAACATAGTTTCAATAACTTTCAGTTACACAAGGCGTAACTTTTAAAGAGCAATACGGATGGCGAGGACACACGCACAGGCTCAGAGGCAGACTATCACATTTAATTTACAATTAATGACCGACTAATGTAGCCAGGATGTCTTCGGACAAAGCATCGATGCGGCGCGACACAGTGTTGTTGGACACCGGGATCATGTCCAACTTTTTTGCTTCTTTCTCCCCAATCATACATTCCACCATCTCTTTGGCAGCTGGCAAGCACACGTCTTCGGCGATTGTGTGCGGTAGCCCCTTTCTCGCTATTCTGTAACTGACCAGATATGAAGCCCGTAGTGCGTCATTTATAGACCCAACACATGAATGAGACTCCTCCAATTTCGATTTAAAATATGTAAGGGGCTTTTGACTTGCACTGGCATGCTTGGTGTTCAGGTGGCGACGTAAATAAGAGGGCTTCAGACAGCTGTTAGCACACCACGCACTGTGGCTTTGGGGAATCTGCGTTGCCAATCCAAGTGAAGCCCAGACACAGATCATTTTCATAATATTTCCTCTTTTTTTCCCAGTCTGATGCTCTCTCGTTTTCCTCTTTTTTCACCTTGACTCGATGGGCCGACGTGCTCCCGATTTGTCTGTGCTATCCCTTCCTCCTTTTCGGTCTCCTCCGTCTCATCTTCCTCTGACTCTGGCTCGATTTCTTCTCCCGGTCTCTCCGTTCCCCTCGCCTCCTATTCTCTCTCTCTCTCTCTCTCTCTCTCTCTCTCTCTCTCTCTCTCTCTCTCTCTCTCTCTCTCTCTCCTCTTTTACGACTGATAGCTTCAGATGTCCTACTTGACAGTTTCCCCGATTTCAGCCAGTTTAGCATATTTAAATTAATGTTGCTGAATGCATGAAGTTCACTGTTAGCTGAGGTTAGCTGCACAAGCTAGGCTGGCTAATGTGTACGACTGGCGGCAGGCGCAAGACTGCCGGAATGAGCTCAAGTGCATTTATTAAATTGTACGTTTTTAATTTTAAATCTTACAAAGGGAATTTTTATAATTCATGTCTTTATTTTAAAAATCCCACTTTTTAAATTAAAATTATTATTTTTTTTAAATATTTAATATTATTACACCATCAGACCGCCATTACACTTTTCCTCTCGCGCACCCCCTAGAGGCAGCTCGCGCAACCCCAGGGGTGCGCCCACCACACTTTGGGAATCCCTGCTATAGAGGAAGAAGGCTGTACTGATCTTGATAATGTCAGACATAAACTTATTATTTCCGTGTGGCTATTTGATCTGTTTAATGAATATTTTATTAAACCGCTACGGTAAATGTACAACACTTTAAACAGTCAGGAATTCATTTTGTGGAGCTTGATGTACTGGATACCAGCAGCTTGCATTGCACAGTGCCTACAACATCAACAACGTAAAGTTTTTAATAAATTATTCAGAGAGTGAATACAATGTAATGCTTAATATCTCATCCAATGCACAAGGTGGACTTTTCTTTGCCAAGCCAATGAGGGATAAGAAGTATGTCACCATGATGGACCCATTCCAGATAAAGTATGGCAATGTACTCAGTGGTGCTCTGGTGCTGCCTTCGATACTGGTGGATGTGCTGTGGGTCTCATCCACTCTGCTTGGCTCAGGTAAACATATATACATACCTAGTAAAACCACACATTTTTCATTAGAGGACACAATTAAAGCATTTCAATTGCTGGATAACACTGATGTTATCCAGCTCTGTCTAGTTTTCCTCAGTTTGGTGAGTAACTGCTTTGTACAGTAGGTCATGTTCATTTCATATACAGTGGGTATGGAAAGTATTCAGACCCCTTTACATTTTTCACTCTTTGTTTCATAGCAGCCATTTGCTAAAATCAAAAAAGTTATTTTAATTTCTCATTAATGTACACTCAGCATCCCATTTTGACAGAAAAAAACAGAAATGTAGAAATATTTGCAGATTTATTAAAAAAGAATAACTGAAATATCACATGGTCATAAGTATTCAGACCCTTTGCTCAGTATTGAGTAGAAGCACCCTTTTGAGCTAGTACAGCCATGAGTCTTCTTGGGAATGATGCAACAAGCCTTTCACACCTGGATTTGGGGATTCTCTGCCATTCTTCCTTGCAGATCCTCTCCAGTTCCATCAGGTTGGATGGTGAACGTTGGTGGACAGCCATTTTCAGGTCTCTCCAGAGATGCTCAATTGGGTTTAGGTCAGGGCTCTGGCTGGGCCAGTCAAGAATGGTCACAGAGTTGTTCCGAAGCCACTCCTTTGTTATTTTAGCTGTGTGCTTAGGGTCATTGTCTTGTTGGAAGGTGAACCTTCGGCCCAGTCTGAGGTCCAGAGCACTCTGGAAGAGGTTTTCTTCCAGGATATCGCTGTACTTGGCCGCATTCATCATTCCTTCAATTGCAACCAGTCGTCCTGTCCCTGCAGCTGAAAAACACCCCCATAGCATGATGCTGCCACCATCATGTTTCACTGTTGGGATTGTATTGGGCAGGTGATGAGCAGTGCCTGGTTTTCTCCACACATACCGCTTAGAATTAACGCCAAAAAGTTCAATCTTGGTCTCATCAGACCAGAGAATGTCATATGTCTTGCACTGAGGATAGGCTTCCGTCGGGCCACTCTGCCATAAAGCCCCGACTGGTGGAGGGCTGCAGTGATAGTTGACTTTGTGGAACTTTCTCCCATCTCCCTACTGCATCTCTGGAGCTCAGCCACAGTGATCTTTGGGTTCTTCTTTACCTCTCTCACCAAGGCTCTTCTCCCACGATTGCTCAGTTTGGCTGGACGGCCAGGTCTAGGAAGAGTTCTGGTCGTCCCAAACTTCTTCCATTTAAGGATTATGGAGGCCACTGTGCTCTTAGGAACCTTGAGTGCTGCAGAAATTCTTTTGTAACCATGGCCAGATCTGTGCCTTGCCACAATTCTGTCCCTGAGCTCCTTGGGCAGTTCCTTCGACCTCATGATTCTCATTTGCTCTGACATGCACTGTGAGCTGGAAGGTCTTATATAGACAGGTGTGTGCCTTTCCAAATCAAGTCCAAACAGTTTCATGAAACAGCTGGACTCCAATGAAGGAGTAGAACCATCTCAAGGAGGATCAGAAGAAAAGGACAGCATGTGAGTTAAATATGAGTGTCACAGCAAAGGGTCTGAATACTTATGACCATGTGATATTTCAGTTATTCTTTTTTAATAAATCTGCAAATATTTCTACATTTCAGTTTTTTTCTGTCAAGATGGGGTGCTGAGTGTACATTAATGAGAAATGAAATGAACTTTTTTGATTTTAGCAAATGGCTGCTATGAAACAAAGAGTGAAAAATTTAAAGGGGTCTGAATACTTTCCGTACCCACTGTATTTATCTTTGGGAAACATGACGTATTTTTGTGGGCAGAGCGTAGGTGGAGGCATAATAATTCTCTGAACACGATAGTTAATGCTGATGATGTTTTTTATAATGGCCAAAGAAAATACATGTCTCTTTCAATATGCAGAGTCATTCACTCTCCAAGACCACGAGTGTTACTTGAGAAAGTTAAGATTTACCAATTCGACCATATTTGTCGACCCCTACCCCGCTGGCACACCGCTTCGCCAGTGGGAGAGGGACCGTAGACCCAGCGATGATGTTGGCCATCAACCCGCTGTTGGGCTCATTTTCTGATAGGTAGGTAGGTAGTTAGGAAGCTAACTAGCCAGCTGTTAAATTAGTACAATTTAATAACGCTTCATCCACATACTCACAGCGTAGGAAAGCACATTGCTGTCACCAAATAAGTGACAACTTTGTCCGGATTGTGAGTTAGAGTCCCAAATGCATCTCCAAAGTCAAGGAAGGCCCTATACATTCTGCAGGACTCATGGTTTAAGTCATCTATTCATTTTTTTAAGGCAGAATACATGCCCTCTGCTGGTGGACAATATGTCAGTTTAAACTAGCCCAGTGAGGCCATTGAGCACTTCATGGATACCTATGGAGGAGGGATTTATATATGTTGATGGCTCTTCAGTAACGTTGTCTTTTTTGGGGGTTAATGCTTGAAACTGGTGCTCTTATTTTCCAAAAAGACACATACACAGTGAGCGACATCTATATGCATATATGTCATATTTGTTTTTTAACTTCTAACTTTTATCAAGGTCTCTTCAGTCTGATGATCTCAATATCTATTTGCAGTGGTTGTGTGTCCCCTTCCTGCTGCTCAACCCCATATCTACAAACATTGCCCAGACTGCTTTTAACCACACGTTCCAAGAACCCTGGGTCGGCACTCTGGAGAAGGACAAAGTCTGGAAGTGGATTGATGACTTCTTAATGATTGTAAGATTAATATTCATCAGTATCATACTGTCCTGCCTCTAGGGCTGTCCTAAATATCATGTTGGGGTCTTGGAAACTTCAGTAAATCTAAAATTGACAAATTGACAAATTGAAAGTAAAGAATCTAAAATCTAAAGTTTTCCTTTTTAATTTTAGGAAAATGGTGCAATAATCAAATTACAGCGACAGCCCATAAAAAAAAGAGAAAAATCTCAGATGTAAGCCTATAAACAAATTAATAAATAGATGTACTGTAGCCTATGTCAACATAAAATAAGAGACCTTGTTAAATGAGGCTGTCTGTCACACACACCCTCTACATACAGCACTACCCATCTGAGAATTACTCATAATAATTAATGTTGATTTTTGCATGTATTTATGAATAAAGAAACATTTGAATACTGATTTGGACAACAATTACCATGGATTGAAGCTTCAAAGCATGCAGGTCAGCTTTACCTGATTCAATCCATAAACTCAGAGCTTAGCTACATTTCCCTACAATGTCAGTGGGACAGAAAAAACACCACCAATGGCTTGAAATTAACTAAAACCTGGGCTTGGTAATCTTGAGAAACTAACGAGAGCACAAACTCTAAAATACGCTAAATCTTGCAAGAAAGTTACCAATTGTGCAACACTGACAGCCCAGCCCTTCAGGCATCCCTCCAAAGGCACACTCTTATCATTATGAACGGAAATGTTTCAGAATGGACACAAACAATAAACATGGTTATTTTGGGTACTCCCAGCTGTCTAGCTAGCTGCATGTGGAAAACTCCAGTGACCCACAATAAGTGCTAAGTAATAAGAGCTTGTCCAGTCATTCCCTCGGCCCAAATGAAAGGACTGGAGGAGATTTTTACAGAACTGCTACAGCCACATGTACTGGATTTATTTTCTCTTTTTTGTCAGAGCACTTGGTTTGTTGATTGCTGTCGGAATATAAAGAGAATTTCAACAATTATAACAGCGATCGTTTTGAAGAACAATCATTGAAACAGTATTAGAAAACTGCACAGCCTTGATTCTCCCTGAATTCAATCACTGGTTTTCTATCAATCTGAGGGAGTACCACTTGTGTTTTAGTATATGTCCTTCGTTGGTTACCTTCCTCATCTTCTCTTGTCATAAACATGCATCTTTCTCCTCTCCCTGTGCTCTTATTTTTCCAGGGTCTTGGTAGTGTTTCATTTCAGAGCTTCCACCAGAGGACGTTGTCTGCATCCTCATCACGAACAGCCCAGTTAACCTGCTATGCTGCTGCTATTGCCATCGCCATACTGGGAATCCCCCCTGCCTTGGTCGGGGCTGTTGGCGCCTCCACAGGTAGGAATTAGGTTCGAGATGACAGAGCTTTATTTCAGACACTTACATTGTGGCCTGGAGCTATTTGTATTGTTTGGCCAAAGTATTTGCAGAATATCTGTATGATACTCATTGCTTATCTTTTGTCAGATATTTTGCTCAGTAATCAACAGAGCTGCTTCTCTAAATAGCCTTTAGAAGCTAAAGAGGTGGATGACGGCGTATGTAGATGCAGCAGGTGGTGAGAAGAGGTCAAATATAGAGGTGGACTAGAGGTGTTTACGTCAATGGATCTTGGTGCTCAAACATAGTCAAAGTTAATTTACAATGTTCCCCCAATGTCAAATTTCTTATTGTTAAGATGTCGGCCAAATTATCTACCCAGAGAATTCACCAGTGTTTTTGTTACTACTATATATTCTTCCTGATGCAAATTCAAAAAAATGCCCACCAGATATGCACAGCTGTTTTTGTTTTTTCTTGTGCAGCATAAATGAACTAGGCTACAGCTGCATTTTGTTGTGCAATCATGGGTTGCAGAATGACAATAAATGATCCTTGAATTTCTCTCAGGAATTTAAATTAGGTGGCCAAAGACACAGCTACAAATTTATTTTAATTAACTTTCTTGTTGGTACGGACCTACACGCAAAACTCTTTAAATTATAGAATAGAGCCCAGATTTCTGTATGAGTGCTGTATGGACATTTTACAAGAATTATTATTATTATTATTTCTCTTGTCCAGACTGGAACCTGATGCTGTACGGTTCTCCATCTCCATATGTACGTGGTGAGCCTAGTTTGATCCTACCCTTGACCCTACAATACCTCACTCCGTCCTACATCTCAATCATTGGAATTGGAGCTGTGGCCGCTGCTGTCATGTCATCCACAGACTCAGCCCTGTTGTCTGCAACTTCTGTTTTTTCTTCAAACATCTACAAGAACATCCTACGTAAACAGGTATTGAGTACAAAAATGTTGATGATGGCGGCTCAGTTGCACAATGTGTCTCTAGAGCTGAGGGTTAGGATGCACAAAAATAGTACAATCAAATCAATCCATTTTGGAAAGCACAGGTATGTGAATGAATAATGAAGCGTCTCATTTTGTATGACTGCGTGTTCCTAGGCATCAGACAAAGAAATGCAATGGGTGATTCGGGTCACAGTGGTGGTGGTGGGTCTGGTTGGGACATGCATAACGTTCTACACCAACAGCCCCTTGGTCCTCTGGATTCTCGGAGCAGATGTCTCCTACACCCTTATATTCCCCCATCTGGTCACCGTGCTCTTCTTTAATGTGACAACTGGTTACGGTGCCATGGTGGGTTACATCATAGGACTGATTGTAAGAATTTTGTTGGGGGAGAACATCGTAGGTCTTCCTGTTGTTCTTCGTCTTCCCAGTTGCACATTGGAAGAGGGTGTCTACGTCCAAAAGTCCCCTGTCAGGACAGTCTCCATGCTCTGCACTTTGGTGACCATCTTTTTTTTTTTCTTCGCTGGCTTTTTTCATGTTCAATCATGGCCTGTTACCTGAGAGGTGGGACATTTTCAAAGTAAAACGTAATGTTACTACTTCTCCTGTAGATCCCATCACACAGAATCTGAAAGAAGAAGCTGAAAGTGATGCTGAATGTGACGTGAACATAAATGGAGTTCCTTTACAGCCAGTGATGTAAACTGAATTGTTACTGGTTGTCTTTTCTTTTAAAAAGTTGCTAACCTAAATTGTATTATGATCTTGATGAATGTTTATATTTAGAGAAATCACAAGTTAAAGTTACCTTCATTTTAAGCTGTTAACTGCTAATAGTTGCTGATGAGGTGCACTGCTGTTCAAAAGTCTGGAATCACCTGTTATATCAGTCATCAGTATTGGCCATTTTAACATATGTAAAAAACTGAATAATTCAGGCACAAAATGTATTGTTCAAATTGAAATAGTTTTGGCCCCAAAAGAAAAATAATAAATTTTTCAAAATTCCATTTAGTCGATAGTCTGTGATCCAATTACAATAGTGCTAAAGCTAGACTAACCTTTTATTTCTATTGTGAAGTTTTAAGAATTGTTTTGCAAAAGCAGCATGCCTGTTCAGTCCAGCTTGCTATAGGCATTATTGGGCACCAGTCAATGAAACAGGAGCCTGTTGCTATTTAAATCTGCACAGATTTGTACTCTTCAAAGCATTGTGAATTTTCAAAGACTCAGCAGTAGGACGTCTTTCCAGAACCAGCGTCTCTTACTTCCGGTAATTCACAGACTGCCCTTTGAACAGGTTCATGGGAACCACTTTCTACCAAAGAAAAATATTACATTCACTTCCTTCGTACTGGGGTAGCAATAGAAGCTTCAAAAGTGGATATTTCTAAATCTGAGCATATAAAAACAAAACAATCTACATAGGTATATGCTGTCACTTGAGGTGAGACTTAAAACGTAAAACCTTCCAGTTGAAGTACAGTACAACCAAGGCTCGAACCTTGGTTTTCAGGACAATTTGGGTCTCATCTAGTCTCCCTGTGTTTTGACCTTTTTTGGAAGCGTGTCTCATCTTTCTCAATTTGCTCTTTTCCTGCTCCCCTGCCTGTACACTTTCCTCCTTTTCCTCCTCATCTGTCGATTCCTGAGGTCTCCTGTTGTCTTCCATCCCTGTGCTTGATCCACATCCCCCTATTTATCAAGGTAAACACAGTAATTATATAAATTCTAAATATTAACTCATTATTAATTGTGGTGTCCACAAACAAATAAAGGCCGACCTCAAGTACAGCCAAAAATGAGGGATAAACCCTAGTGCCTGTCATCTAATTCGCTTACCAACTGAGCACAATGTACATTGCCATTCATTTAATAAATTCAACAAGAGTGTCTTGCTATTTTCAAGACTTTGTTGTTCTGGATTACTCATCTAAAGTGTTATTGTCCTTTTTGTTTTTCACTGTGAATGAATGTGTGTTAATGTCCCAGCCAGGCAATAGATACATTTGAAGTACTGTACAGGAACAGCGCAAGTCACCAACATTTTCACAACATGGTTTGTCTTTTCACAAGAAATGCCATTTTAGGGAATGAATGTCCCCTGGAACTCTACAGGGCTTTCGTTTGAAACAGATAAAGAAGGGATGAGTTTGTATTAATTGTATAATGCCGTAACAAAAGTTAAACAGGGTATACGGTAGCAGATCAGGAAAAAAAGGAAGCTTCATACTGAAATAAGACCAAAAATACTGATCAAACAAATTAATTATAAATAGAGGCCTATCTCCAATATAGACCTGCCTCAAATAAAGGCCTGGTACCCTCTGTAGTTGAGGGAAATAAAGGACAAACACTATTTTGAAGGAGCAACTGCCATTGAGGAAATTCCAACACTTCACCAACCAATGGTGTAACTTCATCAGTCACTCAGTAAGTCAGGTGCAGACTCCTGTGTTTAAAGGGCTGGCCCTGGTTTTAGCCAAAAAGAGAGCTTGAGAGAGAAGTTATAAGAATATCCTTGTTCACACAAGTCAAATTTCCAAGTCTTTTGTATTTGTTTACTGTGTCGGTGTTTAGTTGTTATAGTTCAGATAATAACGTATGTGTAAAAAATGAATGTGGATTTGTCCTGTCTACATAAGCACATTTTTAGCACAGACTCTCTGTTTTGAGTTTTATTATTGCTATACAGTAGCATATGTTAATATTGCTATCCAGTAATATTGATAGAAAAGGTATTTAGCCTGCAACATTTATACGCTGCTTGGAGTTATGCAATGCTTTTCTTAGTCCACAACAAATCATGCCATTGAGCTAAATTTGCTCCTACATTAGTATTAATGATATTTTATGATCTTATACGGCTGGCTTTGTGCTACAAATGTCTCTGTGATTCTTAACCATGAAAATGAATTCTGCAAAACCACCCAGTATGTAGATAGTGCCAATCACTTGGGATCAGGGATGCCACCATTGTCATAGCTGAATATGCTGAATGTTGTATCTAAGCTATTAAGAGACAGTGTAGTTGATTTAATGGCTAGATATGACCTATTGTCCACATGAGGTTGTCGCATACACTTTTGAAACAGACAGATGGGGTTGACACACACATGTCATGAAACCTGTATTCTCTAACAAGTCTCCTGCCTTGGTTGTGTAAGTGCTGCTTTCACGTGTGTGTGTGTGTGTGTGTGTGTGTGTGTGTGTGTGTGTGTGTGTGTGTGTGTGTGTGTGTGTGTGTGTGTGTGTGTGTGTGTGTGTGTGTGTGTGTGTGTGTGTGTGTGTGTAAAGCTCAAGTGCACACTGAACATCCACAGCCTGTGTAACTGGTCTATTTGGTTTTGGTTCACCTTTGAAATTGTTGTTGTCAAAACAAGTCTGAGTGCTGCTTGCTCCTTTTGTTGGAAAAGAGTTAGCAACACTGGGCTGGGTTTTTTGCATGGATCATTTCGAAATCTAGCTTACTCAAGATTACCAACCCTGCTCTGAAGTGGATCAATTATTTTTAGAACAGGAAGTGTATAGGCCTGCATCGTACATTTTGACAAGTGTACTTAACCCATATGTTTTTTTGTGATAAGACTGGTGTTGTGTAGACACAACCAGCCATGTTACCAGGACTGTGACCCTATGGGTTCAGAAACAAAAATAGTTCTTACAGAAAGTGGCAACTTCCCCTCAGATGGAGGCATACTGTATTTACAGATACCAAAGACAGCTGTTAAACATTTGAGATGTACAACAAGATGAACAACCTCAGACAGTTGTTGAAATGTCATAGCCAACTCACAGAAGCAATTTATTCCATAGCCTACCAGTCAAATTGATCTTCTTTCCAATTCTTTGCAAAATTCAACGATACAAAACATGTTATGGCACAAGATGTAAAGAATTGTAAAGAGTCCTCACTCTGTTGGAGTCGTAGGAACAAAAACATGCAATTATACATTGGTGTTACTCACAGAGACGCTTTACCTCAAAACTATTTTTGCACACGAACCCGCATCAGCAAAGTTAGTCATGGAATCAACATTAGTGAGCAAAAGCTGATGATCTGCAGTTTCTCCTTTTAACAAGCAAAACCAGCGAATAGTGACGGCTAAAAGTGAGACGCTGCTACCGGAATGTGTTTCACACTGGGTTTTAGAACTGAGGGTGGGTATCTTGAGGATTTTATCGATACTACCACTCTTATCAATGCTTTAGTAACCCGGTACTTTCTCAATTAGGCCACTGGGTTAAAGGCAAGCTTGGTAATCTTCTTCAACAACGTTTTTGAAATTGCAGGATTCTTTTTTGAAATTGTTGTTGTCTACAAAAGTCCTACTGCTGCTAGCTACTTTCATTGTAAAATAGTTGGCAAGGAGGGGAGAGATGAAGATCAGGTACTGCTCACTATGCCCAGGATAGGATGAGCATTATGTCCCTGTGCTATTCAGCACAAAAGCATTCACCCGATCCAATTCAAACTAATCCCACTCTGACAACGACGAATGAAAACAAAAGTCTCTTACAATATTGTCACACTTTTAATGCTCAGAGCATTGTGCACAGTAAGGGTTAGATTGAAATGTGCACCCCGAAGGAAAGTTTTTCTACCTCTTTATACCTTGGCTTTGTCATCCCCACTGGTCATTCTTTCAGTAACTTGCATTTCTTTGTTGAAAAGACAAAAGGTTCATAAGCCTTCTGATCATCTTCTGATGACAGCCAGGTGGGCAACAATGACTTAATTTAGGCAATGAGACCAGGATTCATTTAGTCAAAGGTTACATTGTACAGGATTCATCATGATCAAACATAAGAGAAGTTAACTTGTTTACATTGTGCATGATCAGATGAATTTCCCTTTCACTTGTGTTCTTCAGTTTATACAGTGAACCTAAAGGCTCAACTTAACAATACAAACACCTATCATAATTATAGTGTAATAATATAGTATTATTGTATGAATTATTGTAAAACACACAAATGCTTGTGTTTTTGTACATTTTTAAAACACATTTCTGTCATTCAAATCCAAAATAAATCAAACTCAAGTTATTTTTAATACAAGCTGGCAGGAGAGACCAGCTTAGGCTGACCCAGCGTTCCTGCTAGTCAGAACTAGAGCCTTTTTTCTGTCTCTTCCTGTTTCTAATGTTTTTCTGATCTCTATGTCCTTTATCCTGAACATGTCAGAATCTCGCTGTTAAGAGTAAAACCTGTTTCGTCTTTCACTGTTAGAACATGTTCCTGTTGCCTAATCATCTGCGTTTGTTGCTCAACCTTTACTGGGCCTCAGCCCGACTCTGCATCTATCATATGTCCACCACGCTCTTTGCTCCAGTCAGTCTGTCTTTATTCTCGACCTGAGCCCTGGCTCTGTTACACGCTCCCTGTTGCCAACATTCTACCTCACTTCCAATTCGACCATGTGTGTTTGCCTGATTTAAACTGCCTGCCTGCTGAGAGCTGCTGAAATGAGTTGGAGTAATCTATATCCCACCTTGGACTTAAGATAAACCTTCGTCTTGAATAATGTAATTGGTGCCCAGTGTGGCATTACAGGTTCAGCTGTTTCTCTTTTCTAGAAGCAACCAATATTATCAATATGACACAAATTTGCTTCACTTTATGTCTGAACACATTATTTGACAGCTTGGGCTGAGTGAGGACCTGTTATTGTAGCAGCCCGGTAAAGCCCATTGGGACATTGTATGTGATATTGATTTATGCACATAAACTTGACAGAATTAAGTGCCACACACCACGAGTATTGTTCCAAATCTGGGTCTTGTTCCAGCACAATGATCATCATGTTAAATTTTGTGTTTGACAATATTTGCCTCCCGTTTTTGTTGGGAAGATTGGACAAATCTAAATTCACTTTTGATGTGGTTTACGAGACATCAAGGGAGTGTATGCGTGTGTACGTACGTACATTCACCAAGATTGGAAATTGAATCATTCAACAAACCAATATGGCTTCAAAACTGCCAAATATCATACTGTAATTGTGAATCAACATTAGTTTGGCCAAAGCAAAATATTGCTTTTTTTAACCTATTCTTCTTTAAGAGTCATCACTACCAGATAACCTTTCATCTCATGAATCCCTCTTGCTCAACCGAAGCCTTTCTCTTGCTATTCCCTGAACCCTTTCTCTTGGTGACGGCAGTGATCTTCAAGTGTTGACTGTGAGTCCTAACACAGTAAATAAGCAGACACGCAGTCTAGATAAGCAGACACGCTGTGACACTGCATGTCTGCTTATCTATAGAGTTCCAGGCAGATTAGTTGTTCCTCCCTGTTTCTTTTCTGAATACTCAGATTGTCAGTATATTAATTACTTTACTAACTGCTTTACATATTATTTTATTTACAATTATCTTAAATCTTTTTCAGTCCTTTATATTGCTTCTATTTACTTAAAAGAAAAATCCTGTTTGACTTGACAGGTCCTATGGAGCAAGAAACATGAGAAGTCAGACATTCATAGGTTGTAAACAAGCCAACAGTTTTGCCATTGTAGATATCACCCCATGGAAAACACTTAAAATGTCTCTAATACTCATGTTAGTGTGCACACAACTACGAAACTACGGTAGGTTCGGTATTCATACAAAAAGAACAATTTGTTCAGAAATCTAACATCACTACCAGATAACCTTCTTTCATCTCATGAATCCCTCTTGCTCAACTCCCCGAAGCCTTTTTGCTATTTCAGCTTTTATTTTATTTCGATACTAAAGGGTAATTAATGTAGTTGGCATAGTGAGGGCACAATAACGTGTTTTACTGAATCGGATTAATAAAGCATGGAGGAACTAAAAGTCGTTCCGTTATTGGAAAGCAGTTCTTAGGTACAAATAAGCCCCCATATTCAGAGGTGCAGACCAGTCGTCTCACTCTCACAGGACTGGTCCACCACAGTAACTGACAAATACCTTTAAAGGAACACAGAGTAATACTCAGGAACTCAGCCCCATCGCAAAGAAATAGGTCCTGTCAAGTTAAGTTCTTAAACATTTGCACTTTCCCCATTTCAGAAGGATCGCTGAGCCTACCCGAAGGATTTTAACTGGATCGCTCAATGACCAAACAACTTTTCCTTTTCATCCTTTTATTTTGCTAGTGTTGGGGTCTGACCATATGGCTTAAAAATGTGTTGTGGACAAAGAGAATCAGGCCTTCACTGTTTCAAGCAAAGGTTTCATCCTGATTTGTAGTTTGATAAGAGCAAAGGAATTTCACACTCGGGTGTGAATTCCCCCCCCCCCCAAAAAAAAAACTATGGTTCCTGAAGTCACCTGAATGCACCGCTGCAATCTCATTGGCCGAAGGCCAAGAGACCCCAGGACCCCTGTGGTTCAACCACTGTTCTACAAAACTGCCTGCAGCCCCCACCTCAACGCTTTTTCCCTTCGACCTCCGTCGAACAGGGAGCACACACAACGCTCTCTTCGCCCGGACCTTCGTCCTGGACACATGAAGACACATCGGCCTCTCCTCCCCCCTCCAGCACGACGGAGGCCACGAGGAAGCAACGGCCCCTCAAACCCTGACAAGCCATTTCGCTGGACGAAACAGCCGTGTTCCACGCTGAGTAAAGGCCCACTCAGCCCGCCAGACGAATCCGCATCAGCGATCCGTTCTCCGCTTTTTGCTTCTTTTTCTTTTTGGTGCACACTCCGGCAGGAAGACGTCTAATCCTCTCCTGACCGATGATTACCGGGAGACGTACGGACCACGTCGTCTCAGCCGAAGTTAAACTGTCCTCCCTGCAGCGAGGATAGATCACGTCTGCGTTTCGCTCCAGAGCGAGCCACGCCACGACAACACAGCGCCGGCAAAGCCGCGTTGCAAGCAAGCTCCCCCTGCTCCCCCTTCCCGACGAGGAAAACGGACCACTTTGCCACGAACACACTTCAACGTTGCAACGACGCATCGACAAGTAAGATTCTTGGCATCTGGGCATAGCTTAGCTTAAATTAACGTAAGTTTAATTTAGGTCATTCATTTATATGTTGATATTCCCGTGTTTTTGTGTGTTAAGTTACTGTCGCGTGATATTGAGATATTGCGCAACTCCTTACGGAGCAGAGAAGTTCCGTTGCATTGTGTATGAACTGCTATGACTGTTTGCTTGGGATTTATTTGATTTCTTTTCATTTGTTTTACTACACTTCGTGTAGTATTCTCTCCTCATTTAAATCAGCTCTGTGAGTGAAGTGTGGAATCTCGGCTATCGTACATAATTGTTGGCAGTTCTACCGACAGCGGCACGTTGTGTACGATACGGCCAGCGATCCCCATTATCACTACAACGCGGACCGCACGCAGAAGTTTGATTCATGACCCCCACCTTTGCTCTCTTTCTTGTCTCTGCCCCTGGGGAAACCCCGTTCAAACGATCGCCTCACATCACGTGCTGCCCAGGCACACGTGATTACATCCAGCAGTCTCACTGCCATTTTGGCCCGCGTCACTCGACTCCGCCATCTTTGTAGTTTGTAGCTGTAGTATCTTAAGGCCCCTCCCCTTTTGTCCGCGTCACTCGACGCCGCCATCTTTGTAGTCTTTAGCGGTAGCTGTAAGACTCCCCTTCCTTTTCACCCACAGACCCACACACACACACACATACACACACACACACACACACACACAGACATACACCCTCATCCATTTTATTCATTCTTTAGTTTAGGCATATAAAATTGTATGATAACGTTTGTTGGTTGCAATATTAATTGATTTGATCATTTATTATTTTGATGGAATAAACTCTGTTATACTTTAAGGAGCAGTCGTCTGTGATTACTTGTGCATATGTATTTGATAAACCTGTATGTAGTAGCCTGTGCTCGAACTTAAAACCTTCACTGTCACTGAATGTATAGTCATACGCAGACTATTGACATTATGAGTGACTACTAATTATGAGACTTAGTTTTATCGTTTGGTTATTGGTCCCTGTTCGCAGGGTGGTGCCCCGTTGTTATTAATAATCATTAATAATTGTTACATAAATCAATAATTCTATTGATGTCAATAATTCAGTTTCTTAAATGCTGATAACCCAAACACGCTCCTTTAGATCCCAACACTAGGTTCAGCATAGTAGTTCTATTTCATCCTTACTGACCGCCAGAGGCAGTGCTTCACACTGGATATTTTCCGTCTCGCGCATGCGCAGGTCGAATATTTATATCAACAAAGTCACATGTGACCTCGGATGACCCCCGTCGTCTATAATGTTGGGATCTAAAGGAGCGTGTTTGGGTTATCAGCATTTAAGAAACTGAATTCTTGACATCAATAGAATTATTGAGGTATGTAACAATTATTAATGATTATTAATATAAACGGGGCACCACCCTGCGAACAGGGACCAATAACCAAACGATAAAACTAAGTCTCATAATTAGTAGTCACTCATAATGTCAATAGTCTGCGTATGACTACACATTCAGTGACAGTGAAGGTTTTTAAGTTCGAGCACAGGCTACTACATACAGTCTTATCAAATACATATGCACAAGTAATCACAGACGACTGCTCCTGAAAGTATAACAGAGTTTATTGAATCAAAATAATAAATGATCAAATCAATTAATATTGCAACCAACAAACGTTATCATACAATTTTATATGCCTAAACTAAAGAATGAATAAAATGGATGAGGGTGTATGTCTGTGTGTGTATGTGTATGTGTGTGTGTGGGTCTGTGGGTGAACAGGAAGGAGTCTACAGCTACGCTAAAGACTACAAAGATGGCGGCGTCGAGTGACGCTGGCCAAAGGGGAGGGGCCTTAAGAACTACAGCTAAAAACTACAAAGATGGCGGAGTCGAGTGACGCGGACCAAAATGGCAGTTAGGCTGCTGTATGTAATTCACGTGTGCCTGGGCAGCACGTGACGTGAGGCTCGTTTGAACGAGGTTCCCCAGGGGTAGAACTATGAGCTGTGTGTGTGTGTGTTTCGTGAAAGGAGGAAAGAGAAAAAGGGAGCAAGAACTCGAAGTGAATCACGCTTCGGCGTGCGATGTGGTAGGGAGCCTGCTTGCCGGTTCTATCATGCATAAATATACCGCTGTCGTCTTGGAACTGCCGGTAACTTATGCCGTGATAAACCACGCACCTCAGCTCACTCACCGAGTCGAGTTAATGAAAAGAGAACTTCCACCCGGAGTGGAAGACAATGAATGAAAAGAAATCAAATAAATCCCAAGCAAACAGTCATAGTTGATACACACATACAGCGGAGCTTCTCTGCTCCGTAATGATTGCGTAATACCTCAATATCACGCGACAGTCTTAAACACACCAAAAACACGGGAATATCAACATATACATGAATGGCCTGAATTAAACTTAAGTTAATTTAAGCTAAGCTATGCCCAGACGCCATGAATCTTACTTGTAGATGCTTCGTTGCAACGTGGAAGTGTTTGTGGCAAAGTGGTCCGTCTTCCTCGTCGGGAAGGGGGACAGGGGGGGGGGCTGCTTGCAGCGGGCGCTGTGTGTCGCACGGCGTTTGCTGGTGCGGCTTCGGTCCGTCGTGGCGTGGCTCTGGACCAAACGCAGGTCCGGTCTGTACTCGCTGCAGGGAGAACAGTTAACTTCGGATGAGACGACGTGTCTGCGCGTCTTGCCGGGAATCCTCGGTCACGAGAGGAGCGAGGCTTCGTCGGGCTCCTCTGTGCCGGTTTGTGCACAAAATAAAAAGAAACAAAAAGCAGAGAACGGATCGCTGATGCGGATTCGTTTCGCGGGCTGAGTGGAGCCGTACTCAAAGTGGAACACTGTCGTTTCGTCCAGCAAAACGGCGTGTGACCTGTCAGGGTTTGAGGGTTTTGAGGGCCGTTGTTTCCTCGTGGCCTCGTGCGTGCTGGAGGGGGGAGGAGAGGCCGAGGTGTCTTCATGCGTCCAGGACGAAGGTCCGGGTGAAGAGCGGTTGCGTGCTTCCTAACTCAACCGAGGTCGAAGGGGGAAAGCATAGAAGTGGGGGCAGCAGATAGTTTTATAGAACAGAGGTCGAACCACAGGGGTCCTGGGGTCTCTTGGCTCTCGGCCAATGAGATTGCCGCGGTTACCATGGTTATTTGGGGGGGGGGGGAATTCACACCTGAGTGCGAAATCCCTTTGCTCTCCTCAAACTACAAGTCAGGATGAGACCTTTGCTTGAAAAAGCGAAGGCCTGATTGTCTTTGTCCACAGCACATGTTGAAGCCATTTATCAGACCCCAACAATAAGTTCCGGTGTCATCCTGAGCTCAGTCCTTTTTCATCTTCTCGCTACGCAGGTTAGCTACCATGGTAGCATAAACAAGGATGTGTCTACGATCAAGACATATTAGAGCTTGTCGCTGTAGCCTTGTGACCACCGGTCGGAGTTGCAGTTCTCTCGCCCTCCAAAGGCTGCGACGAGCTGTCCCTCTTCGGAGGGAACGGTGTGTTCGCCGTTCGGACATTGAGCCCCGGACTGGTGGACGCCCCTATCATCGGTCGTCACCAGTCTGATAAGGGCCACCTAAGTCGTGATGACAGCAATCGGTAAGATCGATTAACATTGTTTTCTACAACCGTTGTTTGTTTCCACGGTGGGCAGAGCGCTTCCGCTCTAGTTCATCGAGTGGCGCGCTAATGAGAGGGTAGAATTACGCTGTCGGCCCGCCCTTCACAGTGTTACGGCTATCACAGTAGCAGAGTGTGCCTGCTCAGGCAAACTTGGTGAGACACTAGTTCGACTAGATCGACATTGCCGTTGTGTCCATTGAGATTTAATCTTTACATCTGATGTAATTCGCAGTTAGCAGTGTCGTTCTGACGATGTAAGAAATTTGAGCAAAAACTGTAGTTAGTAGATATAATAGTGTTTAATAATTCATAATTAAGAATTCATAATTAGTCATAATCATAAGGGTTTTGGGAATGCATAATTAAGATAAACATAAAGTGATGTAGGATTAGTAGCTAAAAGTGCGTAGGGAAATTGGCCAATAGCAATTGAGATAGACGGAAGGGGAGGAGTCGCGAACGAATGTGTGGGAGGTTTGAATTAAGTCTTTTTCTCTCTCGTGATGGCTCTCAGACGACGGACGTGTTTTTTATACCTGAGGAGCTGAGTTGAGTTTTTTGCAAATGGGGTTTTATTGATTTAATATTTCGTAGGAGTATGTACTCCAATGTTTAACTGTAATCGTACTTGCATCAGTGGAATTAAATTCCTTATAATTGTAAACCAGTCTTGGTAGATTTCTTATTGGAGCGTGTCGACTGCACAAAGCAGCCGGACACACGTGCTCCGGCTTTCTCTCTGTGGGGTTGAGATTCAGCCCCAACAACGACAGGTGGAGCCGAATATAAATGTAGGATGAAAGCTTTCTGAGACGCTTAGTTAAATTCAAGCAATATGTTTATTTAGAAGAACAGAAGTATTCAGCCCAGCAGTTAAACGTGCACGGGTCGCTAGTTCCACTCAGAGTGAGTGCAACCTAGAGAGACGCTTAAACACTACAACGCTTAAGCATTTATAGGTTCTCCTTAGAGGAGCCTATTGGTCAAAGTCATAGAAGCAGGCGGTACTCAGTTTAGAACGAGGCAACCTGGTTGGAGCCTGGGCATATCCGCCCACACTGGCTCTGGGACAGGAACCTCCTTCGCTGGATCATCAGTGTGTGTGCATGTTGTGAAACCTTGCTTAACAGGCTCAAAGTGCGTATGTGGCAGTGACTTAGTTCAGTTGTGTAAGCGCAGTTTCGACCGCGCCCTGTTATGGCGCCTGCCTTTGTCTATGTTTTCTCGTTTGCAAGCTTTCCCACTGAGTCACAGTTTCTATCTCTTTGTTCGGGCGTATGCTAGAGCGCCACACCCGGAGCTTCAAACCTTCATAACATATGACTCGCAACTCCGCTATTCAGCTGTTTATTAGTTAACATTAAGCAATGCTATGAGCGTATTGATTATTCTGCTAAGCTATAAGTATATTTATAACAGCAGTGTCTTCACTCAGGCGGACTTGGTGAGATGCTAGCTGGGACTGCGTCCATCAACTTTGTAAACCTTACGGCCGTCACAGTTAACAGAGCGTCCCCACTCAGGTTAACTCAGTGGGAAGCTAGCTAAACAAAGCTGATACTGGGGCTGTGTCCATCAACTTTGTAGCCTCACGGCTGTCACAGTTAACAGAGCATCCCCGCTCAGGTTACCTCGGTGGGAAACTAGCTAAACAAAGCTGATACTGGGGCTGTGGCCATCAACTTTGTAGCATTACAACTATCACAGTTAGCAGAGTGTGCTCGCTCAGGCTAACTCGTGAATGCTAGTTATACTAAATCAACATTGATGTTGTGCCCATTGACGCATTTACGCATTACGGCTGTCGCAGCTGGCAGTGGCCTCACTCAGGCTAACCTGGTGGGACACTAACTAGACTAAGCTAATGCTCAGATTGTGTCCATTGATTGTTGTAAACATTATGGCCATATCAGTAGCGGATATCAGTTAGCAGAGTGCCCTCGCTCAGGCTAACTGGTAGCACACCAAGAGTTACAGCAACTGTCCAAGTGAAGAGAGTGTCCTCGCTCCCCTCTCACTGTAAGGACTGTGTTCTTTTTGTCCGTTTTTCACAGTAGCAGAGTGCTCTCGCTCAAGCTAACTGGTGGGACACCAATATATGAAGCAACTATCCTAGTGAAGAGTGTCCTCGCTCCCCTCTCACTGTAAGGACTGTTCTTTTTGTCAGTTTTTCACAGTAGCAGAGTGCTCTCGCTCAAGCTAACTGGTGGGACACCAATATATGAAGCAACTATCCTAGTGAAGAGTGTCCTCGCTCCCCTCTCACTATAAGGACTGTTTTCCTGACCTGTTTCCACACTGGCAGAGTGCTCTCGCTCAGGCTAACTGGTAGCACACCAAGAGTTACAGCAACTGTTCAAGTGAAGAGTGTCCTCGCTCCCCTCTCACTGTAAAGACTGTGTTCTTTTTGTCCGTTTTTCACAGTGGCAGAGTGCTCTCGCTCAAGCTAACTGATGGGACACCAATATCTGCAGCAACTATCTTAGTGAAGAGTGTCCTCGCTCCCCTCTCACTATAAGGACTTTGCCTGACCTGTTTCCACAGTGGCAGAGTGCTCTCGCTCAAGCTAACTGGTGGGACACCAATATCTGCAGCAACTATCTTGGCGCTCCCCTCTCACTGTAAGGACCGTTTTCTTTGGGTCTGTTTCCACAGTAGCCAATATCCGCAGCGGCTGTTCAAGTGAAGTGTCCGAAGGATCACTCTCCTCTGACTGCCCCCTGCCTGTTCTCTCAACATTCAGCAGAGCGCTCCCGCTCAGACTGTTTTGGAATTCGCATCAACTAGTGGGACAAGGGTTCCACCAGAATCGCGGCCATATGAAACTCTCCCGGCTGTAGGACCTGTATAGCTCCTCTTCAGCCTGAGGACGGCCCTGACCTCTTGCCTTAGCCTCGAGCTTCTGAGGCAGGGCCTCTCGGAGAACCCAGGCAGGACCTGCGGCATCACGCTTTGAGCAGTAAGGTCTGCTAGGCCGGCCGAAGTGAACACCTGATGCGTGAGGTCTACCTCCTCCTGTCAGGGCAGCTGAATCCAGCCCAACCTACCCTGGTCATTTGTATGGTGCTGGCATGTCTGGCATACACAGCAGCTGGAACATCCACCTGTGAGTGCCTTCTTCAGGTGCCTTCCCGCCCTCACCACCTTTCTGTTCCTCCGTCCGAGGAATATCTGAGGGAGTTGCATGCATGCTGGAGACACCAGGGCTCTCTCCCGCCTTACATCAGACCATGCAGGAGGTGGCAAATCTGGCCTTGCACGTATGCCAGCCAGTTAGACGACGATTGCGTCCATCATAGTTTCCCCTGAGGAGACTCTGAGGCCTGATGCCAGGTGCCGTCGACCCAATGTCGGGTCAAGATGACCTGCTATCCAGGGCTTATGACACAGCAGCGCTGTGCACCGTATCGACAACTCCCTCTCCCACCTCATGCTTTCCCTCGCAGATTCTCTGCAGCAGGCTACTTCGACGCTTCCGCTCAGTGATGCTTCATTGCAGGCATTTGCGCTCATGTCGAGGGAACTTGGATGTATGATGTCCACCCTGGTTCAGACTCGCCGGCAGGTTTGGCTGGCGCAGTCACCCCTATCTGAGACAAGTAGGAGGACCCTCCGTACTGTCCCAGTGGAACCTGGTGAGTTGTTCGAGTCAGCTGCTATACAGGCGCTTCAGCGGACTGTTAGAGCTAGCCAGACCAGGCAGCAGTTCTCTGGTCTTTGCAGGGACATGCCTGCACCCCCAGACCTAGGGGTCCCACTTTGGCCCCACAAGGCCGTTTTCTCAGCCTCCAGCTTACCCTAGTAGCCGCCACAGGCCTCGGCGTCCTGCTGAGAGGCCGGACCGCTACCTATACAACCCTACTTACGTCCCCGTCCCCCCGGCAGGGGTGCCAGGAGATGTCTCCAGGCCGGCTGTCGGGGTTCTTTCTCCCAGCAGCGGATTTCCAAGGGAGAGTGGTTCACGTCTATCGATGCCTGTTCCCATGGTGCATCACCACAGCTTTCAGTCCTGGGTGCTTCCATTCGGACTCTCCCATCTCCCCATGGGTGTTCACAGGATATGTTACTGCTGTCCTTTCCCCCTGCAATCGCAGGGCATGAACATACTGCCGTACTTAGACGACTGGCTGACCTAGGCGCCATCCCGGCTTCAGGCGCCACAGGACACTGCTCGCCTTCTCTCACGTGGCCCAGTGGGCCTCAAGGTGAACATGGAGAGGAGCTACCTGAGCCCTTCTCAGAGCATAACCTTCATTAGTGTGGCCCTGTGAGGGCCTGTCTGTCGCCCCATCATGTGGACAACAACCCCCACAACCGCTCCCTCTTACGAGGGGGCAGACGGTTGCCATACATCCTTTTCTCCGACTATTGGGTAAACTGACAGCTGCCTCAACTGTCGTTCCCTTGGGTTTGCGGATGGCTGAACAGCCTTCACTTGGATGCCAAGTGGCACAGATACAGGGCAATAATATTATCGAAACAGTGCCTATTCACTATCCCCATGGAGGGAGTGCATATCTGGCAAACAGTGTCCCAGGAACCGAGCCCCAGGGGCTCATGTCGGTTCCATTCCACCAGGAGATTGTCACAACAGATACCTGCCTCTCAAGGCGGGGTGCAGTGTGACAGAACAGGACAGCCTGGGGGCAGTTGTCTGCTGAAAGACCGCAGGGTCAGGTCCAGGTTCTAGAGCTAGCGCTCAAGCACTTCCTTCCATATTTGAAGGGAGAGCATGTGCTTGTCCGGTTGGACAACACCTCTGCTGTGATTTCCCATAAACTATCAAGGGGGCACCAGATCTGCAGAAGTTGCTACGGGGATCACCGTGGCCTTCTGACTTGGGAGGCCCCTCGCCTGACCAGCCTGTGGGCAATGTATCTACCAGGAGAACGAAACCAGGTTGTGGTTTTCCTGTTCCGTCACAAGCCTCCACCGTGAGAGTAGCGGCTGCGTCCAGACGTGTCGACCCACTGCCCCCACTGGGTCTCCCTGACAGAGAGGACCAGCCCTCTGGGTCAAGATGCCCTGGCTCACACGTAGCCAGAGGATCTTCTTTATGCCTTTCCACCATTCCCTTTGATTTTGCTACAAGCTTGTCAGAGTTCTTCCCCGACAGGGGGGATCTCCTGTCGCAACTAGAAGGTCGGATTTGGCATTCCAATCCCTGCCGCCTTCAACTATGGGTCACGGGAGGGCCTGACCCTGAGTGGCTGCATAGAACCAGTCTGACTGACTATTCTGAATGCCAGTGCGCGGCCTACCTGCCTGCAGTACAAAAAACAGGTGGAAGCTGTTCTCCGACTGGTGTGCGGCTCAGAACAAGGTCCCAGTACAGCGCCCCGTGCCTGCTGTACTGAGTTTCTACAGTCCCTCCTGGATAAGGGCCGGTCTCCCCTGCATGGGACCTACCCTTGGTACTGGACACCTTATGCTTGTCTCCTTTTGAACCCCTGGCACAGGCGGAGCCGAGATGGCTATCGGCAAGACGGTTTTCTCCTTGCCGTCAATTCAGCTCAATGTGGGGGCGAGCTGCATGCCCTGTCAGTGGGAAAATCATGTCTGAGGTGGAACTCAGATGGCTTGGGTGTCACTTTGTGGCCTAATACAGTGTTTCTCCCAAGGGTGTTGATACGTTCACATATAAACCGGCCTATCCAGCTGGCAAAGTTGACCCCCCTCCCCCATCGGGAGAGGAGAGGTCAAGGCTGCTGTATTCCCAGTGTGGGCCCTCAGAGCTTATGTGGAAGCCACCGCCTACATACGGCGTCGGAGCAGCTCTTTGTCGGTTATGGTGAGCCTAAGAAGGGCTGTGCTCCTTTTTAAACAAAAAACGGCACCTGTCCCACTGGATAGTGGAGGCCATTGCCTATACATACAAGGCGAGCGGCTGCGCTCGGCCATCCGGGGTGAAGGGTCACTACCAAGAGTGTCTCCATACCAAGGGCAGGCCTGAGAGGTGTGCCTGTGGAGGATATATGTGCTGCGGCCTCATGGGCATCACCGAGCACATTCACCAAACACTACAGACTTAACTTTGCCACCCCTCACCCACTGGGGAGGGTTTTTTGGCCAATTTTCTCTGCCGGAGCTATACGAGGTAGTTACTGTGCTTCCTCGTGACTCTTTTGGTATAAGTCATCCAGTGTGAAGCACTGCCTCTGGCGGTCAGTAAGTATGAAATAGAACGAAAGTTACGAATGTAACTACGGTTCTATGAATCCTGGATGACCGCCAGAGTTCTTGGTCACTCGGAATCCCGTGAACTCGCGAGAAGATTCCATAGGACTGAGCTCAGGATGACACCGGAACTTATAGACGACGTGGGTCATCCGAGGTCACATGTGACTTTGTTGATATAAATATTCGACCTGTGCATGCGCGAGACGGAAGATATCCAGTGTGAAGCACTGCCTCTGGCGGTCATCCAGGATTCATAGAACCGTAGTTACATTCGTAACTTTCGTTTGATCAATCACGAAGCCATTTAGTGTAGACAATTAGTGTAGGTAAAAAACCGTGCTTCCACCATCATATGATTTACAAACAGATAGATAACATTACCGGACAATCAGTCATAAACAAACAACGGTATTGTACAACAAAGGATCAAATTATCGGTGTATAAATATGGGCTACAGATCCCCGGAGCTTGATGGTAACACATGCATACCAAACTGGTAATGGCAGTGATCTTCACGTGTTTACTGTGACACTTGAAGATAAGCGTGTCACTGCGTGTCTGCTTATCTTTAGAGTTCCAGGCAGATTTGTTCCTCCCTGTTTCTTTTCTGAATACTCAGATTGTCAGTATATTAATTACTTTACTAACTGCTTTACATATTATTTTATTTACAACGATCTTAAATCTTTTTCAGTCCTATATATTGCTTCTATTTACCGAAAAGAAAAATCCTGTTTGACTTGACAGGTCCTATGGAGCAAGAAACATGAGAAGTCAGACGTTCATAGGTTGTAAACAAGCCAACAGTTTTGCTGTTGTAGATATCACCCCATGGAAAAGTAAACACTACTACTACAATACTCCTGTTAGTGTGCACACAACTACGGAAAGTACGGTAGGTTCACATTTAACCTCGGTAGCCATGAGCTGCCCTGAGGCAACACATCAGCTTGTTTCTCTCGCGTTGCTTTCCCCAGTAGTCTGACAATAATAGACCATACAAAGAAGCCTTTACAGCCGTCTCTAAATCAAGGCAGAGTTTGATATACTTATGTCCAAAAATAAATCATTTTATACTGAGAAAGGTGCTCCTCTGCAAACATGAGCACAACACTTTCATTTTTCTGTCTATTTATAACCAAAGTCATGCCTATTTCTTAACTGCTGCAAAGCTTTGTGGAACTCCTGGGCAAGGAAGTAGGGGGTTGTCCGCACCCACAATCACACACTAAAACTAAAACTGAAGAAAAAAACAGGGACATTCTGGAAGAGGAGATATTTTTCTCCATGTATTGCGGGTGTGTGAGGAACTTGGTGGCATCTGTCATGCTAGCTGTACAGTCACTGTGAAACACGGCAGATAGGTGAGAGACAGAGGTGCAGTCATTTCTGATTTTTCGATCTCTCGAAGAGAGAGTTTTGATGAGAGAAGCTGCAACCATTTGAAGACAGTGGGTAGGGAAATTAAAAGGAAAAGACAGATACTTCCAGAGAAGCGGAGTTGAACAGAGAAAGGAGGGGTTATTAATGAGATGATCACAGTCAACAGGTGCTGGATCTGCCCCACATGCTGATCACAGCTTATTGGCTGCACACAGGAGCACTCATGCACTGACCAATCGGGTGGCAGTAGTGACTGCTTTCTCCTTCGTATACTGTCGGACCCTCCCACCTTGTGAGGTTTAAAACCAGGGGACCGCTGATTACTGATTCTAGAGAGTTCTTACCTTCCTTGTTGACCGAGCCTTATGGGTTTTGAACATCAACTCAGACCTTTCTCCCTCTTCACTGTAGAGCACTTTGTTAAAAAAAAACTGAAGAAAAAAACAAAACTGAATTAGACTTTTTGGCTTCTTAAGTGTGAGAGATTGAAGAGCATCTATTGTTGTTTTTTGTGTTGCTTCCCATCTCTTGGCAAACTTTTTCACTCCCCAACACTGTGGATGAGTGTCACATCAATCTTACTCCTCCCGGACTGAATTTATCACCTTGCCTATTCTCTGTCCTGTGAGAATAGCCTCTGTTCCCTCTTCACATCATCACTAGGAACTGACACGTACAGTTAACCCGAGGTATGTATCCAGTCATTCAATATGCTCACTTGTGTTTCCTGTGCTCAGTTTATTTCAATGCTGTTGTTTACTTTATGTGCAATTCCATGGTTGTGCGTGTACAGTATGACTGTGTTTTTCTTTGAGAGGTCTATTTAAACTTGGTCAAATTAGGACACACTAAGTGAGATGCATGCCTATCCTAGAAATAGCACTGAGGGGCACTGGGTTGGAGCCAAATAGGTTATTCTGGTGTTTATTCTGTGACTACAGCTGTCTTCTGTTTTATTTAGTTTTCTCTCCATCAATGGTTTTGATAAGCTGTCATTTTCCATTGCACTTGGTCGTAGACATAGCAGAGACTGAGACATCATCATACTGCATTATAGATATTGTACTTAGTAGTATTAGGCTGACTTAAACTAATGGAAATATCTTTTATTTACATTTTAGTGATTACATCTTGTTTTGAAAAATCTATTTTCATTGAGATTTTGTGGTAATCACTAATGAAATGATAATCCAGAGTGATTGTATGGAATGCAGTGACAGATTTCTGTCCATTTATTTTGTAGAATTATTTATTATTATTATTTGCTGGTTCTCCAATTATTTTTTTCACTGCTCTATTTCCTGGCAGTTTTACATGTGAAATAAAAACTCTTCACCTGACCACTGACTTCCTTACTGTCAAGTATTTCCTCCTCTTATCACTCCAATTATCGCCGTCACTCTTAATCAATGTCACCATCCCCGATCGCATTGAACAGCGCCTCGAGTGAATTAACAAAGTGAGCAGCTCCCTCTAAGAGATTAGCAGTAATTTGTCCCCTTTTGCCTTTGATGGCCCCAACGTGTACTTTCAACAGATCCCCTTGTTGCCTGCCAGACCTTTGATTACCAGCCTCCGTATCCTGTGAGTGACTTTGTCAGAAATGGTGAAAGTTCATCTTTGTTTCAAGGTACTCTACTTTGTGACATCTAAAGCAGAAATCGGTCACAAACCACAATAATGTCCATTGACTTCATACAGAAACATGTTACATTTTTGGCATAGTTTAAAATTTACAGATACTGTAGGTTAAGACGCAATGTTTTTCTCTCAAAGTCAACTTTTACAGCCAGTATGTAAGGTTTACAGATACTAGAACCCAAAAGCACAACTCGGAGACAAGATTCAGGTATAGGTTTCTTTACTTGGTAAAGGCAGGGTCAACACCGGGAGGTCAGTCAAAACAGGCAAACAAATCCAGCAAGGGGCAGGCAAAAATCCAAGGTCGAGAAAACAGGCAGACAGGGTCGGAACAGGCAGATCAGAATAGTACGATATATAACACTGGAGAGCTTGGCAGATACACACAAGACAATCTGGCAGAGAACAAGTGCAAGTGAAGGGACCTAAATAGTGAGGGCTAATGAGGGAATGGGCTGCAGGTGAGATGGGTGTGGAGGACCAGGTGAGGGGAATGAGAGATGATTGGGTGTGCATGGTAGGATCTGAAATGACAGGAGAGTTAGTCAAATAAGCAGACAGGATGAAAATAAACTAATATGAAGGGGAATTCGTGACAGAACCTCCCCCTCAAGGGACGGCTCTTGACGTCCCACTGGGTTGGTCCGGATGAGCCTGGTGGAATTCCGTGATCAGGGAGGGATCAAATATTCGGCGAGCGGGGACCCATTCACGCTCTTCAGGACCATAACCCTCCCATTCCACTAGGTATTGCAAGCCTCTACCCCATCGCCGAGACTTGTGAAGGCAACGGACCGTGTAGGCAGGTGCCCCATCGATGAGCCGGGGGGGCGGAGGGGGTCTGGGGGGGGGCTGAAGGGGGCTTTCCTTGACGGGTTTAATCCTGGAGACATGAAAGGTGGGATGAATTTTCATGGCCGATGGCAGACGAAGACGGACAGCAGCAGGATTGATGATTCGAGAAACAGGGAAAGGGCCCACGAAGCGAGGAGCCAATTTCTTGGATTCCACTCTGAGGGGAAGATCCCGCGTAGACAGCCAGACACGTTGTCCCGGGGCATAACGGGGTGCAGGAATACAGCGTCTGTTGGCAGACCTCTGGTAGCGGTCGGACGAGCGCAAGAGTGTGGAGCGGGCCTGCCTCCAAGTGCGTCGGCACCGCTGGATGAATGCCTGGACTGAGGGGACACTGGCCTCTTTTTTCCTGCTCCGGGAAGAGTGGTGGCTGATATCCACGGGCACACTGGAATGGTGAGAACCCGGTAGCTGAACTGGGAAGGGTGTTGTGGGCATACTCGACCCACAAGAGCTGGTCAGACCAGGAGGAGGGGTTGCGGGAGGAGAGACAGCGTAAGGCTGTCTCCATCTCTTGATTCATCCGCTCAGCCTGCCCATTAGATTGTGGATGGAACCCTGACGACAGACTGACCGTGGCTCCCAGCAGCCTGCAAAACTCTGACCAGAAGCGTCAGGTGAATTGTGGTCCCCGGTCGGAGACCACATCAATGGGCAGACCATGCAGCCGTAAAACATTTTGCAGTAATAGTTTAGCAGTTTCTTTGGCAGTAGGTAACTTGGATAATGGAATGAGCAGAGCAGACTTGGAAAATCGATCAATGACCGTGAGAATAACTGTGTTACCGTCAGAAGGGGGTAGGCCGGTTACAAAGTCCAAAGCGATGTGAGACCAGGGACGACTAGGAACTGGCAGAGGATGAAGAAGCCCAGAGGGAGGTTGGCGAGTGCTCTTATGCTGCACACAAACCTGGCAAGCACCAATTAACCCCTTGGTGTCTTCCTCCATGGAAGACCACCAGAAACGCTGTCTGAGCAGTGCTAGTGTGCGTCTGATCCCAGGATGGCAAGCTAGGCGAGAAGAGTGGCCCCACTGGAGGACCTGAGTACGGAGATCGACAGGAACAAACAACCGGTTATCAGGACAAGCACTGGGTGCAGGGTGTTTGGCATGGGAGCGCTTTACCTTGTCCTCCACCTCCCAGGTTACCACACCAATAACGCACTCAATGTGGAGGATACCTTCAGGATGGGAAGGAGAGCTCTCTTGCTGGAACTGACGAGACAAGGCATCTGGCTTGACATTCTTTGAACCTGGTCTGTAGGATAGTGCAAACTCAAAACGGTTAAAAAACAGAGCCCACCTAGCTTGACGAGAGTTCAGTCGCTTGGTCGAACGGATGTATTCTAGATATTTGTGGTCTGTCCATACCACAAACGGCTGTTCCGCCCCCTCTAACCAGTGTCTCCACTCCTCCAATGCCAGTTTGACTGCCAACAGCTCCCGGTTCCCAATGTCATAATTCCTCTCCGCAGGGGGACAGCTTCCGGGAGAAGAAGGCACATGGGTGAACCTTTTGGTCCTCAGCCGACCGCTGAGAGAGGACCGCTCCTACACCAGTGTCCGAGGCGTCCACCTCCACAATAAACTGCCGGGCAGGCTCTGGGAATATGAGGATTGGAGCAGAGGTAAAACGTGATTTTAACTCACCAAAGGCCCCTGCTGCCGCAGAGGACCACCGGAAGGGCACATGCGGGGAGGTGAGAGCGGTGAGGGGAGCAGCCACGGAATTGTAGTTACGGATGAACCGCCGATAGAAGTTTGCAAAGCCCAAAAAGCGTTGAAGCTCCTTGCGTGTGGATGGGGAGGACCATTCAGCAACTGCTTTGGTCTTGGCAGAGTCCATCTGGATATTACCAGCATTGAGAAAAAACCCCAGGAACGATACCTCTGTGGTGTGGAACTCGCACTTCTCCGCCTTTACGAAGAGCTGGTTCATCAAAAGCCTGGAGGACTTGGCGTACATGGACCACATGTTCCTGTTGAGGCTTCGAGAAGATAAGAATGTCATCCAAATACACAAACAGAAACATGAAACATTGAGCATATCCCGGAGAACATCATTGACCAACCCCTGGAAGACTGCAGGGGCATTGGTGAGACCAAATGGCATAACTAAATACTCATAATGTCCACTAGGAGTATTAAAGGCAGTCTTCCACTCGTCCCCCTCTCGTATTCTGACCAAATGGAAAGCGTTGCTTTTTTACCTATTTTTTACCGTAATGTTATTGAGTCCTCTGTAGTCAATGCAAGGGTGCAGGGATTTGTCCTTTTTTCCCACAAAGAAAAACCCCGCTCTCGCTGGAGATGAAGATGGTCGAATGATTCCTGGAGCCAATGAGTCCGTAATATATCTCTCCATAGTCTTCATCTCAGGAGCAGATAGGGAAAAAAGTCTACCTCTGGGTGGAGATGTACCCGGGAGGAGGTCAAAGGCACAGTCATACAGGCGATCAGGTGGCAACGAGGTGGCCCGGGCCTTGTTAAAAACCTCCTTAAGGTCAAGATACTCCTTAGGGACCCTGGAGAGATCTGGCAACTCAAAAGAGGCGGGCAGACTAGGGACAGACGATGAGGCCGATTTTAAACAGACAGCATGACAATGAACACTCCACTGTAATACAGTTCCTGATGCCCAGTCAATATGTGGATTGTGTCTCCTAAGCCACGGATAGCCCAAAATGACTGGTTGCTGAGGTGCAAGGATGAGATGGAAGGTGAGCATTTCATTATGATTACCTGACATTGTCATTTGCAGAGGAGTGGATTGATGGGTAACCCTGCAGAGGAGATAACCATCTAAAGCTGTGGCGTGGATGGGTTTCCCCAGGGCCACCTGCTCAAGCCCCAGCTGGGAGGCCAGTGTCCTGTCCATAAGGTTAGCATCTGCACCAGAGTCAATGAGGACTGAGACAGTGTGATTGTTCCCTGAACAAAACAGTTGAGCATGAATCAAAGGGCGAGAGGGCATTTTTAAGTTCACATTTCGACTCACCTCTGGATGACTGGTGAGCCATCTCTTTTACTGGACAAGAGGTTGCAAAATGGCCGCTCTGGCAGCAGTAAAAGCATCGATCCTCCTGCAGGCGGCGCTGGCGTTCTGCTGTGGAGAGCCGGGTCCACACCCTTGCCCTACAGTCCTACAAATACTTTCTCTATAAAAGGTTAATGGAATATGTATTGTAATGTGATTTTGTGTGTGAAATTTGAGTTGTATATCACAGTGACATCACAAGCTTTGCAAACAGCATTTGCATATTTCTTTTACCAGCTGTTAGTAATTCACGTCTTTTATATTTTCTTCTTCATGTCTCTACAGAAAACACACTCAGAAGTAGTTCAGGATGACTCTCAATGTGCCGGGTCTGGTGGTGATGGCGGGGTTCTACCTGCTGATCTTGGGTACGGGCATCTGGGCGTCCATGCGTTCCAAGAAGAAGGAAAAGAAATGCTCAGGAGACAGCATGGAGATAACGCTTCTGGCTGGACGCAACATCAACTTGCTCGTCGGCATCTTTACTCTTACAGGTAAAGCAGTCAGAGGGAATTCAATCAGACTGATTATTTTCTTCCTGATATGTTCATAACATTAGATACTATAATTATTTATGTTAAAAAGAAAAATGCAAATGGTTACTGACATATAGTGATGGTGTGTCTCAAGAAAATTTGTTTGTCTCTCTGCAGCTACGTGGGTGGGTGGAGGCTTCATCCTCGGTATAGCTGAGGCAACATACAACCCAACACTAGGTGCAGTATGGGCTCTCATGCCTGTGCCTTATGTCCTGACCTTCTTCTTAGGTGAGTAGCACCTCTGACCCGCAAGCTTTGACCATGAACGCACACACTCACACACACACAATTACTGCTGTCTTTATCTTACTGATTGTAATCAGGGATACAACTGTGCTGATGAAATAGACATGAACTTTATGCAGCCTAACATAAATAGTCTTCTAGACAAGGCGTCACTACGCCTTGAATGCAAGGTTGGAAATGAACATCTGCAAGCACCAGTAAATTGCCACACAGGCTGGTAACATTCACACACTGGAAAGCCTCACTTAAGATTTAGATTATTTTTGAGAGGTCAGGACTCAGTATTGGAAGAAGAAAGATTGTTCTTGTCAACATTTGACATTCAGTCCATACCTTATTTTACACGAATGAAAGTCATGTAGTATGACACTCAGGCAATTTGAATTATATTTTAACAACAAGCACAAGTGTGTATTAGATTGTTGTTTTCATCATAATTCATCAAAAGAGTACTTTAGCCATTTCAGGGAATACTCTAAAATTAAGTTTCTACACACAGTTCACAAGAGAAAACTTCAAATTGAGCTTCACAGACTTCTGTCTCGAGTTGAAGCATTGTTGACAGTAAGGTAGCGGCCATGCCCCCAACTCCCATCTGACTCCACGCACCAATAAATGTCTCGCTCATGTTAAAAATAGGACCATGAGAAATCAGTTCAGGATTGTAACTTGAGGCAACAGGTGCAAATGGACAGTTCCCCCAGAGACTTACATTGCCCACTCCTGAATTCATTAAATCGACAATCACAGCGTGCTGTCTGTGAGCATTTGAAACTAAATCATCAGCCCTGCAGTCCCAATGTCCCAATGGCCTGCCTGGTGTGACAGTAATAGGAAATGGAAACTCCAATTTCCCTGATCAGGAAATACAACATTCCCTATGTTGGCCCAGTAGACCCAGCTTCAGCTGAAGGTGTTTCTTGTGTTATTTGGAGGGAACATTGTTCTTGTCTTTCACTCTCTTGCTGACCCTCTTCCTCTTTGTCCCTTCTCTCTCATTGGGATTTTAAATGATAGAAAGATCATAATTTCAAGAGATCGATTATCATTCTATGCTAATCCCTTCCCTACTGCTCCAGGTGGGTTTTTCTTTGCCAAGCCTATGAGAGAGAACAAGTATGTGACAATGATGGACCCCTTCCAACAGAAATATGGGAACGTTCTGAGCACTGCACTGATCTTTCCCGCACTGGTGGCTGATGTCCTGTGGGTGGCACGCACACTTGTCAGCCTGGGTAAGTTACTTCACTCTGTAAAACTCTCTGGCAATATAATACTACTTAATTACTTACATACTTATGCAATGATGTAGGCAACCACAGGTCTGAGTACACAATTTGCACAGACACCAGAGTAGACTGGATGTGGTGCTTTTTTGGCTCCGCACTGTGGATTACTGCAAGAAAGCATGTGAAAAGAATAGAAGTAACACCTGACAATAAATAATACAAATTACCACCTCAAACTACAGCTTGCCTTTAAAAGCCTTTTTACACTGGGAATGTAAATGTAAACAAACAAATTGATAATGTGGAATTTTAGTTCACAAATATTCCCGCTGAAACCATTATATTCACGATGCAGGCATTCCACCGAAAACTTTAAGTTTCGTAAGATCAGACAATCCAAGTGTTTTTACTATAATAAACTCACATTTAACTCTACACACTGGAGAGGGGCTCTTAGTGGGCACGACTGTGTAAAAGAGGTTACAATGTGGTTGCATTTTCTATTGGTGGTGCCAAAGAAGCATGTCATTGTAATGACTGTAAATGCTGAGCTTTATTCCGCTGGTTTTCATCATTCATGACTGGACTGAATCATATGGAGCATATGTGTTTATTATTATGTGTTACGTCCTTGTGTTTTGCTTCTGTTTGATGGAATGAATACAACACAGTCTTCAAACATACTGAATTCAAACTCAAAAACAAGTGGCAAAAACAATCTCCTCAAAGTCATTGTATAATACACGTCATACAATTTTGTCCAAAAAAATGTTTTAACTCACCAAGCTTTCTGCCTGGTTAGCAGTGGGTTAGTTGCAGTGAGGTACAGCACTGTGTACACTGGTTGGCTGTGCATTGGCTGTTAATTGTTAGCCAAGCACACCAGGGTCAGCAATGCACTCAGCTGTGCTATCAATAGCGGCCCAATCAAACAGGCAACAAAAGGTGTTTTTAGTAAGTGTGAGTCACCCCAACCCAGAATTCCTTGATTGTGCAGCCATAATTGGGCACCCAAAATATCATGCAGTTTGCTGCAGCAGATGCGAGATAGCTGTGGACAGACACAAAGGTGCACACTCACTCACTGATGCAGGCATGCAGATAAGATAGATAATAACAGGCCTTATATTAATTAGGGCTGTACTGAGTAGTTCGAAGCTGTAAATAATCATAACGTTGATATTTGAACATTGCGTGCAATAGTCCAACTTCTGTTTTCTCTTTCTCTCTCTTTTTCTCTCTCTCGCACATACACAGGGCTCGTCCAAAAAATGAATTTGTTGAAAACAGATAAATGTAGCCCAATCATTTCCGAAATTCAATTATTTTCATCTCACTAAATAGTATGCTTCAAACTATATTGTTTGGCGTTTAGCCATTCTAAAACATAATTTTGATTGAGGTCAAAAAACTGTTTACTCTCCGGCTTGCTGGATGGATCTTACCTGTATTAAAGGGGTGGTCTAACACAAGCAGCAATCTAACAGCACCATATATTACATTTATACTACCACAACACAAAATAATATGTTCCCCATTTTTATAGGTTGATGACATATGATGACAAACATTTGAAGCTTCATCCGAAAACATCAAATGTCAAAAACGCGATATTCGGTAAAACCTTAATATTAATTGATAATGCTGTCACTTATCCTATATCGTCAGGTTTTAAACCTGGCAACGACTTCATGTAATTTCTGATACATATAATGTCCAAAGCAACATCATTGGGAGTCTTGAAGTTGTTTTTGTTGGTCATTAGCAAACGGTCAATTGAGAAACATAATTATAAGCACAAACAGGGTCAGCCATCATCCATGGATGATTATTATTATTTTGTGGGATTATTATTGTGTAGTGTGGAAATTTGTTCAGGTGACAAAAAAGTGTCACTGTTGTTTGTGTCTCTAGTCTGTAAGTGATCATTTAACCGTGTTTGTTTCTGTGCTTTTATAGTGCACACAAGTGTGCAGGTGCTCTGCAGCGTGAATGTGTATACGTAATGTTTTCTTGTGTGTTTTTAATACTGTTTTCTTTTCCAGTGTTTTTTGAAAAGGGGGGTTAAACATCGAGCAGCCTGTTGATTGTGAAAGGTGATCAATTACTCAAACCAGATTGTTATAATTTGTCATTAGAGTCATCAGAATTTTTTTACTATTGTTTGTGCCAGGGCTCTAACTGATTGACAGAGGGAACATGCTACATATTGAATTGACATGATGATTCTGTAAGTCTTTTTAAACTTGAAGGGAAACAGTGAAATCCATTTGAGTATTTGAGTCACCAAGGTAGCACTGTATGCTGTATCACGCTCCACAAAAGGACTGGTTGGGAGGAAGGAATGTCCCAAACCTATTAAACCAATATAGAACCAGAGGACCCCTCACTCCTCAGTAAAACCTCCTGTCGTTGTTTCTGGGAAAGTTATGCTTTCATCCCCGACGGGCACTTTGCACACACGCACATAAACACTTGACACTCCAGTGCACTGAGCATTTGACCCAAGGGAGTTGTTGCTGGGAGACTGTTTGTTTATGTGTGTGTATAAGTGTAATATAAACTGAGCTTCAGGTCTGCTTGAGAGTGGGGGGGGGCTTGGGTGGTTCAGTGCCAGAAAGGAACTGACTTTTAAAACACACTTCCCATGTGCTGTGCGCAGTATCAACAAAGGTCAAATTTCTTCCGGGAAAGAATCGGGGACAGAACAGAATGGCTGCAAATGGTATGTTTGTGGTGGTTGTGCACGCACGCACATGCATGAGTAGTGTGAAGGTGGGACATGGATCTAAAAATAACACAGGGGTATTTCGGCAGCTCTTTCTCTCTGTCCATCCCCGTCCAATTTCTAATTTAGCATGGATGGGAAGAGCACAGCTCAGCACAGAACAGATAGGGGTACAGTGCCCTGTTGAGTCTGGATGCATATCCAGATATATCCATATCAGGTCGAGATGGATTTCCGGTTCACACTGTTAGATCCGGGGGTTCTCTGGCCCGATACGGGGCTACCTACTGACTCAGCTCTCTATTAAAAGATTGGCGAGCTGGTGTTCTTGCGAGGAAACTCGCCTGGCTCTGCTAACTACCGTTACTCCTGACGTCTACCCTGCTTCCTCCGGGCCCCGGGCGCTCCTACCAGTCCTACCAGTCGTGTCAGTTATGGCAGCTTCCCTCTTTTGGATCTGGGCTCTTGGTAAATTGCCAGGTTTGGTTTGAACGGCTAAGGATTACATCTAAAACCGTAAGGGATTGTTAAGTGGATAGGTCACTAGGATAACCATTCGGAACTCTCAGTTGTTATGCTGCGTTCACACTGGTCGCGTTGATTTTTTGACGCACTGCAAAATCGCATCCAACGCGCCGCCGGTCGTGTTCACACCAAACGCCGCAAAATCGCGTAGCGCCGGAGAGGGGCCGTGGTTTATCGACTGGAAGCCGTTCACCTGGCCGTCATTTCTTTCCGCTTTCAACCGTGAAAGGAATAAGGACAATTGCTGCTTTGTATGTGTTGTGGAAGTCCCTCAAACGTCGGAATGCCAAACGCCGTCATATCTGGTTCATAATATTGTTCAGAGGAGCTCCGTGGATTTCATCGAGCTGTATTCACTGTGTCTGGCAAGCCACCGGTCGCTGTTTACTACAGCTGTAGGAACACAACATAAACTGATTTGGCTGTGATTTAACGGAAAATAAACCGACAAAAAGGGACTCCAAAATAACTACATAATGATGCAGATTTGTACTTGTCTTCTCCGACAAAAAGGGACTCCGAAATAACTACGTAATGATACCGATTTGTAGGCTACTTGTCTTCTCAATGGAGCTCTGATGGATCGGTGCTAGGCTATGCTAACATCGTAGCAGCTCCACCAGCACTAAATAACGTCATGTAGACGTAAATACGGCAGCGTCTATTCATTGTTTGTACTGTATGGTTTACACACACACATGTGTACACATAGTTTGGTCCGGTCTCGATTGATATGAGGTATCGTAGAGCTCTGGGTGAACACAGACGGCTACAGGATTTATTTCCTGATTCAACAACGGCAGGAAGTCAGTGATGACAGGGGGAGCAACTCAACGCTGATAGGCTATCGCGCCACAGCGTCACGCGATTATTTCGCAGAAGTTGAAAAATGTCAACTCACACGTTGGCGATTTTGCCGCGTCCAACGCAAAAACGCGTCCAAAGTGGCGCGCCATCGCAAAATCGCGGCGCGCCAGTCTCATCAGGTCTGTGCATAGACTTTGTATGTAATCTCGACGCACGTCAAAAAATCAACGCGACCGGTGTGAACGCAGCATTATACATACAATAGATTTAACTTTTTACTGCCACAAGGAACATTTACTACTTAAGCAAAATTAATGCACTTGAGAAATTTACTTTAAATGCAGATTAGATCTTTATTGAAGGATATATTTATTAGCAGGGGCACAGCTACAGCTCACATAAAATAATACTATACTTGATTCGATTCGTTACAATTTCCTTCTTAGATTATACTCATTAGTTTCGATGCCGAGGCGGCTCGGTGGAGCTGGATTGTCGATGTGATGAAAAAATCCTTTTGGGGTTTTTAGGAGCGAAGGTCTGGCCAACCCTTCGGCTCCTCCTGCTCGGCCAACGAAGTCCGTTCAGCGATCCTTCAGGCTCAGTACAAAGTCTTTAGGGCGGCTGTGTCCATCCATTGTCCAGTTGTTAAAGTCAAGCAGCGGGGGAGGAAAATCTCCGTCTTTCAATCTTTGTCCACGAACGGCGGTCTTCTTTCCGTGAACAGAGACGAAGTCCTCCGACGCGGCTGTCGAACGAGGTCCAGTGTTTCTCCATGGATGACTTGTGAATTCCCGTCTTGCTGTTTGCAAGTTACTTCTTTTATAACACTTTTGGGCTGTCTGGACCCCCCTCCCTTTACTCTGCACATGATTCATTCTTCATCATTAAGTGTGTGTGCTTATGCTGTGGATGTGTGGAAATCACCTTGCCTTCTCTTGCAATCCTAACGTCTCTGCATTCTTCACTTCCCCTTTTCTAACACAGATTAGTTATCATAATCACGGTTACAGTTGTTAATCACTTTACTTAGTACACACTTGCTTATAAAATGATTATTGATCTCATCCTTCATCCTGATTATGCTTTGTGTCTTTTCTACTCAACCGCTACCCTGCATGAGCTCCTTCTCAACCTCTGTTATTTCCCCATCCCTTCAAGCCAACACCCTGCTTACTTCCTCTACCTCCGCACTTTCAACACACGCAGACTGCACTCTACTCAGATACACCTATTATTATTATTATTATTATTATTGTTATTATTATTATCAGGTTGACATTTGTTGAAATCACTTTACATTTGTTATGTAATACATGCTTGCTTTAAAATGATTATTAGATTTCATCTTTTAACTCTTAATTGTACGCTTTGTGTCCCTTTAGCCTAATTTACAGGCCGACCATATATTCCTCATTTAAGGCAGCTCTCCTGGGATCTCAACTCTTTTTGACAACACATAACATCAGAATGCATCTCAACTGACCGCTTGTGGTTAGAGTCTGATCACATTTCAATTTATACATATTACAAAAGTAAACAAAACACAGCAAAGCAACACAGAAAAGCTTGTAATGACAACAAGTTCAAAATAAAAGTTGTGAATATGACTTAAAGAGTGAAAAACATTAGGTAACTGTCATTCAATGTTACCTAATGCGTATTCAGCGCTTACCTAAAAATAAAGTATGAACAGGTGGTGAATATCTGCGGTACCTACTATCTTGTTGTAATATAAAATAAGTGATGGGTTAGTCTGTCTGCAGGGTAAAAAAACATCAACAAACTAATTTAGTTAATATCATAAAGCAGCCGATAAATAATATGGTGACAAATCTTTCAGGGTAATAGATTTGATTTAAAAAATGTCAAACACATGGGGTGAAAGGACAAACTGAAAACTGTGAAATATGCATTGTCAAGATGATGCAAAGACGGGATGGTTTAGGGGGGTGAGGGGTCACCAGGGTGGTAAGTCGCACTCAATGGTGCCGATCTGACACTTTTTATGTTTAAGAGCATTGTTGTGTGTGGCTGCAGGCTGCGGCTGGGGAGACCCTGGCAATGTGGGAGAAGAGCTGGTGAAGGTAGTGTCGTTTTGCTTGCCTTGTTTGAGTAACAAGATGTCTTCTTTTATTATTCACTTGTTTATCTCTACTTATACGTGTTTTACACATTTGTTTCACTACTTGAAGACACTTCTCTTTACCTTCTGCTTGATTTTGTTTGCTGAATTAAGAATTATCAGTATTAGGGTGATAATTCATCTAAAAGGGTGAAAAGGCATATTTTGGAGTCACAATCAATAGGCTGCTACTGTTATGTGTTTCTGTACAGTTGTTTTTGTTACAATTGTATCGTTTTATGTTGGCTTGTTGCTTTATCTAAGCTCTAGGGTGCTTTTCAAAAGTTTAACCAAAGCCTCCCATGGGTAAGTGTAGCTTTATTATTGATTTCAATGACGACAAATGTAATATTTTGCTTTTTGTTGTTAAAAGTTTAATTTATTTGTGTTTTTTGGGAAAAAACTGCATTAAGATATGAAAAGTAAAACAAGACAATAGCATTGCCTTGCGTCTTTAGTTTAAGTACATACTTATGCATGTATAATGCGTGTCTGTGTGAGAGGGAAAATATTTAGCCTGAAAGAGATTGAGAACTTAATAAAACACGCAATTTAACAATCACAGCAAGCAGTTGCATGTATCTGGAGCAACCGACGCCTGTACATTAGACAACTTGGTGTAAGACTCTTTGTCCGTCGGTCCGCCGATGCTCATCACTCTGTTGTGTTGCTCCAGGTGGAACTATGAGTGTGATCCTGGACCTGCCCTACATCTACTCCATCATCATCTCCTCAGTGGTGGCCATAATCTACACACTGCTCGGGGGGCTCTACTCTGTGGCCTACACAGACGTCATCCAGCTCATCCTCATCTTTGTCAGTCTGGTGCGTAACATCTAGCTATTGACCTGTTCACACAGCAGCATCTTGAACAATCAGGGAGGGTAACCTCATAGCTCCAGCTTCATTCTTCTATTGAATAATGAACATCATGCATGTATCCTATTACTCACTCAACTACATTGTAGTAACAAGTTGATGAAAGAAGACAGAGGGAACACATTTTCTGCAGAGGTAGCTGGTAGCTTATTAACTATGCTAGCTGATTAATTGACCTACTAAATTAAAGCATGTACTGATTTCATTAGCTTATTCAATAACAGCTCCAGTTACATGTGTCATACCCCACAGCTCAAGCGTGTCCCAGCCTTCATTCGATGGCTGTGGCCACAACAGCTACCGTTAGCATCAAATTCAGGGTCTGATTAGTTTATGTATTGAGACGTTAACGTTATCTTGTTTGACATTCTCTGTCTGGATAGTTTTTTGTTGAGTGGAGTGGACACTGGCACTATTTAGGAGGAAAGTCATTGGGCCTCATTCACTAAACCTGAATACAGGAATGTTGCTGGTCGATTGGCTTAGCCCAAAGACTAAAGACTGTGGGAAATGGCTAGCCTGGCTCTGTACTAAGATAACGTTATCGCAATTCATTTTTACATTTCACGAAAACAGAATATGGCAATGCTGATAATTTACACTGGACCAGTGGCGGCTGGTGGAAAATGTTCTAGGTAGGGCCATCCTATCAATTTCAGCAAACATCCCAGTATGATTTAATGCAAAAAAAATGTAAGTATCAAACACGCATTATTACTTGGCAGTTAAATATTTAACATGTATTCCAACACGAAAAAAATCAGTAAATAACACTTATATAACATAACATGTTTATTTATTGAGATGCCCCTATGGACCTTGTTATAGGAGGTAAAGATCAGGAGAAGTAAACATGAAGTGTAATTATGAATACTGATGTTAAATTAAGCTATGATGAGTTTTCACTGTAAATTTAACATCTCTATTACATGTTGATGCCTCCATGACCAAGTTAAGCAGATGAGACTGAGGACAGCTATGTAGAAGAAAAGATGTTCACTTTGTCTAATATGTAGCTTGACAGAGTTCTCCATGTGTGTACTGGTGTTCTCATGTCTCCTTACCTCCTCATCCCTCACTCCCGTAACTGTCCGTGCTGGATCCGTCCCCGTTGTTTTAAAAAGCTAAATAAATGAAAAAGCTAAATAAATGATTAGCATGACGTCATCCAGCTAGCCAAACCTGTTCAGCTAGTACAGAAGCTTCGCATGTACTGATTCCCTTTCCCGCGAGTCTGCTGTCTGATTGTGAGGTCAGGCTGATCTGATATCAGCTCTTTGGCTGCAGAATCTCCGCCAAAGTTCTCCTCTCAAACGGGTCTTGGAGGAGGAGTGCTCGTGTGGAGGCTAAGACTCACACCCCACAGAGAGAAGGCCAGAGCACGCGTGTCCGCTGCTTTGCACAGTCGACACGCTGCAATAAGAAATCTACCAAGACTGGTTTACAATTAAAAGGAATTTAATTCCACTGATGCAAGTACGATTACAGTTAAACATTGGAGTACATACTCCTATGAAATATTACAATATTAACCCACTTTGGAAAAAAACTACCTCTGGTCCCATGAGACACAGCCGTCGCAGGGCACCACACGCTAAAAAGAGGCAGAAAAAACACTTCTAACTCCGCCCACATATTCGTTCGCGACTCCTCCCCTCCCGTCTATCTCAATTTCTATTGGCTAACTTCTCTACGCACTTCTGTAAACGCCTAACTCCACATCTCTCTCTCCCTGAGCAGCTAACACATTCAAATTCTGTCAGTTATGACTTACTCCCTTCTATGATTATCCTTCAGTATAAATGTTACACTTCTGCCACCTTGGCAGAAGCTTCATGTCTTATTAGCTACTAATCTTACAACACTCTATGTTTATCTTAATTATGCATCCCCAAAACCCTTATGTTTATGACTAATTATGAATTCTTAATTATGAATTATTAAACACTTTTATTATATCTACTAACCACAGTTTTTTGCTCAAATTTCTTACAATTCCCCCCTAACCCACAGTTCACTGTGAGTTAGTTACTCAAATGTAGTTAGTTACTCAAATGTCCCTGGAGACCTCCCCCCTACTCAATCCAGGGAGAGGCTCCCTATCTATCTAAACAGTGACAAACAATTCATGCATACAGATATCATTTCACGTATTCCTGTTCGGTCCGTTTCACCCTACGCTTGCCTCGCTTACGCAAAAAAGAAAAAAAATCGAATGCGTTGAAGTTCACTGCCTTCCATGTCTTGGGGCTGGCAGGATCAGGATACAGTGTGTAGGCTAGAGAACACATACTGAGAAGCCTTGACTGTTCTTTTACACTTGACAAAATTACATTTCTTAATCCTTACACCCTAAAATCCCCTTATAACCCAATTAAACAAAAAATAAAATCTCAAAATACTCATCCAAAACAATCCGTCAATTTCCCAAATTTCCAATATCTCACCGGATGTTTTAGAAGTCCATCTGGGCCTTTATCAGGTCCTTCAGGATCTCCGAGAGGATGGTCAGGAACCGCTCGTGATGTTCCGCTGGTGGCCTCATCTAGACTGTGGCCATCAGAAGCTCCAATTCTCCCTCATCCTCGACACATAACTGGTTGCCCTGGACTGGTGTCTGGCTCATCGTTGAAGCAATAAACCCCTGTAGAAGTCCACGGATGCAAGGGAACCCCCATCCACAGACGACTAGGAGGCCTACGACGACAGCACACAGAGTAATTACGATTGACAAAAATGTATGTTTCCACTTGCCAAACATACTTTCCAACCAGTCGGTGAATGGATTCGTGTCACCAGAGTTCTCCGCTAGCTCTTGGCTGAGTGCTGTCTGTCCCTCCAGCGCCCTGGTCACCGATCCATCAGGAGCTGTGTTATTTGGAATGAAAGTACAGCACGCAGACCCAAACATCTGGCAACCGCCACCTTTCTCTGCTAAATCATATCTAATGCCATTCTGTTCTGCAAGGTCATTAAACTAGTCTTCACCAGCTGTGCATGCAGTCCTGATATGGCGTCCCTGGTGAAGTTTACAAAACGCTGTTGGTTATAGTAAATGTAGTTGATCCACTCGACATTTTTATTAATCGTCACCCTCTGAGAGAAAACAGATTCTAAATCTGCTGCTGTTTGATTTCTGGCTTGAAAGTTGTTAGACACCCCCCTTGGCCCTCTTATGACATCTTATGTAGACTTGGTCATCAAAAGCTCCCTTTGGGCTACCGGCATCTCTTTTGGATCTTCTGTTAGCATGTGGGCGTGGAGAGATGAGTTCTCTATAAGTTGCGTCATTGACAGGCAAGATATAGAATGGCAATATAAGTTGCACCAACGCACCTCTACCTGTCCAATCTTTAGGCAGGATTGGATATATGGTTCTTCCTCCACACCATCACCATAAATCAGCTCTAGATGCTGTCTGTCTTAACACACTGTTATATAGATAGTCGCTAGCATTGTGACTGTTGCTACAATTTGCTTCAATAATACTACCTACATTGGGCCCCTTAGCTGTATCTGAGACTATACAATCAAATGGACCCTCTGAAACCTTGAACAGAGGTGGGGTATTATATTCTACAGGTGGGTAATCCCAGTGTAGCCCCTGACAAGTGTGATGAAGGGGCAAAGTGTCATCAGTAAACAGAGTTAAAATACAACTAAATTCAGGACTTAGGGGTCTAAATCTTGAAGGAACTGGTGTTGCTAGGGGTCTAGGTCCTGAACACACAATACAATCAGTACTTCTCTGACTTGAAGCCGTATATTGTACCCACCATAAATTCCCATCCGCCATTCCAGTTTCCACCCCCGGTACCTCATTCTCTGCGTCAGTCGTATGTTGAACCTGATCATCCATGATCTTTTTGCAGGCTTAACAATAATCCTAATGAGCCCTTGTGGGGCAGGACTATCAGTAGTTGCCTTATCCTGTACTACGTAAAGTCCTCCGTCAGTCAATTTTGGGTCTGTTAGGGTAAGTCTTAAAGGATTACACCTACCCACCCCCTTTCTACACATGTGATAAGAAGCTGGGGCATTTAACATCTTTAGTCGGTCTTTAAGGCCTGGGTTGGGGTCTTTTCCTAAACCCTCGCCGCCTGTGTTCATCGTTGCCCATCCCCAGTCTTCACAATCAGTCATAATATGATAACAGCTTCCCATACTTATTTGTGGCGGGCCCACACTGGTCAGTTATGATGCACAAGGTTTAGGTCATCCAACCGTAGGTGTGTTCATACTTGGGACAGGAAACTACTTCACAGAAGTCGAACTGGACCGTTGATGTTGTACCTTCTTTGAACGTAAGAGTGAGAGTTACATTTTCATAGGTGAGTGTCTTCAGAGAAGCCTCTCTACGTGGCCGGAGATCGGTTTGATTAGCTACTGAGGCTAAATGTCGAATCTTGATGTAGTCATGCATGTGTTCTGGTTCCTGTCTGTGGTTAATTCCCCATACTAAGAGGGAAACTACTGAAATCAGGAAGCAAATAATTACAGACTTCCATAACCCACTGAACCTAGAGTCTCCTAATGGACGCCCTCGCTTAAACTGTGGGGGAAACGTCATTGTCAGTACTGTCTAAACCCCTCTTTTGAGGTGTCTTTAGCTTCACATTTTGCCTGTTTGATGTTCAATCCTGTCTCTGCGAGTGTCTGCGAGGTTGCCAATACTACCTCCCATGGACCGGTCCACCTTGGTTCACTCCACCTGCGCTTGTGGACTTTTATCCACACCAGACTGCCTGGTGACACGTCAGCCTGCTTCCTTTCGTCAGCTGCTGCTTCTGCGTTTGTCACCTGAGATAACAAAACTCGGCTCATGTTAGTTAGAGCTCCCGTATATTTCTCAATTTATAGAGTTAGCAAGTCTAGGCTAGGACCTATCACTGAGTTAGACTTGGATTTTGCTGTATTTAAATTCAAAATACTTGTGGTTTATCATGAAGTTATTAATCTCAAAAATTGTGAGTAGCACCTTTACTGAAAACTACTCTAAATGTGGATCTACAAAAAATGTTTGACACCTTACCATATCCCCCCTTCACCACGATATCTCTGCTGTAAGAGATCACGTGGTAATCATCTATGTATCTTGGCTATACACTGAACCTCCCCATGGTCCTGGTGACAGCATGGGCATCTGTTGATGTCTCATGGGAGGAGGTCCAGATGGTCCTGGTCTTAGGTACTGCTGATGTTGTGGTGCTGCACTGAACGGTCCTCCTGCTCTTTCATGAGGGCAATCTCTCACCCAATGACCTTCTCTCCCACATACGTAGCACACTCCTTTACTTACAAGACCTTCATGCCCCCCTTTATCGTTACCTCTCCCTCTGTTGGATGCTCCACCTCTGCATCGTGGTGGAGGCTGATAGTACACCACCGTGGGGGCTGGTACTGCTGGATTTTGTTGCTGCTGGGCTTCTGCTGCTATCATCTGTTTCTTGGCCTGACATTTTCTATTTTGCTCTCTGTCGACCTCTGCTACTTGAAGTTTCAGCAGTCGCCACTGCATTCTCTTTATATCCTCGTCTTCTTTACTTTCTGCTCATCTTTCCTCTATCTGCTGTTGCAAATCTTTTCTGATGCGTTCTACTTCTCTTACTTCACATTTTACTTTTCTTACCAGCGCTCCCACTTCCTTTCTCTGCCTCGTTAATGTACACATTATGCAGCCTAGGAGTATTCAAATGTGTGTATTAAATGTGCACGCTTGTCATCACATGAATCAAAGTCAACTCACCCTCTGTGCTGTATTGTGTGCGGTCGTTGACTCCAAAACTGGGATCCACTGCTCCACTTCCCAGATTTGGATCCACTCAACCACGCACCTTGACTAAAACAAACACAAAACTGCCCAAAGTTCAGCAGTAAATGTTAGCATACGTCTGTAGTGTAAGAGAGGTCAACGATCTCTCAAATGTTAGCGTCGTCCGTGTCAAAATTGATTCTTAGGAACGATATAAAACAGTAAATGTACCAAAATTAGTCAATACTGGATATGTGAAGGAATCTTGAATCCAAAATTGAAGTTAGAATTCCTAAATCAAACTCAACATCTAAATCAGAATCAAAATCAAGATCACAATCCAGTTCCAAATCTGAATTCAAAAGGTTTAAAACCGGAAGTAAAATGAAATTAAAAAACAATGAATAATTAATCAATTAAATATTAAATTCAACTTCAAAAAATCAATAACTGTATTCAAAGATATTCAATCAGAAATACCAATACAAGTCAAACTGTTGAACTGCACTTACACTCTGGTCTGCACAATAATGAATCTCATTTACTAATGAATCACAATTAAGTTCAAGAATTGAAGAAGCACAACTGAAACCATTAATCTTTGTTAAAATGCTGTATTAGAACCAAGTCAACAACTAAAGTTGTAATGCTTAATTAAAGCTAAAGTCAGGATGTAAGCTTAAAGCTCTTATGCTGCATTCACACCGGTCGCGTTGATTTTTTGACGCACTGCAAAATCGCGTCCAACGCACTGCACAATCGCGTCCAACGCGCCGCCGGTCGTGTTCACACCAAACGCCGCAAAATCTCGTAGCGCCGGAGAGGGGGCGTGGTTTATCGTCCTGGAAGCCGTTCACCTGGCCGCCATTTCTTTCCGCTGTCAACCGTGAAAGGAATAAGGACAATTGCTGCTTTGCAGTGGTGTATAAAGTACTCAAAAGCCATACTTGAGTAAAAGTAAAGATACCTTACTGGAAAACTACTCAAGTAAAAGTAAAAAGTGACCTATTAGAATACTACTTGAGTAAAAGTCTTAAAGTATCTGATATTTATTGTACTTAAGTACAAAAGTACTTAAGTATCAAAAGTAATTTTCTGATATTAAATGTACATCATAACCTGTTCATTGAAAGTACAAGTACAAGTACAAGTAAATGCTGTTAATAAAAAAGCAAAGGGTCAGAATTGTGAGAATTATGAAGTTTATTCTTTTAAGTGCTGTGGCATCATGAACAAGGACATGGAGCTGTGTTGACAAGAATTGGGTTGGCTGTGATCCATTCAGGAGCAACAATGTTCAACATAATATATTGTACATAAGTATACTTTTGCATCTACGATGAACTCATCATCATAATTCTCCGAAAAGCAATATGACACTATGAAGGAGTTGTAACAGTGCGTTTATAAGTATGCTCATTCCGACTAGAGGATGTAGAGGGCAAATGCATAATATTATGTTCAGCAAAACATATCCACTTGATGCATCAGGTCAGTGTTGTGAGAAAGGACACCTGCCTTGTAAACTCCTATGGGCCTGATTTTAACACAATAGACAAAGGTTTGTCTCAAGCTGAATCTGCAATTGGGCGACTGCTACCATCATAACTCCATCTGATCATCCACAACATGACTCAAATATCAAAACATGATCAATACTAAAGCAGCACAGAAAGTAACCCAGTCATTACTTGAAACTGAAACATGTCCTGTTCTTCTTCAAAAGAAGTTGGTTTTCAAAATTGCGAGAATTCAGTCTCTCTCTTCTTGGGCTGAAGACTAGTCCTGCGATGCTAAATAGTCTTTCACAGGGCGCTGAGGCAGGTAGAGGTGTGTTCAGCGTCACAGACAGCTTGCGCACAGCGGCGAAGGATTCCCCGAATGCTGCGCTCTCGCGGCTCCTGTCAATCCGTGTATATAGCTACAGCTAACGTTAGCCAACTAGTGCTGCACAACTGTCAACACTTCCTCAGCTCACTAACTCGCTAGCGATCCACGGGTGTTGGTCTTCGTCACCACCGTCGTTTGTTGCGGGAGTAGCAGGTGCTTCCATTTCTGCTTCCATCATGAAATCAGTCATCGTAGAGTGGAATTATACTCAGGTAGTCGCCCGCTAGCTATAGCATGTAGCATCCTGGGCATCACTGGGAATCAGAACACCGCGGCTTTGAGAGCACTTGTTTGCAATTGCGCATTAACGTGATTAACCAATGATTTAACTTGCTGCTCGGACCACTGATTCACCAAACCTGCTTGCTTGCAGTCTGTGTTCCACCACAGTCCCCGACGCTGCTCTCATGATTCATTTTGTTTCTAAAGATAGATTTGATTTTGTAGCGAGTAACGAAGGTTTCAGGGGAAATGTATCGGAGTAAAAGTATCGGTTTTCTTTGCAAAATGTAGTGAAGTAAAAGTAAAAGTAAACAGAAATATAAGTAGTAAAGTAAAGTACAGATATCCAAAAAAACTACTTAAGTACAGTAACGAAGTATTTCTACTGCGTTACTATACACCACTGCTGCTTTGTACGTGTTGTGGAAGTCCCTCAAACATCGGCATGCCAAACGCCGTCATGTCTGGTTCATAATATTGTTCAGAGGAGCTCCGTGGATTGTATCGAGCTGTATTCACTGTCTAGCAAGCCACCGGTCGCTGTTTACTACAGCTGTAGGAACACAAAATAAACTGATTTGGCTGTGATTCAACGGCAATAAACCGACAAAAAGGGACTCCGAAATAACTACGTAATGATGCCGATTTGTACTTGTCTTCTCCGACAAAAAGGGACTCCGAAATAACTACGTAATGATGCCGATTTGTAGGTTACTGGTCTTCTCAATGGAGTTCTGATGGATCGGTGCTAGGCTATGCTAACATCGTAGCAGCTCCACCAGCACTCAATAACGTCACGTAGACGTAAATACGGCAGCGTCTATTCATTGTTTGTACCGTATGGTTTACACACACACATGCATACTGTTGTGGAATATTTCTATGAATAGTCGGGAGAAGAGTGTAAAATGTTTCTCATCAATGTCAAATGAAACAGAGTCTGGATGAACGATCAAAGTTGTAATAGTCAATTTATTTGCTTGCAAGCAAAGAGAACACAGTCTCACAGATACATCACCGTCATCTGCAAGAGGTGCTCTGACGACACAGTTAAATGCACGGACATTTATACTCAGCTAGAATGCTGTTACCTTGGTTTGCAAACAAGAATAAACAAAAGAAGACAGAAGATAATAAAAGATGTCAAGGCAGATGTTTTCCTTTGAAGCACAGTGTCCTGTCTTTCCGATAACCTGAAGGTGCTTTTAAAGCCTGTTTACAAATCCCTTTGTTATCAGTTTGCCCCACAATAAACCATGGATACACCCAGCCAGATGCGTCCTTTGATGTCACTGTGACCTGGTTAAAGAGTTAAGTCACAGTATTGCACAGACGGAATAAGCCTGTGAATCATCACCCATCATATATGCCTGCAGAGGGTCATGCCCTTCAGCTGATGCCCATCAAGGGAAATACCCCAATCATGACCCCTGTGTGTGTCCCCGTCTTTAAAGACAGAAACAATGCACAAGATAACAATTCACAAGATAACAGATAACAAGACACCTGGATCCGAAATTTACTAGAATCATTTAGAAGACACAAGGTTTAGTGCCTGTTCTTCTAAAACTTACATTCTTTAACCCTAAAGCAGTAGACTGACATATTTCCCATAACAATACACATAGTTTGGTCCGGTCTCTGTTGATATGAGGTATCGTAGAGCTCTGGGTGAACACAGACTGCTACAGGATTTATTTCCTGATTCAACAACGGCAGGAAGCCAGTGATGACAGGGGGAGCAACTCAACGCTGATAGGCTATCGCGCCACAGCGTCACGCGATTATGTCGCTGAAGTTGAAAAATTTCAACTCGCGCATTGGCAATTTTGCGGCGTCCACCGCGTCCACCGCACTGCAATAACGCGTCCAACGCGGCGCGCCATCGCAAAATCGCGGCGCGCCAGTCTCATCGCGTCTGTGCATAGACTTTGTATGTAATCTCGACGCGCGTCAAAAAATCAACGCGACCGGTGTGAACGCAGCATTAGACAATGAATCTCTAAAAAATTCACAGATTCTAAACACTTATTACTATTATCTAGCAGTTACTCCTCCTCACCGCTAGGTAATGGAGTTGCTTTTCTGGCATTGTGCTCTTCTTCTACGTGTTTCTAGCTTTCTGTTGACATTCTAGCTTTTGCCAGAAGATATGCTAACGGGAATGCTAACAGCAAAAACGGAGCTTCTAATAAAGCATACGCACACACAAGTTTCACCAAAATCCCACACTTTAATTCCACTGGTACTCTGGAGGTGTCTCCTCTCACAATCCACTGGTTATTTTCTTTTATAAGCACTTTTATTTTACATACAGCGTACTGCAAAACCGGAGCTACACGTAGCTAGCGTTAGCTCCTCACACAGCGGCTACAGATCATGCAATGTTATTCATCATTTTAAACGTATTTCCACGCTGCTAAAACACAGACTAGTCACACGTATTATTGGACTTATTGTCCGGTTTTGTTTAACCTCAAATCCTCCGGTTTAACAGTCTATTAGCTTCCCCAGACTCCAGTTCCTTATGATCGCCGCGCGAGTTAACGTAACGATGGCCTGCCTCGGTCGGCGCTAGCTGCTATTGGCCTGTCTCGAACGATTCCGTCGTGACGCCCTTTCCGGTCATTACGCTGTCATTTTCTTCGGCGATCGCCAACCAAACGTAAATAATATTAATTCATACATATCAAATAATCTATGTGTCAAATTTCATGAATATATATGGACGTTTATATGTCTAAATACTATAGGAAAGTGACTTTGATGAGAGAAAGCAGAAAGAACGCTCGGGCGACGCTTAAACAGCTCAAACGGAAATTAAGGAGCTTTTATTGCATAATTTGGAGTTGTTGAAGCGTGATATCTTATTGTGAAGGACAGAACTACGGTCCCGGATGTGTTGACAGCATTGATGGTCATTTTTGCGACCCTGGAACAAGCAAATATCCCCGAAAAACCAGCAGCAGCCAGTGTTTACAACGAGGATAGAAGTCCGTACGGATTAGGCCAAGAGCAGTGCATGGCTAATTCACCCGTGTTAGCATCGTTTTAACGACTCTGGTAAAGGCAAAGCTAACTGTAATAATTACAACAATATTTCGTTCGAAAGGTACGAAGTTTAACTTCAGTTTAACACCATTAAATCAACTGAAAACATTACACGATCATTTTTATCAACATTGTAAGTGAATTGTATTGAAACATTAGCTAAAAACGGTCCGGTTTGGGGTACAACTCCGTTTGTTCACTCTAGCAGACCAGCAACCATTCTCCCAGTCTGTCTAGTTCCACCAAAAGCTCATTATTCTACTTCTTCCGAATCACCCACACGATCTCTACTTTTAATGCACGGCCAAAGCAAGCGAGAGAGTCTTCCAGGATCGGTGTTTCATCACCCGTGAACCGCAGCCTTAGAAGCTAACTCCCGCTAGCCTAGCTTCTCTAAACAGCTTATGCAACGAGACCCACAATTCGTGGTCGAACCCGCAAAGGATTGCACCCCTAAGCCGGAAAGCCACGATATTTCAGTTCGCCAAGCTACATAACTGCTTTTAAACTCGTTATCTACAAAACCCAACAATGCACGCGCTGAGCCAGAGTGTCTCTCAGAATGTGCAAAGTCAGTCCGCTAAACAAACAACGGGTTGATTCCAATGTGGTGATTTAATTACAGCGCTGTCTGCCTTTAATTTCTTTATTCTCAGGATCCTCTGTATACACTGGACTAGTCCCTTAGTTCACCATACTTCAGACTGTAAAACGTAGCTTACCTCAGCGGAATTCGGCCTTCTCCGTGGAACGTCCTCATCGGCACCGCAGAGCTAGCTGTTAGCAACGCCAGGCAAACAGACCTCCCCTAAGATCTTAGAAGCTAACTCACAGATTTCATGAAACGGCTCTGCTTACCGATATTATGGGCCCAGGATGTCTGCTTGACCAACGCTGCCTCCAGCACACACAGCGAGGCCGGTAAGGGTGTTCCTTCGTGGTCTGCCAAATTTGTGGAGGCTAAGACTCACACCCCACAGAGAGAAGGCCAGAGCACGTGTGTCCGCTGCTTTGCACAGTCGACACGCTGCAATAAGAAATCTACCAAGACTGGTTTACAATTAAAAGGAATTTAATTCCACTGATGCAAGTACGATTACAGTTAAACATTGGAGTACATACTCCTATGAAATATTACAATATTAACCTACTTTGGAAAAAAACTACCTCTGGTCCCATGAGACACACGTCGCAGGGCACCGCACGCTAAAAAGAGGCAGAAAAAACACTTCTAACTCCGCCCACATATTCGTTCGCAACTCCTCCCCTCCCGTCTATCTCAATTTCTATTGGCTAACTTCTCTACGCACTTCTGTAAACGCCTATCTCCACATCTCTCTCTCCCTGAGCAGCTAACACATTCAAATTCTGTCAGTTATGACTTACTCCCTTCTATGATAATCCTTCAGTATAAATGTTACACTTCTGCAACCTTGGCAGAAGCTTCATGTCTTATTAGCTACTAATCTTACAACACTCTATGTTTATCTTAATTATGCATCCCCAAAACCCTTATGTTTATGACAAATTATGAATTCTTAATTATGAATTATTAAACACTTTTATTATATCTACTAACCAAAGTTTTTTGCTCAAATTTCTTACACTCGCGCGTAGAGACTTCTCCTGACGAGAACGCGCAGCTATGGGCCAGATAGTTCTGGCCCATCGCTGAATCTATTTGAGGGCACTGATTGGCTAAATTGTATGTCACTCATTTATATCTTGAATCAGCAATTGGCTAAACTGCTTCATAGACCCGTCTCTTTTGGGCCAAAACGATCAGGCCCCCCTAGCTGCGCGTTCTCAGAAGTGTCGTGCACACAGGCGGAGAGCACGAGCAGACGAGCACACAGGCAGAGAGCAGGAGCAGACGAGCACACAGGCAGAGAGGACGAGCAGGAAAAGCATATATTTTGCGCAGATATCATATTTTACACACATTGCTGGGTACATTCCATAGTTCAAAAACACAAATATTGACAATTTGTATAATTTATGATTATTATAATAATTTTTTTTTTGTTTTGTTTTTTTTCCTTTTTTGTGTGGCTCATGGTGGGGCCATGCCCCATGGCCCTCTATTGACCAGCCGCCACTGCACTGGACCCAGAGTGCATAGTTGCACTCAGATTTTCTCCATTCGTGCGCCACACTTCCGCATCGCACTGGTGAGAAACGGCTTTAAAGCTGCACCCCTGTTTGTTGTATACACAGTTCCTTAGCCGAAGAAATGTGTTCGTAACATAAGAAATAGTGGTTGACAAAATAATCTCCCCAAAAAGGCTTAGCTGCTGGAGCTTTCAATCACTTCACATGATCTTTACCAGCAGCAGTTTGCCCAATTGTAGATGTTCAAATGAATTTCTTTCAAGACTTCTTGTCCGTGTTGACTTAAAAGTTGAGCTTTATGAGCTCCATGAAATGCCATTTAAAATTCCATGAAATCTGCTCATTATTACACCCACTGTTAAAGAGCATGTGATATGATTGAAAAGAGGGAGTTCTGGATCAGTATGACCTGTGTAAAGTTAATCATTGTGTGGCATAGGTGTGCTGTGCAGCACTCAGAAACTGAGTGCTGAGCCCAAAATCAGATTAACTGTATCCTTGTGTTTGTGTACACAGTGGGTGTGTGTTCCTTTCCTGTTGACCAACCCTCACTCTATGGACATCTCACTGACGGCCTACAACGAGACCTTTCAGGCTCCCTGGGTCGGCACGGTGGAGTTCGATGAGGCCGGCAAGTGGTTTGATGACTTCATGTTGTTGGTGAGTGGGCTTGTAGTATAATGTGATGAGCCAACCGCCAAGCACAACAAAAGCACTGCTGTGCAAACTGATTCCTGTCTTAAAGTCTGAATTTTGTGTTTGTGCCAGGCTCTGGGTGGTTTGGCCTATCAGGCGTTCTACCAAAGAATCCTGTCCGCCTCATCTTACACCCAGGCTCAAGTGACCTGCTACGCCTCTTCAGGCTTCTGCCTGGTGCTGGGTATCCCCTCCATTCTGGTGGGGGCTGTGGCTGCCTCTACAGGTACACACTCTTCACTTACAGCCCTGGAATATTCTTAAGTCTGCTTTCATTTTCAAGGTTCAAGGTTAATTTACTGTCATTGTACGACACAGGGTAGCACAACGAAATGCAGTTGTAGTTGGGTTTTGCTACGTAAAAAAAAAGAGGAAAGAAGCTGCTCTGAAATCTGGCGGTAAAGTAGCTTATATTTCTGTATCTTTTACCAGATAGTAGCAGGGTGAACAGGCTGTGGCTGGTGTGGGTCATGTCTTTTAATATCCTTTGGGCTTTTCGCAGGCACCTCTTGTCACCAATAGCAATGATGCTCGGACCAATGATGTTTCAGACGGTTTTAATCACCCGCTCTAAAGCCCTTCTGTCCTGGGCCGTGCACATCCATGCCAGTTTGTCCAGTCAGGATGCTTTCTATTGCTCCTGTGTAAAAGTTGACAAGAACTTGGCACTGGAGCTTTGCCATCATAAGTTTCTTTAAGAAATACAGCCTTTCATGATGGAGATGTGTGATGACAATGTCAGGTTGTTTGTGATGCTAATTCCCAGGAACTTAAAATTGTTCAGTTGCTCCACTTCAGCTCCATTGATGTAGGGGATGTATGTTCAACAGGGGGTCCGCGAAATTTTGGTTGATTAGACTAGTGTTTTTCAACCTTTTCTGAGCTGAGGCACATTTTTTACATTAAAAAGATCCCGCGGCACACCAACAACCAAAAACGTTACAAAATGACACCTTTTAGCATAATACAGTATATATGCAGGGGTGTCAAACTCACCACAGAGAGGGCCAAAACTAAACATTGTGAATACGTTGAGGGCCAAATAGAGTCACCATTTAATAAACAGGATAGAAGGGATATTGGACAAAGTGCAAAAAGAATACATGTTGAGGGAGGCTACATTATTTTCTGCACATGTACCAGAGCCAGATGTTTGGCATCTTTTCTTGGCTGCCAGTTTATTAATATCTGGGGTTAGGTTATGTGGAAACCCTCACGATGGAGTGAAGGTGAGCATCAGTGAGATGACTCTTGTGTGGGTTTTTGTTCATCTTTATCACAAAAAACAGCTGCTCACACTGGTATGTGCTTCCAAACATGCAGAGCATTTGAGCAGCATGTAGGCGGAGTAAAGGCATCATTTTGGGGATGAATCTTGGAAACTGTGCAGCGCCCTCAGAGTCACACTTTGCCTTCAGTGTCATTACACTGGAGGTCTATCAGCTCCACATGTGCTCTTTCCAAAGTCAACTGCAAACGGATTGCTAAGCAGTTCAAATTTAAATTTCTGGCACATAAAGCCAGCTCACATCGCCACTTTTCGTCCCGGAGCTCGGTGTGGCGGGCCAGTTATGATATTTTCTGGCGGGCCGTTGTACAGAGGGACGGTTATATGCTGAAAATGTAATGACAACAGTGGCGGCTGGTGGAAAATGTTCTAGGTAGGGCCATCCTATCAATTTCAGCAAACATCCCAGTATGATTGGATGCAAAAAAAAATGTAAGTATCAAACACGCATTATTACGTGGCAGTTAAATATATAACATGCATTCCAACACGAAAACAATGAGTAAATAACACTTATATAATATAATATAACATGTTTATTTATTGAGATGCCCCTATGGACCTTGTTATAGGAGGTAAAGATCAGGAGAAGTAAACATGAAGTGTAATTATGAATACTGATGTTAAATTAAGCTATGATGAGTTTTCACTGTTAATTTAACATCTCTATTACATGTTGATGCCTCCATGACCAAGTTAAGCAGATGAGACTGAGGACAGCTATGTAGAAGAAAAGATGTTCACTTTGTCTAATATGTAGCTTGACAGAGTTCTCCATATGTGTCCTGGTGTTCTCATGTTTCCTTACCTCCTCATCCCTCACTAACTGTCCGTGCTGGATCTGTCCCCGTTGTTTTAAAAAGCTAAATAAATGATGAGCATGACGTCAATCCAGCTAGCCAAACCTGTCTGGTGTACAGCTAGTACAGAAGCTTCGCATGTACTGCTTCCCTGTCCCACGAGTCTGCTGTCTGATTGTGAGGTCAGGCTGATCTGATATCAGCTATTTGGCTGCAGAATCTCCGCCAAAGTTCTCCTCTCAAACGGGTCTTGGAGTGCTCGTGCTGGCGCCTGTAGAGACTTATCCTGACTAGAACTGGCTAGACTAGAACTGACTGGGAGAGTATTTATTACTTAGCCACCCACTATATTGCAGCTCAGACGCTCAACAATGGCAAATTATTTGCAACAACTAAATAATATTTGTTTCGACTCATTAAGTGAAATTGGACATTTTCCCACGGCTCGGCCACCCTGCTCACTGTATCTTGCACATGTTTAAAATAAAAACATGAATATATGAACCTGTGTATCATTTGAATAGCTTAGTATTGAATGCACAATAAAGAGGTATGTTTATACACGGTACTAGGCCCAGTTTAATATAAAACACAATTGCATACAATATATAGTCGGGGGTCCCTGCTCCATCTCTCTATCAGTTTGGGGGTCCTTGGCCTGAAAAACGTTGAAGCCCCTAGACAGTGGTTTGTGTTCTTTCGCTTATTTTTTTTTTCACTCTGCAAGATATGAAATCTCATGTGTCATCCGCCCGATGATTATGGTGTCGTTTTCATTAAAATGAATCAGAATTTATACATTTCTTTTCATCATTTTGAATTAAGATCTGTTTCTTAGATATAACGCAATACTTTGATCTTAATTCAAGAATTCATCTATCCTTCCTCCCAGACTGGAACTCAACCAGTTATGGATTACCCACCCCATATGAGCGCAACCAGGCAGGCTCAATCCTCCCCATCGCCCTGCAGTTCCTTACACCGCCCTACATCTCCATCATCGGCATTGGAGCTGTAGCTGCTGCTGTCATGTCTTCCATGGACTCAGCTCTTCTGTCCTCCGCCTCATTGTTTTCCTCAAATGTATACAAGAACATCCTCAGGAAGCAGGTGAGAATCTTGGAGAAAAATATAAACGTTGTGCATATCTGTAACCAAATACTGAATACTACTGTTGAGAAAAGAGGGTTTAAAGTTTGAAGGCTCCAAACTGTGTAACAAAATGTTAATGTTATTCCTTGTAATCTGATCCTATCATAGTCACGGACCGAACAACATTTAAAAATCTTTAATTTGATGCATTTGAATATGTAATTTAAAGGTTGATTAACCATCAAATCATGTGAATTCCACAGAGACTGGACTCACAACACAAGCTGGAGGCAGCAACACAAGTTATTGACTTTACAATAACTGTACTGTAAAGTCTGTACAGTATGTTCACTGTTTTACACAGAGTCTTGTGTATGTTTGCTCTATTACAACAATCGATTTCATTATTACGCCCCCAAGGAATGTTCTTGTAGTGCTGTAACTTTGGTACTGTGTCTTTGTGAGCGGATCTCTTGGTAAATGGACTTGCAGTTATAAAGGGCCTTTCTAGTCTTCCGACCACTCAAAGCGCTTTACACTACATGCCAACATTTACTCATTCACACACACGTTCATACAGTGATGTACACAGAGTATGAGATATGCCATACAAGGTGCTCTTTAAGATTCAACCTAATACCCATTCACACACTCACACATACTGCTGGCACACTTTCGGGAGCAATTTGAGGTTCAGTATCTTACCAATGGAGGACACGTCGACACAATGACTGGAGGAGCCGGGGATCGAACTGCCGATCTACTGTTAAGTGACAACCCGCTGTGACACAGCCACACCCAGAAGGTCTGAAGACCAAATGATTGTTACTATAACAAGGTGCAACTTAACTCTCTTTGTGTTTCTTCTTGTCATTCTCTCCGCTCCTGCAGGCGTCAGACCGTGAGATGCAGTGGGTGATCCGTATCTCAGTGGTGGTGGTGGGTCTGATTGGCACTGCCCTCACCTTTCTGGACAGCAGTGTCCTGGTCTTCTGGCTTGTGGGGGTGGACATGTCCTACACCATCATGTTCCCTCAGCTGGTCTGCGTCCTCTTCTTCAAAGTGTCCAACGGCTATGGAGCTACCCTGGGCTACCTGATGGGAATCATCCTGAGGTTACTGAGCGGCGAGCCCCTCATTGGCCTCCCGCCTGCCATCCAGTTCCCTGGCTGCCGTATGGATGACGAGGGAAAGCTAACCCAGTATTTCCCCTTCCGCACCACTATCATGGTCACCTCGCTCTTGTCTATCCTGCTCGTCTCCTGGCTGACGTCGATCATTTTCAACAAGGGTCTATTGCCTGAGAGGTGGGATGTGTTCAAGATCAAACGCAAGGAGAAACCAACAGCCAGAGCAGTGGTCAACGAGAAGACCAACTCTGGTAGCGAAGAAGCCTCAGCGGCCAAGCAGCTCCTGGAAACCACCAGCTGCTGAAGAGGCTTACGAGGAGGGAGAGAAGATGGTGTACTGGCTGGAGGCGAACATGTTTGATCGTCTGCTAAGCAGGCGTTCACAGAGGGGGAACAATGGCAAAGGCTTGAAATTGGCAGTATCACAGTGAATTTGTAGCGATAATATTTAAATTAGCGGAGTGTGATCTGAGCTACTCGCACCCTACTTCATCAGTTGCCTCATTGCCTTCTACAGAGAATATATATAGATATATGTCATTATCATCATACATCACTGAAATGGATGCACACAAAGTTCATCCACCAAGCCATTAAAAAATTATTTTGCATTTGGATAAAAAAGGATTAAACAGAATGTTCTCAAGAATACAACTTTAACCTCTTATCCATTAGATACTCCTCCCTAAAAACAGACTTTTGCATTTGTACAGATTTATACAAATACATTTTTTCCACATTTTGACAAATTGAGATTTCATTTTTGACAGACCTGAAATCAGTTCCCAAAGACAACTGTGCTGTGTCAACACAAAAGACATGTTTCGCATACTCTCTGCAAAAACAGGAACCATCAGGGCATCTGATTTTTCCTTTACTGAAAAATCACCTAGGCCGGCAGGAAATGTGTCTCACGGTGCTGTACACCTCTCTCAGTGTGAAACTCCGAACGCCTGCACTCTCTGCGTGTTTCTGTGGCGCATTTGAGAAAGACATTTCTATATTTAAGTTTATTTTAATGTGATCTGTTCTTTTCCTTTATATAGTTGATCTGCTGCCTTAGGCTCTATTTCACTGTGACTCTTCTTTGCATATTTGTTAATATTGATCATCAATTCTCCCTTCACATAAAACAATTGCACATACACCAATTTGATTTTGTTTTGGAAAGACTTTGCCGTTTTCTGATTACCAAACTTCTTAGCTGCGTATTAGCAGACACTTCTGTTTAGCAGCAGTCCACACTCCTGAAGATATATTTTTCAAATTTTTTAGAAAAATTAATCTGTGTGCAAAGAGAGAGTATCATAGTTTTGTGAACATATCAAAGATGTGAAGATTCATAGTTGCATGTGCATTTTCAGAGCAACGTTTACCTCTGTCACAGCAGACGTTCAACAGATGTTTTACTGTTTCACAGTCTGTGAGGATCACCGTGATTTCCTGAGATTCTTGTGGTTTAAAGGTAACGACTTCACAAAACCAGTGACAGAGTACCGAATGACAGTACATGTGTTCGGTAACAGCCCCTCACCAGCTGTGGCCATTTATGGCTTAAGACGCGCAGCGCAAGAAGGACACCAGGAACATGGTACAGATGCTAAGTAGTTCGTCATGAGAAACTTTTATGTGGATGATGGACTGGCCTCATTTCCCACCGTGGATGAAGCCATCAATGTTCTGAAAAGAACAAGGGAGATGTTAGCCGAGTCAAGCATCAGGCTACACAAAATAGCATCCAACAGCAGCAGTGTTATGGATGCTTTCCCATCTGAAGATCGTGCCAAATGTCTTAAAGATATAGACCTGTCATCCGACCCTCTGCCTCTCCAACGCAGTTTAGGCCTCACATGGGATCTACAAACTGACAGCTTCTCCTTCTGCGTGTCTGATAAGAAAAAAACGTTCACTAAAAGGGGCGTCCTATCAACGGTCAACAGTCTCTATGATCCCTTGGGGTTCGTAGCACCAATCACGATTCAAGGCAAAGCACTTGTCAGAGATATCTCAAAAGAAGAGTATGATTGGGACACTCAACTACCTGTAGAGAAGGAAATCCAGTGGAAGGCCTGGAAAGATTCTCTAATGGAACTTAAGCGGCTCCAGATCCAGAGGACCTACATTCCTGTTTCTCTACTTGCTACTGTACAAAGAGAAATTGATGTCTTCGCAGATGCATCGACTATTGCTATATCAGCTGTAGCCTACCTTAGGGCAATCGATAGAGAAGGACACAGCCATGTTGGGCTCATCATGGGGAAATCCAAGCTGGCTCCACGTCCTGCACACACTATCCCTCGTTTGGAACTGTGTGCAGCTGTCTTGGCAGTGGAGATTGCAGACCTGATAATGGATGAAATTGATGTGGAGATTCACACAGTCAAGTTCTACACGGACAGCAAAATTGTACTGGGCTACATTCATAATGCATGCAGGAACTTCTATGTATATGTGGCCAACAGAGTGACAAGAATCAGGAAGTCCTCTCACCCAAGTCAGTGGCACTACATCAGAACCAACCATAATCCTGCAGATCATGGATCTAGGTCTGTTCCCGCTGCTCTTCTGAAAGACACCAACTGGTTTTCAGGTCCAGCCTTTCTGACAAAACCCGAGAAGGATGAGTTTTCACATCCAGAGATATTTGACCTTCTACATCCAGAGACTGATGTAGAAGTACGCCCTCAAGTTTCAACCTATGCTACAAGAGCTACAGGTGGACTTCTCGGCTCCCATCGCTTTGTAAGGTTCTCCAGCTGGAAATCCCTTACCCATGCAACAGCTAGGCTCATCCAAAAAGCCAGAACCTTCTCCCGAACTTCAGACGGTAGCAGGAAAAAGGATGAACTCCTTCAAGCAAGACTCATAATTATGAAAAGTGTACAACAAGACCTCTTCAAAGAGGAAATAAAAAACCTCTCAAAGGGAGACGAAGTCTCAAGACGAAGTCTCAAGACGAAGTCTCAAGACGCAGTCGGCTCAAGTGCTTGGACCCAATTGTTGATGACAGTGGTTTGCTAAGAGTAGGAGGCCGAATGTCGGCAGCGGACATGTCCTGGGAAGAAAAGCATCCAATCATCCTCCCTAAGAGCCATCATGTCTCTACCCTGCTGGTAAGACACTACCACGAACAGGTTGCTCATCAAGGTCGGCACTTCACTGAAGAAGCAATTCGAACAGCTGGACTGTGGATAACAGGAAGTAAGGGATTGGTTTCGAGTGTGATACACAAATGTGTGACCTGCAAAAAAATAAGAGGAAAGTTAGAAGAACAAAAAATGTCAGACTTACCTGTGGATAGACTTACCATTGATCCCCCGTTTACTCAAGTTGGTCTTGATGTTTTCGGGCCTTGGACCATCTCATCACGCAGGACCAGAGGTGGCCATGCGGAATCCAAACGGTGGGCAGTCATGTTCACCTGTCTGAGTATGCGTGCGGTGCACATTGAGGTCATTGAGAATATGACAACCTCCAGCTTCATTAATGCTTTGAGGAGATTCACCACTATCAGAGGCCCTGTGAGACTACTGCGTTCTGATAGGGGAACAAACTTCATTGGAGCTTGCAAAGAACTGCAGATTAACTCAGAAGATCTAGAGTTGAAACCCCACCTGCAACACAAAGGCTGCACCTGGAATTTTAATCCTCCACACTCTTCTCACATGGGAGGTGTGTGGGAGAGGATGATCGGTATTGCACGTCGCATTTTAGACGCCATGTTGTTGAAGGAGAACAGTCGTCTCTCACATGAAGTGCTGGCGACATTAATGGCTGAAGTCATGGCAATCATGAACGCAAGACCCCTAGTTCCAGTGTCCTCCGATCCTGAGATGCCAGCAGTTTTCACACCCGCAATGCTGCTCACTTAGAAGACTGACGCAGTTTCTGCTCCGTCAGGGAAGATGGATCTCAAGGATCTCTATAACAAGCAGTGGAGGCAAGTCCAAAGCCTTGCTGAAACCTTCTGGAGACGCTGGAAGCAAGAATACTTGGTGACCCTCCAGCCTCGCAAGAAGTGGCAATCCGAAAGACCAAACTTGCAAGTTGGAGATGTGGTACTCCTAAAAGACACTCAAGTCAAGAGAAACGAGTGGCCCACAGGACTTATTGTTGAGACCACTCCAAGCCGGGATGGCAGCGTTCGGAAAGTTAATGTCAGGATCATCAGAGACGGTACCCCTAAGGTGTATTCAAGACCTGTTACAGAGGTTGTACTGCTCCTCAGTGAGGGAATATAGTGGTATTATAAAATACCAGGCGGGGAGTGTTCTACCCCCACATTTCTGTGTTGTAGAATGTCATTGCCTTTTCATGCTCGCATTTGTCCTTCCTCTCTTGCCGTAGTTAGTACTTCATTGTTTTGGTATTCTAATGAATGGACACGCTGCACTAATGTTTCACCTCTTCTGTTTGGTAACCTTGAGAGACCTTAGTCTGTGAGTATTTCGTCATGAAGCATGAGAAGATATATTCTATTCTATTCTATTTGCTCTGTTAATATAGTATTTGCGTTGTATTAAATGCTAATCGCGATTAGCATTTCTCCATTGACGGCAATGTTAATATTAGCTTAGAAGCTAGCTAGTCGAACATTTTTTCATGTTGGCTATATGCTGGATTGTTATGTATTCATGTATGTGTATATGAACAGTTTGTAAGGCCATATTTCATATTGTGTTTCCACAGTTTTACAAAATTAAGAACTTCTAACTAAAGCCCTGAAATTCTTCAACGGATGCCTGGGTCTTTATTGAAAGGATTTACTGTTAGCTATCTGTTAAGCTTTCCTGCACAAAGCAAGAGCAGAATAACCTCCATTGCTCAAATACTGCTCTGTAGACACCATCAAGTTTCAGACTCTTTGTTTGTAAGCCACCCAGGTACTGGTGACTAAAGTGTCCCAACCTGTCTGACTGCTGCTGAGTTGTGTCGCAGTGCATGGCTGGTGGCTTTGCTATCCAAGGAATATCAAAAATCCGAAAACGGCAACCAAAAGCACTTAGACAGAAGTCGCACAAACACTATTTAAATAATTTTAAATTGGCTGTTTTGTTGTGACTAGCAGCAGGGAGAAACAAAACTGCAGAACTTGATCTCCCAGCATTTATCATCAGCCCATTCCCTTCACCTGCAATTTACTCGCATGATGAATGATTGAATGTAGCAGTTTTCTACAACTGCGTGGAGATAAAGAACACCAAACGTATCCTTCGTGAGAGATGTGCTTTTCAGTTTGTCAGTGAGTTTGAGCTGTATTTTTAATTTTTTTTTCTGTTATATGGTGACAGTGTTTGCAGCTAAATTCCTGAGAATATATGTATAGTTTCACAACAGTGCAAATTTGACTGTTCAATGATTGTTTTTGTGTTTTTTCTGAGCCTTTTGAGGTTTGTTGTGCAAAGAGATTCCTGTTAACAAGGGATAGTAAGAACCCCTTTCTCTACTATACTGTTGCTCACAAAATCACTGGAATCTGGTCTCACTCCACTGTCAGCGTTTATTTGCTGGTCATTGTAAAATGGGTGTATACTCTTGACACTGTTCCAATACCTCATGGAGTGGTGATGTTGGCTCTAAGTATACACAACTTCAACCTATGATTCTAACTTCTATCCAAATAAAACTGTATGAATGCCATTTTCCAAAGACTGATTGCACAGAACAAACTGCATGTAAAGGACCTCTGAGAATGTGTAGTGTATTTAAATAGATTGTTCCTTTTTTATGTCTTTTATTTTGGATGTTTCGTCACTGCAGTCGGTGCATTTCCTGTTGCGCTTTTATTCTGAAGGTATAAAAACCGGAAGTAACCGGAAGTAACCGGAAAGCAGTTAAAAAGCCGTTAGAAAAGTCACTGAAAGGACGGAAAAAGTAATTTAACAAGGAAGATGGATACGGTTTTATTGTTTTAGCACCTGGCCGATATAGGCACAAGTTCTTACGGTGTGTTCAAGGAGTGATTCATTAAAGACTTATGGACCATCAGTTCAAGACTACAGACCATTATTCAGCCGGGATGCTACAGTAAGAACTTCACCTTCACCTGCTACACTCCGCTGCTTGTGGAACAAAGACGGCACGGCCACAGAACAGCGAGCTGCAGCACTTAGCATGATGGTCAACAGAAGCGGTAAGGAAAACTACGTTCAATATGGATGCCATAAAGCAGCGGTTCCCAAACTTTTTAGGCCGCGCACCCCCTTCTACATCCCGACCGGGTTCGCGCACCCCCCCCCCCCCCCCTTAAAAAAACAATTAGCAACAGAGCCTTTTAAGCCTTCATAGCCGCATAAGAATCGGACCAATGAGAGAACAGTTTGCTCGCGCGTGGCATTTGTTTACAATATTTAGTCCGCTGTTAAATGTTGCAGTGTGAACACAAACCGAACAAAGGAGCAACTGCAACAAAGCAAACGAACTGAAGGTGTGAAAACGCCCTGAAACACTGCAACAAAGTTTCAATAACTTTCAGTGACACAAGGCGTCACTTTTAAAGAGCAATACGGATCGCGAGGGCACACGCACAGGCTCAGAGGCAGATTATCACATTTAATTTACAATTAATGAGCGACTAATGTAGCCAGGATGTCTTCGGACAAAGCATCGATGCGGCGCGACACAGTGTTGTTGGACACCGGGATCATGTCCAACTTTTTTGCTTCTTTCTCCCCAATCATACATTCCACCATCTCTCTGGCAGCTGGCAAGCTCACGTCTTCAGTGATTGTGTGCGGTAGCCCCTTTCTCGCTATTCTGTACCCAGATATGAAGCCCGTAGTGCGTCATTTATAGACCAACACATGAATGAGACTCCAGTTGTTTTGGCTGTTTTGTAACTCCTCCAATTTGGATATAAAGAATGTAAGGGGCTTTTGACTTGCACTGGCATGCTTGGTGTTCAGGTGGCGACGTAAATAAGAGCTTCAGACTGTTAGCCAGAACCTCACTGCACACCACGCACTGTGGCTTTGGGGAATCTGCGTTGCCAATCCAAGTGAAGCCCAGACACACATACTTTTCATCATATTTCCTCTTTTTTTCCCAGTCTGATGCTCACTCTCGTTTCCTCTTTTTTCACCTTGACTCCGCGATGGGCCGATGTGCTCCCGATGTGTCTGTGCTGCACCTCTCCGTTCCCCTCGCCTCCGATTCCTCTCTCTCTCTCTGTCCCTCTCCTCTTTTACGACTGATAGCTTCAGATGTCCCACCTGACAGCTTTTAAATTAAAATTACATTTTTTTTTTATATTTAATATTATTACACCATCAGACCGCCATTACACTTTTCCTCTCGCGCACCCCCTAGAGGCAGCTCGCGCACCCCCAGGGGTGCGCGCACCCCACTTTGGGAATCCCTGCCATAAAGGATCAGATATATAAGCTACAAACGGAAATCCAAGGAATTAGAGGCTTACTACATCTGGATGATTATGAAGTCATGTCGAAGCAAGAATTAAAGGAAGAAATTGAATGTAAGGAAAAACAACTAGCTAAGCTTCAACTTGAAATGGATGATGCTAATGTATTAACGTTACCACGGCGATCAGAACGTCATAGTGTGCAAACAGAGAAAATGCATGCTTACCAACAGGAGGAACTGAGTAAAAGGGAAAAAAGACTCATAAACCTCTATGATCAATGGAAAATCAAAATCAGAACATCCAAAGAAAATTTAAAGAAAGACATATCAGTCACTGAATTGTCTACAATAGCAGACAACATTGAAGAGGGAATGGATGATGTCATGAGAGCTTACAGTGAAATAAGAGAGCGTGCCACACCATCTACTGAGTTGAGACGCAAGATTGATGTATGTGAGGCTGTGACTAAAAACGTTGTGAAGATAGTCCATGAATGCTTATCAACAGTAGATGGCGATTATGATGTAGTACGTGAAAGGCACCGTCTCCATCAGTTATATGCCCACGACTATGCCTACTCTGTATATGGCACTGCTTCTCAGTCAAGTGACAGTCACCACTCTGAGTCAATGATCACAGCTGCAAAAAGGGCTGATGCAGCCGCAGAGCTCGCTGCAAAGGAGGCTCAGTATAAAATACTGCAAGAAGAAAGAAAGCAAAGGGAAAAATAAGGATAATGGAGGAAAACCATAGGAAGGAATTAGAAATGCAGACGTCTGAATTAAAGCATCTACAAGTAGAAAGAGATATGGAGGTTGCTCGTGCTAGACTGGAGATCTACGACAGAGAAATCAGACAAGAAACTGATAGTCCATTCAGCAGAACAACAGATCCCCCAACATTCCTTTCAACCCTGCTATATGCCATCAAAACCCTCACGTTGTGACACCAGCGCCCGCTAATGACATGTCCTGTCTAGCCCAAGCAATCCAAGACAGCATAGCCATAAACAGACTCCCAGTGCCAACGCCCACAGTATTTAGTGGAGACCCAATCCTGTACATTGAATGGAGGGCTTCGTTCATGTCACTTGTTGACCGAAAGGGTATTTCTTCAGCTGATAAACTGTATTACCTAAAGAAATACGTCAGTGGCCCTGCTCATGAATGTGTCGAAGGCACATTCTATCGCAATGATGATGAGGCATATAGAGACGCATGGAATAAGCTCAACTAACGCTACGGTCAGCCCTTTGTCATCCAAAGAGCTTTCAGGGACAAGCTGTCAAAATGGCCAAAACTTCAGCCCAAGGATGCTGAAGGGTTAAGAACATTCTCGGACTTCCTAAGTGCCTGTCTCCAAGCCACACCCCATGTGAAGGGTTTAGAAATATTAAGTGACTGCGAAGAAAATGTAAAGCTAATACAAAAGGTTCCTGACTGGTTAGCATCAAGTTGGAATCGTCTGGTTACAATAGCCTTCATGGAAGGAAAAGAGTTTCCCACTTTTGAGGATTTCACTAACTTTGTGTCTTTAGAAGCAGAGATAGCATGCAACCCAGTCACTTCCCTATATGCTCTTCACTCATCCAACTCATCTTATGACAAAGGATACATAAAGGAAACAAAGGGAAACAAAGCCAATGTTTTCATCACTCAAACTGCCATGAACAGTGACAAGTCAACATTAAACAATGGAAAACCAAGGTCCCCCTGTATGTGGTGCAAAGATGACAAGCATCAACTTCCCAAGTGCCCTGACTTCAAAGAAAAGTCCCTTGAGGATCGACGAGCATACGCGAACGATACCAAGCTGTGTTATGGATGTGTGAAACCAGGTCCCAGTGCCAAGGAATGTCATCACTGCCATTCTTGTGATATATGTAAGGGAAGGCACCCTACCTGTCTCCACGATGAGAACTACAGAAGACGTGATGGTAGAGAAAGGTCTGTATTCTTTGCTAACACAGCTCCAAACACTGTAAATGAAACCATGGCAGCCACAGCACTCAGCGTCACTGGAGGTAGTCAGTCGGGCAGCACTTCCATGATCGTTCCTGTGTGGGTGTCCTCTGCTGAAAACCCATCCAAGGAACAGCTTGTCTACGCATTACTAGACACTCAAAGTGACAGCATCTTCATCAACAAGGAGACAAGCAATGAGCTACAAGCAGACGCCTACCCTGTGAAACTGAAACTTACCACTATGCTTGGAGAGAACATGATTGTGAAAAGTGAAAGGGTATCTGGACTACGTGTGAGAGGTTACAATTCACATGTTCACATCAACCTTCCTCCTTCTTACACCAAGGACTGCATTCCTGTGCATCCCTGTGAATTAACTAGAGGATGTAGAGGGCAAATGCATAATGTGTTCTGCAAAAAATATCCACTTGATGCATCAGGTCAGTGTTTTGAGAAACAGACAGCTTGCGCACAGCTGGGAAGGATTTCCCTAATGCTAACGCTAATGCTAATGCTGCGCCCTCTCGACTCCCGTCAATCCTATGGTATGGTGGCTAGCTATAGCTAACGTTAGCCAACTAGTGCTGCACAACTGTCAACACTCCCTCAGCTCACTAACTCGCTTGCGATCCACTGGTGTTGGTCTTCGTCACCACCGTCGTTTGTTTCGGGAGTAGCAGGTGCTTCCATTTCTGCTTCCATCATGAAATCAGTCATCAGTCATCGTAGAGTGGAATTCTACTCATGTAGTCGCCCGCTAGCTATAGCATATAGCATCCTGGGCATCACTGGGAATCAAAACGCCGCGGCTTTCAGAGCACTTGTTTGCAATTGTGCATTTACGTAATTAACCAATGATTTAACTTGCAAGCTAGGACCACTGATTCACCAAACCTGCTTGCTTGCAGTCTCTGTTCCACCACAGTCCCCGACGCTGGTCTCGTGATTAATTTCTTTTCTAAAGATAGATTTGATTTTGTAGCAAGTAACGAAGGTTTCAGGGGAAATGTATCGGAGTAAAAGTATCAGTTTTCTTTGCAAAATGTAGTGAAGTAAAAGTCAATAGAAACATAACGTTAAGTAGTAAAGTAAAGTACAGATATCCAAAAAAACGACTTCAGTACAGTAACGAAGTATTTCTACTTCGTTACTATACACCACTAGTGAACTGTTCACTCTTGCCACATATGTATCATTTCTTCCAGAACAGGACCTCACACAGGCCAAAGCAAGACTCTTCCCATGGCCAAGCAGGACTCTCACATAAAACATACTACACATCTCATGAACAACAAGATTTTTGTCTTTTTCCTTTAAAGTTTGTCAAATCACTTATATTAAAAGTAAACTAGTGAAAATTGCTGCTGTAATTTGATTCTTTTAATAAGCCATGTAACTTGCTATGATCCAAGGTTTTGAACAGGTGTGATACTGGTGTGTGGCCACAGCGTGCACATCTGATGTTGCTCACAGTGGTCCTCAGTGTGCTCAGGGAGCAAAAAGGGACTCCGAAATAACTACGTAATGATGCCGATTTGTACTTGTCTTCTCCGACAAAAAGGGACTCCGAAATAACGACGTAATGATGCCGATTTGTAGGTTACTGGTCTTCTCAATGGAGCTCTGATGGATCGGTGCTAGGCTATGCTAACATCGTAGCAGCTCCACCAGCACTCAATAACGTCACGTAGACGTAAATACGGCAGCGTCTATTCATTGTTTGTACCGTATGGTTTACACACACACATGCATACACATAGTTTGGTCCGGTCTCTGTTGATATGAGGTATCGTAGCGCTCTGGGTGAACACAGACGGCTACAGGATTTATTTCCTGATTCAACAACGGCAGAAAGCCAGTGATGACAGGGGGAGCAACTCAACGCTGATAGGCTATCGCGCCACAGCGTCACGCGATTATGTCGCTGAAGTTGAAAAATTTCAACTCGCGCGTTGGCGATTTTGCGGCGTCCAACGCGTCCACCGCACTGCAATAACGCGTCCAACGCGCCGCGCCATCGCAAAATCGCGGCGCGCCAGTCTCATCGCGTCTGTGCATAGACTTTGTATGTAATCTCGACGCGCGTCAAAAAATCAACGCGACCGGTGTGAACACGGCATTAGGGTTTGAATATAACTCTAAATCATAAAGATAATAACCGAACAGGAAAATTTACCAGATTTTTTTATTTGTTTTCTTTTGAAATTGTAACGTTAGCTAAATAAGTCCTCGCTCTGGAGGGTAAGTCGATATTGTTGTTATTAATCTGACAGCAAGTATTTACTGTGAGATGCAGAATGTTAAGAAGTGCAATATAAAGTTACCTGAATGTTATTTTGCAAACTAGATATGTAGAACTATATGTTAGCATGCTAGCCAATTTGAAAATCGTCCTTGAGCAAGGGCACTGCACTGTTATGATTCAGCTTTAACTCTATTACTCAGGTATTTTTATTTTTGCCATTTGTAAAGGTCAGACAACATCCTCTTTATAGACCAGAGAGCTATGATAAAATGTCATGACCAGTCTACTCCTTTAGTTTTCAGGATTTACTCCATTCTCCTCTCCAGTCCTCTAACCTGAAAAACATCTCTTTAATTTCATTAGTCTCCTATCCCAGTGATGCGCATGTGTCTTCACATGCTCATCACGTTCACTGGTCTTCAGCAGCTGGTCTGTCATTTCATCCACCCTGGTCATTTGAGAACTGACCTGAGTCTTCAGGCCAGGGTCTGGAGGAGGGAAACACACTGATGCCATCTCCCCTTTAGGGTAAGAAATCCTTTTAGAAATCGTCCCAAACCAGCCCCTCTTATTGGTCACAATACAATACAGATTAGACGTTATCTCAGTTTAACTGATCAGTACTGTCTGCTCAATGCTTTTAAATGTAAAAAGACAACTTCTGCTTATATACCGGAACTACAGTAGATGTAAACATCGGGTCCATACATGTTCCTGTTTCTCTCATATCTCTTGCTGTTTCCCATAGCATCAAATACAAAGCAGATCCGATTACATGACTAACCTAAAAAGAGAGACCATGGAGGACGATGCATATAATAACACAATCTCTTCATGCACCTGCAACAATTGTCTTTTTCTTTTCATTGCGATTACATGTTTCTTGAGATGAATACACAAAGTCTACAACTAAAAGCACCACTTGTTTTCTGAATTTGTCAACAACAAAAAGTACATTCTAGAAAAAAATGCAATCCAAACAAACTGCATAATGTATATAGAATAAGATTAACAAACCAAAACCATCACAACCATCCCTCCTGAACACATTAACAAACACACATTGGGGATGTTTGCTGTTGGATAACCGCATCCCATCAAAGCAATCAGAAAAAAATACATCCTTAACACACATACTGTATAAACAACCACATACACACCCACACAATGAAACGTTAGGTTTTATAAACTCACTTTGAAAGGCACGGGAAATATTTGTATTGTCCTGTGGAAAGAAAGTTGACACTGGTATTCTGCAAAATGCTGGATTACTTCGATGGCAATGGTTGCAAAGATGTGTAAATGGTTAGGAAGAGATTATTGTTACATTTAATAAAAGGGACAAGAATAACCGCAGGTCTGTGACTTAATCTCAAACAGCATCCCTGTGTGTCCTTTAATAGACTGAGAAGGCAATCGTGGTATTGTGTGTCTGTGTGTGTGTGAGCGAGAGCGAGAGAGTGAGTGAGTGTGAGTGAGTGAGAGAGAGAGATATGAAGGAAAAGCCAAAAAAGAAAACCTTTGATTAAGTCCTGAACAATCACACAGCATGTGCAGGACCTCATTTTCTTTTGGCTGTATTACATAGCAGTTAGGCACGTGTATCTGCTAACAGAGGCCAGCCTTGCCAACACTGGCACCTCAAAGTGTGCTTGATATGGCTCCAACAAAAAGAGTTGTGGCTACCGGTCTATTTGGATCTGGTTATCGCAGTGTAGGTGTGTAATATAGTATATTATAATAAAATAAGTAGCTAAAAAGTCAGTATAGAGTGGTCTCGTGTGACGTCACAGTTTAGCTGTCGGCCATGTTGGAGTACACACAAAGCCACTGGCATGCATGGCTGAGTCGCATAACCTATCGATCATGGTGAACTTTTGTGCTGTCTTTGGTTGTGGCAGCAAAGCTGATAGAGACAAGAAATCATTCTTTTGTTTGCCAGCGGTCATTACACATCAAGGAAATGACACGAAGGAGCTGTCCAAGCGACGTCGCGAGAAATGGCTGTCACGCATCTCTCGAGATATAAAGGAATGGAATTTGGCGTACACTAGAGTATGTGCGGATCACTTTACAAGTGGTAAGTGATTTTATTTACAAATTTGTTTGTGAACAGTATTTAAAAAAGGAAATATAAATGAATCCGATAAGACTACTTCGGTAAACTTGTATTTCAATGTTTATTACAAACTGTTTCAGGTAAACCCTCTACTCTCCAAGATGCCGATAATCCAGACTGGTCTCCGTCTCTAAAACTTGGACATGAGAAGGTTACCGAAGCTTCATCGGCCCGTGACAGCAGTCGGTACCAGAGACGCGTCGAGCGTGTACAACAGGCGAAACACATAGATGCAGCCTCAGCATTGCTTGATATGAGTTTAACTTCGGATCATGCATATGACAGCCCACCAGCAGCAGAGGATGAGGACGAGGATAAGAATAACCAAGCCAACCAGACAGACCTCGGTGGGGCCACGATTGCAGCAATGCAAGCTGAGATGCAGCGCCTACTCTCGGAAAATCTGTATTTGAAAAAGGAACTTTCCGATGAACGATCCATGTTTGATTCAGAATTTTTCGAAAATAATGATTAAAAAGTGAGATATTATACTGGACTGCCGGACTTCTCAACCCTGCAAATTCTATACCATTTTATAGAACCACACATCCCATATTCTACTTGTGTAAGGACTGGGGGTGTTCACGAGATACGTGTAGATGTTGGCGTAGTTTACCGATGGAAGATAAATAGGATTGGCACTGAAACGATCTGCACTCATCGTATAGGGATCCAAGTTACCAATAACCTTCAATTTGGCCAGGTAGCGAACCTTTGATGCACTATCCAGTGATTCAAAGTATGGTATTTTCGCCGCACTTCCTTGTTTACTCGCCGCCATGTAGGATCTGTATGTACTCCAACATGGCGGACAGACCTCGTAACTAAGGAGATCGTGACGTCGGTGAGACCACTCTATAGTATACCGAAAAAAGGCATACAAAAGTCATAGTACAACTAAAAAAAGTAATAGTATGTCGACCAAAGTCACAAAAAATCATGATATAGACCCCCATGTTAAAATATCCAGATTTAGAACAGAAATAAAAATGGTTACAAGCTAATTATGCGTGGATCCCTCCACCAAGGAAATATTCACTGATTGATGCTAATATCAGACAACTGGCCGGTTAGCTCAGTTGGTTAGAGCGTGGTGCTAATAATGCCATGGTTAGTATTTTAGTTGAAAATATAACTCCATTACACCGATGCGGTTACGTGTTATTTCTCCTCATTACAATACCGTTGACAATTATAGTCTCTCTGTAGTCCTGTAGTGCTTTCCTTTCATCAGACAGCGTTGTCACTGGGGTTCCATGGTGTAATGATTAGCACTCTGGACTCTGAATCCAGTGATCAGAGTTCAAATCTTGGTGGAACCTGACTTTTATACCAGTGTGATTATTTTACCTGTCTGAAAAGAAATGCAAACAAAACGTATATATGTACATATTTGTGAGAGGCAGAAGTTCCATAAAAATTACACAAAATAAAGGTTACTATAGTGATCTTTTTATTTTGATATACAATACCACAGAGCCCATTTTCCTAACAAGATAAAGCACTTTGTGAACATAACTGAAATGGAAACATCTGCTTAACCTCCAAGAGTGGTTGAAGATACTTTATTTAACACTACTACCGAAATCCTTTCATTGTTAAAACTCCTTTTCTATTCATTTGTAGGCGCAGTCTGTTTCTAAATCGGTTCAAATGGCTACAAACAAGAAGTAAACTCCATGTTCTAAGTGTAAAAATCCAACACTTGGAAGTGTTTCTGTTCCGTATTTGATCCCAATCCTCACCCATGGCATTTTGGGGTCATTTTAGCCAGAATGGGGGTCTTTGTTATGAGGAGGTGCTGCAGTGTCTGGCACTGCTGCAGATATGCAGATCTCTGGCTGCAGAAAGCTCCATGGGATCAGTCTCTCATTTTTTTCTGTCTTTTCTTTGATGCTGCTGCCCCCTTCTGGTGGGACCTGCTTTCTGTATTTCTAGGAGCAAGAAAAATTATGTAAATTTAAAAAAAACATATGCATACCTTCTCAGTTGCTGTGCATATAAAAACAGGTGCACGCACGTCGGAGTTTTGTCTGGTGTCTCTGGATGAAGTATGACCACATCCTCCTCTTCACTGTCAGATATCTCAACCACATCTCCTGTAGGCCAAAACGAAAATTAAACATACTGACAGAATAATCACTTATATCACCTCAGCTTAAATAGGAATCAAATAAACTGTATATATACACATCGGCGTGCTGGTTTGACATCAGATTCCAACCTGTTGCATCACTTTCTCTATCAAACTACTTTTAGAAACAGAAACCCTACCTATATAACTTTTACTTGACATAAGATTGTTTTTGTTTTTTAAGTTAACGGACCTTCTCTGCTCGCCTCCTTTTCATGCTGTTCCTCTTCCATCTTTGTAACCTTTTCCTCCTGTTCTTCATCACTGTTGTCACATTCTTCTGCTTCTGCTTCCTCTTCATCCTCCTCCTCCAGTCCCCAGGTGTTCTGCAGTCCCTGCCCTACCTGACCCACACCTGGGACGGGCACCACGGGGGAACGCACCCTGGTATGTACGGTTAAGGAGCCACAGTGGGTAAAATATGGCAAAGTGATGAATAAAAAGTTAAGACATGCTGCCGTTATTGCAGAGTTAAGGATACATCTGAGGTGGAGCCTCGGTTTTCTGGATGATGTCTTTGGCTCTTTCCGTCACATCCGTCATCTCCACTGAGGTCTCGTCCATTTTCAGTGCTGTGATTCGCTCCTGTGGCATGGACTCCGCAAAACCACAACTACCACCCTCCTTCCTGGAAAACGTGAAAATACAGAGTTCTTGTATATCTTCTAACGGCAACAACAGAGGTCACTTGCACAATGCTGGCGTGTGGTTATGTGATGTCACTGCTCACCTTGCTTTCTTGTCGTTCTCCAGGGCTTTGCTGAGGAGGTCTGTGATTTCAGACACTTTAACGCTGGCTATTTTACTGCATCTCATAACCTTCAACAGCACACACAAAAGATATACTGGTGTTAACATTTTAGTATTTTTCTCACGTGAATAGGTTTTTTCTTTTTGTTAAAACTTCACTTCATCATTGTATCTTTCGTGTGTGTTTTACAGAGCACCTCGCCCAGCAAACACGGGCGTTTGCGAAGCTCCACAGTGAATCGAGTGACATTTTTTTAGAAAACAATTGATCTCCATCAAAATCAAACCAAAATCAACAGCGCAGTATTATCATGACTCTTTTTACCTGCTCTTTAAGCAACATGATGCCCCCGCTGGACTGAATGGAGCAGATTTCTCTGTGTTTGTTCATGGCGATCATCAGCAAGCCGTCCATCACCCGCTCCTCCCGTTCACAAGGGTCGACCAGCAGGTAGGTTCTGCAGAGCGAGAAGGAAGAACGCTTGCTATGATGAAGGCTAACGTTCATCCACTGACTGCCGAGCTTCAATTAGTCTGCTGGATACTTTTATTATTATAATAATTGTTTGCTTTATACACTTAGATGCCAGTTTATTAGGTACACCTAGCTAAAACTATTAGTTTTTGTTGAAACTGTTTTAGAGAGGCGTCGATTCAACTGTATGATTCATTTGTAGGCCGTAGCTTTGGGTTAGGGTTGAATACACATGGGTGAGCACCCCTCAAATAAAACTCTTACCTACTCAGTACTTTGCACAGAAAAAGATTCCGTCTTGTATTTAAATGTGATGCCTTACCCTTGTTGGAAGAAGGAGAAGCTGACACTGATGGGCATGTGATAGATGCTCAGAGGAATAGGGTCTCTCTCCTCTGGACTGTACTAAGGGAGCACAAGGAAAAAAACTGAATTACAACCACAAAGTATGAAAAATATGTGGTGCAACATAGGTGAGGTGTTTTGACAGTATGTATTGACACTGACATAAAAAAAAGAGTGGTCACTGGAATTAAAGCAGGAAATTTGGCACAGTATATTCCCTGTGGGCATCATCAAAGAAATTCAGATAATGGAGCAGTTTGGTGTTTGGAACGTCAGGCTTTCCCCAGTAGATTCAGCGATGCGGAGACACCACCTGCTGCGTTTGTTGCTGACTCACCACTGTGACTTCATCTCCCTGGATGCCGACATCAGGACGTCTGAAGTGGCACAGAGCGGTGATGGCAGCGATGCTGGCAGCATCCATCAGGTTCCCATCATGATTCAACATGTGAACGTCCACTCTGATCTGCCACACCTGAACACACACATCATCATTATACGGTTCTTCTCTCTTCTTTTATTTTACGTGTGTATGTGTGTGTCACCTTTTCTCCAGACACCACACACAGGGACTCAGTATCAATGCACTTGGAGTTCCTCAAGCATCTCTCTAGCTGTCTGTTTAACTTCACTGACAACTCAGACTGTCTGGAGAGAAGAAAAAAAAAAAACCACCACAGATGATTTACACTCTCTGCACAAACAGTTGGAGCAAATTAACTATGTCTCAGACACAGTTCTAGTTTAATACATAAAAACTAAAAAGGTTTTTTTCCGCACCTGCCTTGTTCAAATGCTGGTGAGGCCATGGGTGACAGCTCGATGTTGAAGAACATGATTCCCTCGTTTGGTCGATTTTCTTTAGGAGTCACCAGCTCACATGACACCTGGGCCATGACCCTGAAGAGTACAGCACATTGATACTCCATTAACACAAAAAATATATAACTTCATGGTGTTTTTAAATTTTAAAAAATGCATACGAGTGTGGGTGCATGACATGGGCAAGTGCTCGCTTCAATTTTGCACAATATCAGTGCCTCGCAGACAAGCGTTGTTTATCCCATCCCTTTATTTTAACGTGTATTATAAACGTGAAAGTTGATGGGACAAAGTTTATGAAATAATGCACAAGACATGTTGAATTCCCAATCTGATAGAATGGCGCAAAAACAGAAACGCTGTATATTAAGCTGTCAAACTGTACAGAAAAAAAATCCTTTATAGCCAACTCTAAAGTTAATTGAGCAAAGTTTGGGGAAATATTCATGAGGAGGGTTGAACAGCAACGGGGTGATGTAGAAAAAGCTAAACACTTGACTTAACATATCTAGCATTCGCTTCACCTGGTTTTTCCCAGATCCACAAAGCAGCATCCATAGTCAGTCCCAAATGTGATCTTCATCTTTCTGTAGTCGTAGGTCTGTCGTCCATCCAGACGCTGCAGGGAGACGACAGGTGAAACTCTAACAACAAAGCCTCCAAAGCAGACATTCATGAACCACACCCACTGAAGAACTTTCTATTTCTAATTTGACTGTAGTATTTGGTTATAGTTTCCGGCGTGTATTTAATAAATTCACGATACACAGAAAGCTTATTTATTCTACATCGGTATGGTTTTCCGTTTGTGCAACATGTATTTTGTCGTCAGTTTTTTAAGTGCAAAATGATCAGAAACCAGCTCACCTTTTTCTCTTCGATCGCTTTGAGCAAGAAATCCCGCTCGCAGTTAGACAGCGGTGTGTCCTTCATTCTGAGGGTTCTTGGGTGACTGCAGACAGATTTCAATAATGTAGTTCACAACTGCACTGCCGACAAGCATGTGGCCACCATAGAAATGTTCTGAACTCTACCCCGGATGTGCATACTACATGCCATAGTAAAGGTTGGGGGTAAATCATTTTCTTTATTTGACTATTTCGGAATGATTGTACATAATTGATATTATGTTAGCATATTTGTGCTTGTGTTATTATGATCCAGATATTCGTTAGCAGTATATGACCAAGGAACATTTTTAGTAGAAAGTAAGCTTTTACTTTGAAAGGCAGCTGCAAAGTGAATTTCTGATGCCCTAAAGTGAACTCGTTGTTTGGGGCTTTCAGAGTTCTAAATATTTCCAGCATTTTATTGAGTAAATATGAATCCTGTTGGTAAAGGGGTTTTTGGTGACTGTATTTTAGAACTGCATTGACAAACTGAGTATCGTGGATAAAAGGTTAAAAACTAAATTTCAAAACAACACCACAACTAATGGTGCTCCATAAAACGTGAAGAAATGTATTCTAATCGCTTCAGTTGTAAATGTAGTTTATTCAAAACCTATCTCATGCAAAAGAATAGCAATATTGGAGTGAAATGCCCCTACGAGTGTTATCTATTCCGAGCAGCCCCCGGTAACGCTCTCATCTCCCCTAATAATTTAGCTGCACGTGAAGGCAGCATTCACGCTCTCAAGCCCTGCGCGATGTGCGCATGCGTCATGCCCATTTGCTGGGGGACTTGCTCGCGCTCATCAACCGCTCACCGTTATCCGGGACGAAGCTGTCATCTACGTTCCGTTCTCTCCAGCCGAGAACCGTGTGTCTGTACACGGCGGGCCTCGGTGATCCTCCGAGCAGGAGAAACGCACAAGATACTTACTCTGTAGAAAAAGCTGTTATCAAGACATTTTCTCTGCAATTGACAAGAAGGCGCAAACGGTTTGTGTGCGCTCATTCATTCTCTCCCATCGCACCCCTGTGCGACATTCCTACTAATTCAGCAAGCTTGGCTAACCGTCGCTGTCCAATCATTTCTTCAGTCTTCGGCCTCCCTTTGTTTTGAAATGCATATTTTCCGTTTAGCGTTTTGAACTCCAGGGCGTGTTTGATTAGCGGGCTCATCGTATAAGCCCATTAGTCAACCGTTAGTCTACTAACGTTAGATGAGTTCGTGTTATGCTAACGTTTGCGCGATGTGCACTTACTTAGCATAGCGAGCTAGGAGCCATTTATCGACAAGAGTTTGGATATTGCAGTGTTCGGTGGCAGCCATGTTGGCTCCTTACCCTGTCCTGTGACCTTTTCTGTGTACTTTCTAGATCTGTTAAGTTATAAGCTTTTCTTAGAAAGAGATTTGTTTTAAAGTATGATTACCGTATGTTAATTACGCCCTATTGAGTGGTCTCGTGTGACGTCACAGTTTAGCTGTCGGCCATGTTGGAGTACACACAAAGCCACTGGCATGCACGGCTGAGTCGCATAACCTATCGGTGGTGAACTTTTGTGCTGTCTTTGGTTGTGGCAGCAGAGCTGATAGAGACAAGAAATCATTCTTTCGTTTGCCAGCGGTCATTACACATCAAGGAAATGACACGAAGGAGCTATCCAAGCGACGTCGCGAGAAATGGCTGTCACGCATCTCTCGAAATATAAAGGAATGGAATTTGGCGTACACTAGAGTATGTGCGGATCACTTTATAAGTGCTCAGTGATTTTATTCGTTTGTGAACAGTATTTAATAAAGGAAATATAAATTAAACTTGGACATGAGAAGGTTACCGAAGCTTCATCGGCCCGTGACAGCAGTCGGTACCAGAGACGTGTCGAGCGTGTACAACAGGCGAAACACAGAGATGCAGCCTCAGCATTGCTTGATATGAGTTTAACGTCAGATCATATATATATATATATATATATATATATATATATATATATATATATATATATATATATATATATATATATATATATATATATATATATATATATATATATATATACATATATATATATATACATACATATATATATATATACATACATATATATATATATATATATACATACATATATATATATATATATATATATATACATATACATATATATATACATATACATATATATATACATATATATATATATACATATATATATATATACATATATATATATATATATATATATATATATACATATATATATATACATATATATATATACATATATATATATACATATATATATATATATACATATATATATATATATATATATATATATATATATATATATATATATATATATACATATATATATATATATACATACATATATATATATATATATATATATATATATGAAGTTAGGAGTTAGTTGAAAGTGAATTCCTACACACACGCACACAATGACATGCACGTACAATGTAAACAAACACACGTGTCTGTTTGCGCTGAGTAAACATTGAATATTGCTAAATATCGGACCAGATCTGTATATATTTACTCTCCCAATGACGAGATGAGAATTGTCGACGACCGTTGCTTTGACGTCTCGGACCCATCCACTGACAAACTGATTATAAGCGTTGAGCCCTTTGTAGCACTCCAACTCGTCTTTTGTGTAAGGACTGGGGGTGTTCACGAGATACGTGTAGATGTTGGCGTAGTTTACCGATGGAAGATAAGTAGGATCGGCACTGAAACGATCTGCACTCATCGTATAGGGATCCAAGTTACCAATAACCTTCAATTTGACCAGGTAGCGAACCTTTGATGCACTATCCAGTGATTCAAAGTATGGTATTTTCGCCGCACTTCCTTGTTTACGCGCCGCCATGTAGGATCTGTATGTACTCCAACATGGCCGACCGACCTCGTAACTAAGGAGATCGTGACGTCGGTGAGACCACTCCATTGCTGCCCTGCATGTGTCATTACGGTTATAATCTGTATGGCTTGGCTTGGTGTTGTGCTTTGAGTTGCTCTCTACATGTACAACATAGTGGATATTGTTGCTGTATTATTGTATTCATGTTTTTATGTTTCCTGATCACTTGATTGGTTTCACACACATCAAAAGACACTAAGACTGGTATATTTATAGAAATATTAAGTCATGTGTATTATCCTTTTATAAATGAAAATCATTTGGAACATTTTCCAAAACTGGAATGATTATGTCTGAGAGGAATATTTCATTTGCACTGTTTAATCTAAAACTGGTGTATTAACCTGACTGTGCCTCCTTGTCACCATTGACCTAGTTCACTGTCCCTGACATTGTATAGACATGTGGGGTATGAATGCATTCAACTAGTAAAAGGTTTGCCTCAAATGGTTCATTTTACTGTTGAGGTTGCCATAAAGTGCACTCTGCAAGAGCCATGCTCCCATCTGTGAAGGTAAATGGCCCTTTGTCATTGTAAAGAAGCTGAGCCTCCATCAAAGTATTGTGCCCCTTTAGCAGGTACTTCTTTTATTGATGCAAATTAAAGTTATTGGTTAGAATAGAAGAACCAAGAACTTACAGTTTTGACTCTGAATGTCACTGGTTGAGAACCACCGTTGACTCTTGTTGAAGTCAAGAAGCCAATTCATTGATTAATCCACTGCCACATGTGACCACCTCATACATTAAATATTAGGATTGTGTGCAGGAAGTGTTCCTACTATCAGAAACATGGGATGTGGCCAAGATTTCTTACAAACTGTTGCATTGCTTGCATTAAGACCACAGATGCAAATAACTGAGCCACATTCTGATGCTTTTCAAGATAAGATGTATTATTTGTTCATCATCTCGCCCTTGTGTTTACCCTGTTGATCCCCGTGCACTCCGTTTACCAAACGGAACAACAGCAGCATGGGAATCAAAGTTGATGCTGCTTTGCTGTCTGCACTGATGCTTTTTCAATTCCTGCTGCTCTGAAGCGGCGTGAGCAGGTGCGGCCAGCTTGATAGGTCATTACAGCTGTTGTTTGGTGTCACAAAAATCTGAATTGTACCAGTAATCACCAGGTAGGGTTTCAAATGCATTTTAGGACACACAAAAAAGATTCTAATACGATGCGTCACAAATTAGGACTAGTAAGGGTATTTTAGAAAGAGGACATATTATAAATCCAAAGAGGCTTGTATGGTACAGATGTTAGTGGCATCTGCTTAGGAGGAGTCCATCTTTTTGATTTAGCTGGTGGGAATGCGTTGCCGCAGAGAAGGGGCAGTCTTGTGAGATAAGGATGTGATCTGAGGACACAGGCCTTACATCAAGTAACACTGTTCTAATGTGATGGCAATCTCTGTTTATTTCTCTCACCCTCTTATCCTTTTACGCACTTGTGATTTCGATTCATATCATTGATGTCCACTCCCCCCCCCCCCCCGCGCACACACACCTTTCCTCCCCATAAATAACATCTCACACCTGCCCCCTTCCTCCCATCCCTTATCCTCCCTTACCCTCCTCACACCGTGCTCATCTCTGACGCCCTTATCGCACACTCTATTCACCCGTCTGCTATCTCTACCCTCCCCCTACAGATGAAGCTGGAAAGGGGTTGGATGTGGTGCGTGCTGCTCCTGTCCTCACTGGCTGTGGCGACCCAGGAGACGCAGTTGGACGTTGATATTTCAGACATGGATGAAGATATGGGGTTGGACGAGGAGGAATTAAAGGTTCTGATGGCAGAGGAGGTGGAGGAGGAGGAGGAGGAGGAGGAAGCGACGGTGATGGATGAAAACCTCTTGGATGAGACAGACGGCACAGCAAGTGGGAAGGCTGAAATGGATGCAAATGTCTCCTTCCAGGTCAGAAATGGTTCATAGGTTAAGTAAAGCTCATTTGTGATGTTGAAGTGTGTCACGGCTTTTTTGGATTAGGGGAACGTGGCCTGTAAAATAACTTCTAATTTATGTTTTTTTTGTTCCGCAGGTAACATACAAGACTCCCGTCCCGACTGGAGATGTGTACTTTGCAGAGACGTTTGATGACGGCTCTCTGGAAAGGTAGAGCCTGACAAATTTACCCCCAAGGGTGGCTAAAAATACAGCGTAAATGTTTAATTCCTGCTCGGATAGATGAGCCTCCGACCCCAGATAAACTTACACAATCAGTGGCTGTAGTGTGTTCACATGTTGTTGTGAGGAAGCTGAGGGTTTTGTGATGTTCATCTCCATAGTTGGCAGCTCTCAAAGACAGTGAAGGGGGATGCAGATGATGACATCGCCAAATATGACGGTTTGTTCCTTTTTCTTCCCGCCCTCTTGGCTTATCTAAATGTGTGCATACGAGAGCTTGTAGAGAGGCACAACTAGCTGTTTTTATCTTCACTTCGCACAGACTCACTGTTCACATGTATGATGTAAATCAGGGGTGCCCACACTTTTTCGGCTTGCGAGCTACTTTTAAAATGACCACGTCAAAATGATCTACCTACATTAAAAATGCTGAAAATCTATTTATTTACATATATGTATGTATGTATGTATGTATATGTATATATATGTATATATGTGTGTGTGTGTATATATATACACATGTATATGTATGTATATATATATATATATATATATATGTGTATGTATGTATGTATGTATGTATGTGTATGTATATATATATGTATATATATATATGTGTATATATATGTGTATATATATATGTATATATGTATATATATATATATGTGTATTTATATATATATCACTGAGTATACTTTATATTTACAACATATGTTGGCGTACCTTGCATAACTGCATGAACCCTTATGGCACAATAAAATTCTGTACATTTGTGGTCATTACCTTACTCTGATGACTTGCACTGAATGGGATTGGCCAGAGTTGCATAGTCCGGACAGTGGCTGCTGGTATCCGCCTCAAGCAGACTTCAAATGATCATCGGTCATGGTGGAACGGTGTTTGGACGTAATGTTCTTCATGTGGGAAAAGGCTGACTCACATAAATGAGTAGAGCCGAATAATGCAGTCAAGAATTCACATTTCCTCATGTTTGGGGACTTTTCCTCTGTGAGAAAACTGTCCATGAGCCCTGGACTTCAGCGGAATGTCAGCTTGCAGTGTCAAAATCTCATCCTCTACTCCAGACGAGTTCAGGTGAAACAGCGTTGACATTTTTGATGCGAGTGAATCAACCTCAATATCTTCCCGAAATGTGCAGCACATAAGTGTAGCAACTGGCTCGAGTAAAGCAAAGTCTGGAAAGCGTTTGTCAAACTCTGACAGACACTTGTCAATCTGCTCTGTGTAGCGCGCACTGTCAAGTTACGCACACGCCTTCCGCTGAGTCTCCAGTTCTGACGCCAGGTTTTGGACGTTTCCCAAATCATGGCGCTGCAGCTTTAGCTTCTTAAGTAGAAATAAATTGGAAGGCTAACTAATTAGCAGTAGCTCGCGCGGTTGACTGCATACGTGGTGACCCGTGTGTTAGAAAATCAAGTGTCAAATGCCATGAGGACATAAACAATTTTTTGAATGGCATGCGATCTACCTGCACTACCTCCGCGATCGACCGGTCGATCGCGATCGACGTATTGGGCACCCCTGATGTAAATAAAGATATTTAGTCTTATTTTTCTTTGGGCAACCATCACTACTGGATAACACTTTGCAGCGTCATTGCTGTGATATGAGGTCCAACACCTCAGTTAGACTTTAATGTAGACGACACTGAAGCCGCCTCAAGCAGAGACTCTGCGACCACACCGTGATCATAAACGTTGAATGTCTCTCTGTCTGTAGGGAAGTGGGCTGTGGAGCAGCTGAAGGAGAACAAAGTTCCAGGAGACCAGGGTCTGGTGCTCAAGTCCCGGGCCAAACACCACGCCATCTCCGCAATGCTGAACAAACCCTTTGTCTTCCAGGATGAACCTCTGGTCGTACAGTGAGTTCAAACACACACACACACACACACACACACACGTGAAAACACTCTCCTTCTTTTTTAGTTCATGCAAGTGGACTTTTTTCTCCGTGAGCTACAGTGTTTCGTGGATGGATAAGTGTGTGACTGAAATCTTCTTATTTGCATTTTCAAGTTTACTAAACCATGTGAAATAATGCGACTTGTTAAGTTGTTTTGTTGTGTTTTGGTTGCAGGTATGAGGTGAATTTCCAGGATGGCATCGACTGTGGTGGAGCCTACATCAAACTGCTTTCAGACACTGGCAATCTCAATCTGGTTGGTATACATGTCGTCATTCTCCCTGGCTCTGTTTATGTGTAATGTTTTAATGTACACAGGCCATTTGATTGGCACGTCTATCAAAAGCATCTTACATTGAAGCAAATACTGAAGATACCTTGAACTGAATCCAAAACCTTCAGAGCATTCCTCCTCTGTCTTGTGGACACTCTTTTAAAATAAACATTTTTTTCTTCACTTAAGGAGCAATTCCACGACCGTACACCGTACTCCCTCATGTTCGGACCAGACAAGTGTGGCGAGGACTACAAGCTGCACTTTATCTTCCGCCACCAGAATCCTCTGAACAAAGACACAGAGGAGAAGCATGCCAAGAGGGCTGATGTCGACCTCAAGAAGTTCTACACTGACAAGAAGACTCACCTCTACACTCTGGGTACAGGAGAATATATATGTTTTTACATCTGTCTGAAATGTAATAGCTTAATACCTATCTCTGCCTTTTTTTATAAAATGTACATTTCTCATTTTGCTCACGTTTCCCCCGTTGTTAGTCCTGAACCCAGACAACAGCTACGAGATGTTCATAGACCAGTCCAGCGTGAGCCGCGGCAGCCTGCTGCACGACGTGGTGCCACCAGTCAACCCACCCAAAGAGATAGATGACCCACATGACTCTAAGCCGGAGGACTGGGACGAGAGGGCCAGGATGCCTGACCCCGAGGCTGCCAAGCCCGATGATTGGTGACTGCAAGCCACATACTAGTAGACAGTATAGATCCTGTTGCAGATTGGACCTAGTCATCAATAACAAACGTGTGTGTGTGTGTGTGTCAGGGACGAAGATGCTGCAGCACAGATTGAAGACCCTGACGCTTTGAAACCAGAGGACTGGCTGGACGAAGAACCAGAGTTTGTCTCCGACCCCAACGCTGAGAAACCAGAGGACTGGTAAAATGAACATGGTCAAACAACCCCACACCCGGCAGTTTGAATGATGAACGATCATGCTTGACCGCTCTTCTCTGTGTGCAGGGATGAGGAGATGGATGGAGAGTGGGAAGCCCCGCAGATTCCTAGCCCAGCCTGTGAGACGGCCCCCGGCTGTGGGGAGTGGAAGGGTCCACAGATCAACAACCCTCAGTACAAGGGCAAGTGGAAAGCCCCTCTGGTGGACAATCCCAACTATCAGGTGACTATAGCGTTAACTAAACCAGGTGTTTTGGGCTTTTTGGAGTTCTTTTTAATTTCTCTTTTAGGAACTGTTCCTAGCGTCTTCTTTTTTGTAGAGCACAAATAATGAGGTGCACGCTACAGCACTCTTCCAGTTCACTCTCTGTATTACTTGTAACACCTCTGACCTGTCCTGTTGGAGACTGTATGTTTGTGCACCAGCTGAAGCCACCATAATAGTTTTCCCTCTACATTCTTGTCCCCAGGGAGTCTGGAAGCCGCACAAGATCAATAACCCGGATTATTTTGAGGACCTGCAGCCGTTTAGGATGACACCTTTCAAGGCTGTGGGCTTGGAGCTGTGGTCCATGACCGCTGATGTCTACTTTGACAACTTCATTATCACCTCGCACAAGGAGGTGGCTGACCGCTGGGCCTCCGACAGCTGGGGGCTGAAGAAACTGGTGGCCAGCGCTAACGAGGTCAGTGTGATGTTTTTGTAAGGAGCAGCACCCTCACAGACACTTACATTGTCACTTTGTGCATATAATTTACTGTCAGTATCTGTGTGAGAGAGGCTCACTCTTTGCTCTTGCGCTTGTCTTTCGCGCCTCGATCCCACCAGCCGGGGATTTTCGCTCAGCTGATGATCGCAGCAGAGGAACGGCCGTGGCTATGGGTGATTTACATACTGACAGTTGGCCTGCCTGTTGGACTGGGTGTGCTCTTCTGCTGGCCAAAGGTACTGTGAACCTAATGAGCCATTTATTTATTGTGCGTTTCCCATCCTCAATTTATGCGACGCACTCCAGCAGACCCCCTCTAAACCAGACTGTGATCCCATCTCCTGTTTGCGTCACAGAAATCAGATGACGACTACGTGTACAAGAAGGTGGATCCTCCCCGGGCTGATGAAGAGGAGGATGAAGAAGAAGAAGAGGAGGAGGAGGAGGAGGCAGCGGTGGCAGGAGATGAGGAAGAAAAAGCAGCTGAGGCTGCAGAAGGTGCTCCAGCTGCAGGTTAGAGGGTCAAACACACACACTCTTCTGTTGTTGCTTTATTGATCAGAGTATTGGTCTTTTGCTACATTGTTCTAGACTCATATTTCTTTGTCCTTACTGTCATCACCGTTACTCTGTCTCCTTCAAAAGCAACAGAAGAGGAGGAGGAGGAGGAGGATGAAGCAGATGCGGGAGGTGACAATCTAGAGGATGAGGAGGAGGAGGAGGAAGAAGAAGAAGAAGAAGAAGAAGAAGAAGAGGAAGAAGAAGAGGAGGAGGAGGAGGGAGAAGAGGAGAGCAAAGCTCCTGAGCGAACATTAGAAGAGGTGGGTGTCGTGAGTTATTCTTACCTGCAGAGCAACATGAGCTGATGGTGTTGGTAGAGATCTGGGGGTTCATGCACATGCTAGGAATTAATACCTAGAACCAGGTCCTTGGATTTCATTAACCATACTCATGGCCTTGAATACATTATGTTTAAAAAGTTAGCTAAAATGTTGCCATTTGGTGTACTGATACAAGGTGCAAAGCACCTCATGGACCTATAAATGCCCCACTTTCTTTTATAATATGCGCACACTCTCACACACACACACACATGGTGAGCCAGTCTCTTGTGGCCTGCAGACAATACACTGTGAGACTATCTCACGTCTCGGACACTGTGTCCTTGCCCTTGTGTGAAATGTGCTCGGCTCTTTTCCTGAGAGTGATCATGTATTTCACTCTACTTGGCATTTAAAAGGCCTTTAATTGAATTAGATCAGTTTGATTTGACTTGATACAAAGTCTAGACACCCTGTAACATGGGGCGAACTCTACACTTGGATTTGTTAACATGTCTGTCATGTGAAAAATGCAAGAGGGATGTTTTGTATCTCATCCATTAAATCTGCCTTTTTTTCATTCCGATTGTGGCCCCCAGTCGAAGGAGGGAGGAGACGTCGCTGAAGAGAGCCACAAACAAGCTGTGAGAAAGAGGAGGGTACGGAAAGACTGAAGAGGTGAACCCCCACGCCTGCAGTCTCCTTTCTCCCCTAAATGCGGAGGAGGTGGAAAGGGCCGTTTCAGCTGCTGCTCCGCCCTCTGAGCAGAGCAGCATGCATTTCCTCCCAACCACCCGGTAGCCTGCAGTCACCCCCTCGGCTACACCCATCACAGGGCCGCAGTCTCCCAAACCACATCCTGCATCCCTCGTCTCGTCTCCTCCTCTCTGCCTGCTCATTGAACGATCAGATGAATCAATCCCCCGGAGATTCTGTGCATTTAGATGTTTTTCTTCCTACATCCTGAGCTTCCGTGCTTTCTTCGTCGTTCTTCTCTCCTCTAAGCGGTTGCTGTCACCAATGCCTGTCATGCTGAAAAGGCCCACCTCTTCCACCAGTTCCTGTTGAGGCAGTTTTATTAAATACGACATGCCACTGATGTGCTTATTCTGAACCGTCTGTTTCAAAGGTCTAGGTCTGATCTAGTGTCTGATCCAAACACTGAATGCCTTGGCAATCCGTTGTCAATAAGACAAGGTTCGTAGGTTTCTGCAGCAAACCGCTGGATATTAAACCTACCGAAAACACGTCTCAGTCAGTCAGTACACAGCAGCGCTTTCCCAGAGTATCTAGACTAGCTGGAGTTCAGATCAAGGTTATTGCCTGGGAAAAACATTGATGATAACTTATTTGTTTTATATTATTGTCTCAAGCTTTTGTAGATCATGTTCTTGCCAGATTCTGGCAGGAATCCCTGTTTACATTTGTTCGCAAATTGTACATTGCTCTTGAAAATAAAACTATTTAATACAAAAACTATATATATATATCAACACTTTCTGTTGTTCTCCTGAAAGTTAATGTAGGATTAGTTGACAAAAGACCCAGAGAAAGGAGTGATCTTAGGTTTTTATTAAAACAAAAAACAGTTTAAAGGCAAAGGTGCAGGGTGTCTACACACAAGACAGTTGGTACCAGGGCGTGTGTAGGTAGGGCATATTCATAGCCAGACAGAAATTGAAGAAATGATACTGTACACCTGTTAAAAATAACCAATAAATGACATCATATACAGCAGGGGTCTCAAACTCCCGGCCCGCCACGTCATTTTATGTGGCCCGCGAATCCGCCAGCAAAAAATAAATAAAAATGTATTTATTTTTATTTTTAAGTTAGACTTGATAATAAATATATCCCCAGTCGAAATTATGAGATAGAAAGTCGAAGTTATGAGATAAAGTCATAATGATGAGATACTTAAACATAGAAGCAGCTCTTTGGCTGGTTACTGTACATTTGAAATGGAAATGTATTGTGAGTACATTGGAGACTACTTTAAACGTGGCTTTAAAACACATGAAATACTTCATGTGGGATTGTGCAAAACGCACCCTTGAAAGGATTTTAAGCTTTGAACAAAGTTATTGTAATAACTTGTTTGATATTTGTGTTTGATATTTTCTTTAATAATTTGATCTTTGATAGAGTAATGTGGGTTTCTTAACCCTAAATTAAAAGGATTTAAGTTATAACAGAAATGTGCTTAAATATATGTTTACATTTATATAACTGCATGTACAATATTTTTACACTTGAATGAACATAATCAAATGCAGAGACAGTTATTTACCAATATGTTAGGAGTAGTTACATTTACACAGTCTTACATTTACAACTGGCCCTTTGAGGGCGACCGTGATGCTGATGTGGCCCGGAGTGAAAATGAGTTTGAGACCCCTGATATACAGTGTTTATAGCCTCCCATAATAACTTCACCCCTTTCAAACAGCACCACAGTCACTTGATGTTTACACATGAATTACTACTTTCCAGACATTATTGAACTAGATGCATTTAAAGGGAATGCAAATGTGTTCAGATTACATGACTTCATCTCTTTACACCCTCTTTCTTTTTGTACCTGATGCAGCAGAAGTGTTGGAAGACACACCCTCCACTCTGCTGCACACCGAGTACATCAGCACATGTTACAGTCGAACCCCTCTAGCAGGTGGTGTACTCCAGGCCTGGCCGGATGGATCAATAGCACTCAAGGCCTCTTTACTGCTTGCAGTTAAAGGGGAAAGCATCCCTTTCTTCCCCCCCTCCTCATGTCTTTTGACTCATCTGTGCCATTTAGTCCCCCCCCCCCCCCTAACAGGATGAGGACACACAATGTAATAATGCAGGGTTTGTCTCTGAGTCAGCCCGGCTGCATTTATGTCCATTTCCTTTGTCTCTCTTACATTACAGTCTGGGCCATAACCCTCATTCATGACATGATCAACTGAAAGGGTGGCAAATACTTTGAAGTGCAAAATGAAAATCGTGTGTAATTGTGATTTTTTTAAAAAATGGAACCACTTGCAATAAAACATTGATAAGTTAAGATTTACACTTTTATGAAGTCTACATAACTTTTAGTTTCTCTGATTTTACTTGCATTGTTACCAAGCTCTCAATGGTACCTATCTAGTATCCACCTTCTATTGTTAAAAAGTTCTCAGAAGCGTTACAGTCTGTAAGTTAGTGACTATTGATTTAATGACATTTCATAGATATACTACACTTGCAAATTAACAAGAACTCATACATGCAATCCAAGTACATTTTATTCTCAGTAATACTGTTCAGTTTGACTGCTTTTAAATGGCAGAATACAGTCATGTTCCATATACCGGTAGACATGACATCCAAGACCTACCGAAAAACTCAGATCCAGCTGATGTAGAAAATATTTTACAAAAAGAAATAAACCAGTGTTGAAATGAGTTTTATGGTCAACCAGTATTTGTAATATTTTTGATTTGTTTTCACCCACTTACAGGTCCGTTTGAGACAGGAACACTATCAGAAAGTTGGGAAAATCTGAATTGTCCTCAAACACAAAACCAAGGAGGTAAAGCAGAACTAAGAATTATTTTACAGATACTACTTTGACAGAGCGCATTAAGAAGAAACTCACGGTACAAATTACCCTTAACCACTTCATATACATAGTCTGATTCCGTAGTGTGGAGAGGGAGCTGCTGCAAAACAGACCTGGGTCAAACTAACATTAAATTCATTATTTCTGAGTCAGCGGGACATGTGACAAAGTCAGTTTATGTTTTTGATAATTAAATACTTAGTTTCGACTCGGGTAAGTGAGCTGTAATGGTTAGAGAAACCCAGGTCAGCTGAGAAAACAAACCCCTCTCCATATCTCAGTGGTGGGTTCCCTCTCCCAGCTGCTGGCCTGGGACTGTGTTTTTCTGAGGGTACCTCACTTCCGTTTGCTCTTGGTGTCGGTGGTCTGGAAGACGCTGGAGGCAGACATGAGGTTCTCAATGTACTGCCCGAGGACTTGGTTCTCAGATTTTAACTTCAGGTTCTCCTCCTTGACTGCGTCAACCCGCGCTGACAGGTCTGGAACAAAGACAAAGTCCATGGTCTACTCAGCTTACGTTTTAAGTTCTGACAGTCCACAGCTGTGCTGGATAACATGTTTTTTATAACAACAGACATCTGGTTGGTGACATTTAGCCTAGTGAAACTATTATGGCCATCAAGTTACTCTATGTAACTCAGAGTTATCAGATTCAACAACTAAATTCACTATCTTGAATTCATGTTGCAGATATATTTCCCATTATTTTCATATTTTTTGTGAATGTGAAAAGGAGATGGAGGGAGAGTGTAGGAGAGGAGATAAAGTTGTGTGTGTGTTACCTTCTAGCGTGTGCTGAAGTTCCAAAACTTGATTTATTAACCTCGTCTTCTCCTCCATCTCCACCTGGTTCTCCATGTCTCCTGCAATAGATACAAACGCTGATGCTATTCACATGCACTTGAAACATATTATCTCATTATTACATTATCGGACATAATAGTGTTTCACAAAGCTGCGTATATGCAGACGCACCATCTACATCGCAGTTCATGATGAAAGGCTCGTTCTCCTGTTTAGTATACAGGGCTGCAGATCCACTGTCCACTGTAAAAGAACAAGAACAGACACTGTAAGCTCCGTGAAGCAGTCATACATATGATAATAGGAGGTTCTAGCATGATGAATACCGTATTTCAAATGCTGGCAGAGACTCCTGCTATTATCTACTTCCCTGTTCATATGAATAACACCAATTACCAGAGGACCAGGGCTTCCCTGGGAACCTGTTTCGTCAAGGTGGTAAGAGGAATGAAGTGTGTTCACGTTCATCTTATAAATCGAAAAGTTGCCTTGAAAAGAGGAAAATAAATAAACTATATATTTTTTAGTAAGTTAGCCTAATACTGCGCCGAGCTCCTTCGTGAACTCATCAAGGTGGTAAGCCACCCAGACCTAGATCCACCTTGTCCTGTGATCATTTAAGTTAGTAAATGATGGCCTAAACATAGTCACATTAAACAAAGAGCATTTGTTGTGTGAAATGGCACACTTTTCTTTTTCAATTTATCATTTCGTAAAGGTTTATTGTTTTACTATGTTAGCAGATGAGACCTTTGTTTCATGCAAGGTGGCCTACCTCCGCTATAAAAACAAAGGAAGCATCCTTGACTTTATATGTAAACTACATCCGTATTCACTTTGAACAAGGCGCACTAAAACAATACTGCTTAGCTTGGATTTGCTAGCTAAACATGCTATGCGTTGCTAAACATGGTTGCTTCTATGTTTACTGTCAGTAAACTGGGTGTGAGATGATGTGGTGATGCTACATACTGGCTACTGTCTGTTACTGGCTACTACAGCCACAAATAAACGAGCGACTAGCGGCAAAATTGCAGTCAATCGTTCGTGAAAAAAACAACAACAACGTTATCACATCGCCACAGTTAACGTTACATGACAGCCAGTAAGCGTTAGCTTCATCATTATCAGGACGTGTCTGATAATGGACGCGTGTACCTTTACTAGCTATGTCGCTAAGCTAACTGATGTCAGCGGTCTGGCCAGCTAACGGAATTGTACCCCAAACCGGACAGTTTTTAGCTAATGTTTCAATACAATTCACTTACAATGTTGATAAAAATGATCGTGTAATGTTTTCAGTTGATTTAATGGTGTTAAACTGAAGTTAAACTTCGTACCTTTCAAACGAAATATTGTTGTAATTATTACAGTTAGCTTTGCCTTTACCAGAGTCGTTAAAACGATGCTAACACCGGTGAATTAGCCGTGCACTGCTCGTGGCCTAATCCGTCCGGACTTCTATCCTCGTTGTAAACACTGGCTGCTGCTGGTTTTTCGGGGATATTCGCTTGTTCCAGGGTCGCAAAAATGACCATCAATGCTGTCAACACATCCGGGACCGTAGTTCTGTCCTTCACAATAAGATATCACGCTTCAACAACTCCAAATGATGCAATAAAAGCTCCTTAATTTCCGTTTGAGCGTATACCACCACCTGCTGGATGTTTTGTTAAACTCTTCTCATGTCAATCACTGGCAAAACACCAGCTGATGTCTGGAATTTAACAATTATGTACACATATTGTATATAACAATTATTATCATAACACACAGTGCAGAGTAAGAGTTATATTACAACTAAAAACATGAGTATTCATGATTAAAAAGCTACATTGTTAAAGTGAAAGACAAATAACTTGTGCAAATGATTGAAAAGTTCTGTGCAAACATTTATTGAAAAACAAACCAATCAAAAATTAAATTAAAAATCAGGACACACATGGCATTTGAAATAATCCTCTTCATCATCCAGCTCCTCGTCCCAGCCCACACACATGGTGTGATACCATGTGTGGCAGCTGTCACACTGGACCCACGACACCAATCCCTCCGAGCTCTCTGGAGGGTCAGGTTCCTGGCACCGGCCACACTCCCAAACTGTCTGCTCCATCTCTTCAGGAGTGTGACCTATTAAAATAAATAAAAAATTACTTTGAATTAAAGACAATGATCAGATTTTCATGGGTTGGCATACAATGCAAGTTAACATGAAGTACCGGTGGATGTCGTAGGTCCAGCAGACGAGGAGCTGGATGAAGGTCGGGTCTCTGCAGGTTGGGAGGCTGTATAAATAACAGAAAAAGCATAACCATGCTTTGTTTACTCTTCATCATGGCTAATGTCACCATCCTGTTATAATATTGTGGGTTTTTTTTAGATTATTTAAAGGATTTACAGTGGAAGGGAGAGGAAGGAGTTTGGGACCCATAGAGGCCACGTCCCGCAGCCGATGTTGAAGGCTCTGAAATAATAATCATATTTTATTATTACAACTCTAAAATACATACTTATAATAATGTTTATGCGTAACAATAGTTAATAAATTCTGATTTATACGTGAATTCAAATGCAAAATAGGGATGCGCTGACCAGGAGACGGGGGAAGGTGGCGGTGTTCCTCAGCAGGCAGGCTCAGTGGTGGTGATGTGCTGCTGGCAGGCAGCCGGGGACCGTGGGAGGCACGAGAGGGGGCAGAGCGGGATGAGGGACCGGCGATGGAAAGTCCGGAGCTGGTGGCTGTAGTAGCCCCGAGGGACACTGGTCTTCTGCGGCTGGGGCGAGAGCCGCCAGACAGGGTAGAGGAAGTGGCTGCCGGGCCGGTGTCTCCGGCCCGCTGCTGCTCTCTGTCTCTTCTGGCCAGAGCTTGGGCCTCCCGTCTTGCAGCACGGTCCTCTGCCTCCACGATGACGTCGGACATCTCCTGAGCTGTCAGTAACCTGGCCTTGGTGATGTTCCTCCTGACCTTGCCGGTGTTGCGGTTGTAGTTTATTTCGGCCAGGAGGTGGGCCAGGTCTGCTGTTATCCGGCCTGATGTTACCAGGGGATGGGTCATGTAGGGATTGGGAGGAGGGGCAGGTGGGGGTTGGTTCTGGGGATTGGGGATAGGGGCTGGAGAAAGGGGATGCTGGGAGGGGAGGGCAACATCAGGCGCAGCCCAGGAAGATGCCGATGAGGTTGGCGGAGGTGGTGAGGAGGCCCCACGCCGCGGCCCGGACGGCATGACCCGTGACCAGTCGATGGCCATTGGGTCCAGAGGGTAGAGGCCACACCTCCTGAACCCAGCCACCACCAGTCTCCGATCCTTCACCCTCTGGTAGGAGTCTCTTAGGACCCTTGAAAACTCCTTCTTAGAAACCAAGAAGGAGTGGCTCACTGCCGACAGATCTCCTGTAACACCAGAGAAATCTGCCTTCAAGGGTCCGAAGAAACTCACATCCAGAGGTTGAAGGATGTGAGACGTATGTGGTGGCAGGCACAAGAGAATGACCCCCTCCCTCTGTGCCGCCCGGACCAGCTCTGGATCCAGGTGGGATTGATGTCCGTCCATGATGAGCAGCAGCGGGCGCTCCTGCACGGCGAACTTCATGAAATGCCCGACAAACCACTTCCTAAACAGCTCACTGTCAATGTACCCTGCTGGCGACTTCCCGTAGAGGGCATCGGGAACCCCTTCCTTGTTATAGGGGCCCCCTGGATATCCCCCCTTGTAGATGATGAATGGGGGGACATCCTCCCCAGCCGCGTTGAGGCAGGCCAGGACGGTGATGTGGTCTCTGGTTCCCTGGGCCTGCCTGTAAGCATGTTTAGTCCCCCGGGGCACGATGACCTTCCTTCTTGTAGAGTCCAGCTGAAACCCCGTCTCGTCGCAGTTGTATATCTGACGAGGTTTCTCCCTCAACCCGTGCTCCTCCAGGGTGGTGGTGAGGAGCCCGAAATACTCCTCAATTGGCCCCCTCTTGGCGCAGGATGCCCTCCCACGGTCAATGATGTCTGGGGTCCGGGCAGTAAGGCGATGGTGTTGCCGCTCCCGGAAGTTTATCCACCACGTCTGGCCAAGCACGGTTCTTTGTGCGTCCCGGTGGCGGAGGTTATAGATGGCCAGAGCGTGGGCCAGGACCTGAGGCTTCGTCAGTGGAAACCCGTGACTGGCAGAATACAAACAGTACTCCACCAGGGAATCCTCATCTTCAGGGGTGAGGAGTGTCCTCTGACCATAGACACAGTCAGAGGACACCCTTCCACTGACTCGGTCACTCAGGCTGGACTTAGGGACCCCAAACTGCTGGGCTGCCTGCCGTAGAGAAAGCCTGCCTGCTTTCACCTCCAGTAGGGCCTGTGTCATGGCCTCCTGGGTCCACTTCCTCGTCTTCCTCTCCCTCTTCCTGACTTGCCGCATGTTTGGCATCTGCAAATACACATTTACAGTAAGAAATTAAATACAAAATTTGTTTTAAAGCCACAGTACATGTCTCAATGAATTGAATAGTTTTATAAATTGCCAGATTGCCATGTATAGACTCATGCATATTTAACACATGCATAGACATACATATATTTACCTTAAACCATTGTAGATTTACAATTTCTATATCCATCTCTTATTTTCTTGATCCTCCTGTAAAGGAAAAAAACTCTCACACAGACACACATTACCTACCTTTGTTACTTTAAAGGTTCTTCCTGTCTTTTCTACTCTTTTTCTGCTTATTGCTGTCTTCTTTCTGTTCTTTTCTGCTTCTTTGAGTCTGCTTTCTGGTCTTTTCTGCTTCCTTGAGTCTGCTTTCTGTTCTTTTCTGCTTCTTTGAGTCTGCTTTCTGGTCTTTTCTGCTTCTTTGAGTCTGCTTTCTACTGTTTTTCTGCTTCTTTGAGTCTGCTTTCTACTGTTTTTCTGCTTATTGCGGTCTCCCTTTGCCTCTCTTCTCTTCCTTCTCTCTGTCGCTGTTCTCTGTCTCTGTTCTTTTCAGGCAGGAACATAAACCACAAGAGAGACATTTAAGTCAAAAACATTACATTTTGGTTAACCTTATATACTGTATAACAGCACTGTGTTATATTGGAGGCTTATCTACATAAATAGTTCTAATCATAAGAGCCACTGCTGGCTTTCAATAAATGTACAGTCTCGCTCACTCTCAAACACACACACACACACACACACACACACCAACATTATTTGCATAATTGATCAGATCATTGTGCATTATTATACTTGATGTAGCCTGGCTTATGATAAACAAGAAAAGCATTTTATTTTACATGTCTGCTGTTATGTTTCAGAGCTAAGACCAAACAAGCAGCAGCCTACCTTTAACTCGCGCTATGATTCTTTGATCGTTTTTCCCGCGGCCACAACTGTTTTTTTCAGACACAACATTTCTGCCTCCCTCCCCTCGACGACAGATTATGTCACACATCAATGCTATAGTTTCATTGGCTAGACAAAGTAGTGTAAAGCTAGCTACAAAATACACTCGTATGCTAACTTATATTAGCAATACGGAGAAAATACAGAGACACTTCTCAGAGTAAAGAGCGTCGCCCGAGCGTTTTTTCTGCTTCCTCTCATCAAAGTCACTTTCCTATAGTATTTAGACATATAAACGTCCATATATATTCATGAAATTTGGCACGTAGATTATTTGATATGTATGAATTAATATTACTTACGTTTGGTTGGCGATCGCCGAAGAAAATGACAGCGTAATGACCGGAAAGCGCGTGACGACGGAATCGTTCGAGACAGGCCAAGAGCAGCTCGCGCCGACCGAGGCAGGCCACCGTTACGTTACACCAACTGAGCAACTAACGTTACTTCAACACCCAAGGCGAAGTCAGTTACTCGCCAAAACCAACCAAAATGAACTCGTCTGACATTCAGAGGGGACTCTTTGATAAATACATTTAATAACCGGACAACACCCAGAGTTATGCTACCGCTAACTGCTGCTGCTAGCTAGCATTAGCTTCAAACTGCTAATGGAAAGGCTAGCTGTGATTTAGCTACTCAAATTTAATTTTACACAAAACACATGCCGGCATTTAGACTCACCTACTGCAGTAAATGTCTCCGTTTAGCGGAGTGACCCTGTAAACAGACGAGAGGCTATGTGGTGAGGATGATGATGATAGCGACGTCACCGAGTGTGCGTGACCACACCAGCCGACGGGGGGGGGGGGGCACACAAACACAGCGCACACACACACCACAAACTTGCTGCAGTCCTCACAGATGCTCAGGCCTTCAGGCATTCCCACTGCTATAATATCACATACATAAAAGACAGCCGGAGAGCAGGAATGTCATTCCCACCAGACCTTTGCATGTTTTTGTGCATCTAGATTTCTTTCGGTCCTTCTGTCTGTCTTTATCTCTGTATGCATGAATGGAGTGGTTGCCAACCTTTGTAAACATTAATATACACATGTCTGGTAGTATTCTTGCAGTCTCTGTGTTGTCTCTGCTCGATCTGAGGAGTCCATATGCTGCTGCTTGTTAGCCAAACCAAACCCTGGGGAGACGGCTGCTGTAGCCAAAAGCCATCTATGACCAGTCTGCTCTCTCTCTCTCCATCTTTTTCACACCCTATCTTTTGCTTTCCCACTGTGTGTGTGTGTGTGTGTGTGTGTGTGTGTGTGTGTGTGTGTGTGTGTGTGTGTGTGTGTGTGTGTGTGTGTGTGTGTTGCCCAATCCCTGTGAGATATCACTGGCTAAAAGTGCCAAAACTGTCATACCCCCAACTACTACTGGTATGCGCACCAGAGTATGCAAGTAAAATGGGGTAAAAGTGTGTCAGCCCCATTTGGGGTTAGCAATGGTGTCCGACAAGGGGGAATTTTGTTCCCAATTCTGTTTAATCTGTATATTGATGATCTATCCAAGCAACTGAAAGCCTGTAATACTGGGTGCATGATTGGAAATACTCTGGTTAATCACATCATGTATGCAGATCATCTGGTGATCTTTAGTCCATCTAGCGCTGGTCTTCAGCAGCTCCTCACTATATGTACTGTGTATGGTGTGGAACATGACATCAACACAACGCCAGTAAGAGTGCTATCCTGATCTGTCGAACTAAAGAGGACAAATGTCTAAACTTCCCTGACTTCAAATTGTCTGACAATAATCTGAATAATCTTGGTATCTGTAGTGAAGTAAAATATCTTGGTCATTTTTTAACAGAACACATGACTGATGATAACGACATTTCCAGGCAATGTCGTATGATGTATGCACAAGCAAACAGTCTCTCACGCAAGTTTGGTCTGTGTACGGATGGAGTGAAGATGTCTCTGTTCAGAGCATATTGTACTCTACACTGCACACTTGTGGTCAAACTACAAAAAAAATAGTTTACAGAGACTTCAAGTAGCGTACAATGACGCCATGAGAATACTTTTAAAGAGACCGAGATGGAGCAGTGCTAGTGAAATGTTTGTGGCTGCACGAGTCAACACTTTCCAAACTGTTTTAAGAAATTTCATGTACAAATTCATCTGTAGACTGAATGACTCTGTAAATGGGATCATACTTGTTTTAACCAACATATGGTTTAGTACCACACGCTACCAGTCCCAGCTGTGGCGACATTGGTACAGCTGTCTCTTTGTAAGGCATTGCTAGGCCTATGGACTTTTATTGTTTGTGTCTGTCTTTTTATGTATCTGTCTGTATGGACACCGAGTCTGAAGTAAAGTCTATCTATCTATCTATCTATCTACTACCATTTCAAAATATGTACTTTCCAGCACTTTCTTCATGACAATTTATCAGAAACCACGCTATGAGTGAATACATAAGAGATCCAAGCTGTAATCAATTTGCAAGTTAAGATTTTAGAGACTGCAGAGCACTCTGACCTCGGTGTAGCACGCCAGACCCAGATCAAATGGCAGATAGACACAAATAGAGGTGAACTTAACACTGAGTCAAATATTCCCTTTTTCTCTCCCAGTATTGTCTAACCCTAACCTAGAGTACAAACTCTTCCGAATGCAAACTATGATGTAATACCAATGCTGTGGTAACAGATAAACAGTATGCAGTTTATTGTTTTTTATTTTCATATACCGTATATACTTTTGTATATAACCCTAACCCTATTTGTACATAATAGTTAAATGTTTACGCTTACCTTTGAGTTAAAGGAAAATGACTCTATCAATTAAATATGCAGTGAATACCAAAAAGAAAGGCATGCAGCTTTGGTAGGAGCCACCTCCGTCCTGTCACAGTACAACACACCAACATAACTACTCTGGTTTTATAAGCTGGCCTCATTTGTTCAGTCACAAACTTTTAACAACTGATGTAACTGTCTGTCATGTGTCTGTCATTTTCTGCATATTCAAAAAATGAAGGGCAGAAATTGGCTTACTTTGATGAAAAAAAGACCAAAACAATTGCAGAACAGTCCCTTGAGTCTTTACCTTTGTCGTCTGCCAGAGAGATGTTAGTGAACGTCCCATCATCCTTGTCTTCCTCGGCACCAATGGCGTGAGTCTCCTCTCCTTCCTCCAGCATGTTTCCTTTTTGTTTTTTAACTCACAGACTTGTTCATTTGTTTTCGGAGCTTTCTCTCTGTTTAAACTTTGATCTTGTCTCTTTTCTTTAAGCCCCGCCTCCACACACACCTATGACCTGAATCATTCACATTGTCACGGTTATACCTGCCCTACCTGACTGATGGCTCGGATTACAGGGTTGTCACGAGAATGGGTCGCCATGGTGCCCACTGGACACAATAATAGACAGACAGACTGCCCCATCGGGGGTGAAGGTTTAAGTCCCAGTCTGCTCACGTGAAAGGGAGCCATAAAGGAGGCACACACTCGGTCACACATTAACCTGAACAATAAGAGTGTGTGCAATGTAAATACAGTCAGGTGTTCTTTTTGTTTGGTCTGTTGTAGCCAGAACATCACAAATATGCAGTACTGTAACACGCATGACAGTATATATTAGTTATTTGCCACAATTATTTGTGTATTTTTACCTCATTAGACAACACCTCAGAGCAGTGCTGACCTAAGCAGGAAGGGGGACATGAATGGGAAACCCCTTTCATTAGATCTGTGGGAGCAGCCTGCACTCTGGTGGTTAATGCTGAACACTGCAGATCAGTGACAAGTATCAGAGACTCCATCATGCTCCATCTGAGAGCAACCTGCAATGACGGTGCAGTTTACACCCCCCCCCCCCCCCACACACACACACACACACACAGTGACAAGGTCGTGGTCAAGTTAAGACTCTATTGTGAAAAAAAAAAAAATTGCAAGTTAAACGAAAATGTAGTAAACCTGTGATAAATTTTAGGTTGAGGTTATCTTCACTATTTTTTGCAGAAACAGTTAACAGCTACCTAACAAAAAAAACTACAGTTGTACCATAGTAGGTCCTACAACAAGTGTGAAACTTTTGGAATTTTGGAAAAACATACATCAAGACCCACTTTGCAGCTTTTCCAGAACTTTCAACCGGATGTTGTGGCCTTTTTGAGGGAAGGAGTTTGTTCAATTGTCATGGCACAACTTAAGTATGGAACGTCAATGTCAACTGAGCTCATGACAACACGATGTTACGATTATTTGGGGGAAAAGAGGATTTCAATCGTTTAGTCTTTTTCTGCTTTGTTACCAGTTACTGAATGATGAAGTGATGAATGGTGTTGCTAGAGAAGACAAATGCTGCTTAAAGATGTTAAGCTAATAATAGTGTAAAGGACTGGTAATACTATGGCATAATAATACAAACAAGAGAAGGACACTCTAGCAGGCAAGTCAGATCAGGTGTCAGCTGAAAATAACCAATACATTGCAGATAGTATGAATTATAGCAGCATGTGGTTTTGTTGTCTGACAGATAATTTAGTTTGCATCTGCTTTTTCTGTGTTTTTGTGTGTGTTATGCTTGTATTACTTATTTGTGTGATCCGCTCATGCTCCCATTTGATGGTACTTTAGTGCATCTCTGCTCTATTCTATTTGCATGACCATGAGATCAGTGTCTCCACTTGTTTTACATTTTGTTTTGTGAGTGTGTGTTCGCACGCATGTGTTTGCAGAGGATTCACCCGCCCAATAAAGCCAGAAAGACAATGACATTCATGGGAATAATTTCCCGGGGAAGGGGTAGCCGTTAACACACAACAGTTTGCTGATAATCCAAACTTTACCTTCAAACTGCAGCCTGATCGGCTCTCCCCGAGGCCCGCTGCTGACCACAGATCATCTTTATCACTCTCACAGTATAAAGAACGACACTGCCAACTCAACTTGGCTGGTGACACTAAAGCAGCGGTTCCATCCAAAACACTCGATAACATTCAAAGGCAAGTAGAGAACAAAGGTTCAAAGTTCACAGGCTGGTGGAGGATGATGTTTCACCATTTAGACGTTTTGAGTGAAAGAGATAAGTGTGTATTTATTTGTGTAGTGTGTGTTTGTGTGTGTATGTGGGGTATGTGTACTGGTTAGTGGCCAGTGTTAAGTTCTAGCACCTGCGATACTCTGGGCCCCAGAGACAGTTTGACCCCTACACAACCTGGAAGCAGTCCACAGAAATACACACCACAGCTTCATTCTGACAGAAAGTGAAGCCACTGAGAGACGGAGAGGGTTTGACCTTTAATCTGGCCCCTGTGTGGGTATGTGTAGGTTCCTCAGTTTTTTATATTAAATGCACAACTGTTTGTTTGTGTACATGTGTTTGTAGTTAATTATTGCTAAGCAGCAACATCCAGGAAACCAGAACAAGATCTGAAGCAGGATTAACTGCATCCACAACTTTAGAGAGAGACAGAGAGGGAGAGGAGGGTTTATATTGGTATTGCTGTTCTCTCCCCTCGCTCTCTCCCCTGTGATAGTCCACAGACCAGATGCCCACTTTGGCACCAACTGTTGTGTCAGTGTTAAAGCCAGTGTTATGCTAGGCATTGGGCATACACACACACACACACACACACACACACACACATACACGCATACACGCATACACACATACATGCATACACACACAGGGAGGAGAAAAGGCTGTAAAAGGAGCACTCTTCCATCTGCCCATCTCCCTGCTAAACTGGTACTGAGCACATCAGCATGTTTGTGTCTCCCCACAGTGTCCTCAGTGTGTGTGTGTGTGCGTGTGTGTGTGTGTGTGTGAGCGCATGAATGAGTCCAACTGTGAATCTCTGCATAAATTCAGCTTGTGGTTAAAGACAAAACAGTTTCCTTGAGATTATGGAATTCAAATTAGAAAATTAGACAATTTTCAGATGCATAAATTGCTTAAATTTGTATTTTCAACCCCTAAGGTGAGGCAGTGAAAGTCAAGGGGAACAGAGGGCCTAAACACTCAAGCTGAGTCCCAAATCCAAACTATATGTTATATGCATTTATCAAACGGTGACATTTAGTTTTTTAAAGTCAAAAATCAAATACATTTCTTATTTGATTATGCTGATTTCTTTAATTTTCTCAATGTGACGTAGTACTACATGGTAAAAATGTAATTCGTTTGTAGTATACAGTGGGTTATTTCTGCTGTAATCTCTGACTTTTATTATTTTTTGTTCCTCTACTGATTCATTTAAGTAATGTTTTCGAACATGTTCCATCGTTCCTGACCTTAGAAATAGGACAAGAGTACAGACATTCCTTTCAAATCAACATAGCAGGATGGTGGGAGCACACTTTTTTTGTTCCTTGCTGAGTTGTTCCCCTTTTTTATGGGGAGGAATTACAAGCCATGAAAAAACTGCTATGTGTCAGTGTTTTCATTCCTTTCTCTTCTGTTTCTTATTGAGAGTAAAGTGAGAAATATATCTACAGAAAGAAAGACACGGTGAAGTCATAATCCCTTTCTCGATCTGTGAGAGGAATCTGTAACTGGTCAAGCTGTGTATGTCTTTTATCAAGGATAAGGTGAAAAAGACAAGGTAAAAACTGTAAAAAGACAAAAAGCAAAGTTGCATATGCACACTATACTGTGTGTCTGTGCTAAAGAAACGATCACCAGCACCCAGCTAATAAAGGTCACCAGCTTTTCTGGTCCATGTGCACGCCTTTAGAGACGGTGTCCACTTGCTAAATGTGTGTGTTTGTCCCGCCTTGTAGCTTTGCTATCCATTTGACTCATTGAATTGCACTAAAATATTCAGCAGCTGATCTATCTATCTATCTATCTATCTATCTATCTATCTATCTATCTATCTATCTATCTATCTATCTATCTATCCATCTATCCATCTATCCATCTATCTATCTATCTATCTATCTATCTATCTATCTATCTATCTATCTATCTATCTATCTATCTATCTATCTATCTATCTATCTATCTATCCATCCATCTATCTATCCATCTATCTATCTATCTATCCATCTATATATCTATCAATCCATCTATCTATCAATCAAATATCTATCAAAAATATATCTGTCTGTCTGTCCATCTGTCTATCAATCTATATATATATCCATCCATCTATCCGTCCGTCCATCCATCCATCCATCTATCCATATCTATATATATATATATATATCCATCTATATATCCATCTATCTATCTATCAATCCATCTATCTATCAATCAAATATCTATCGAAAATCTATCTGTCCGTCCGTCCGTCCGTCCGTCCGTCCATCCATCCATCCATCCATCCATCCATCCATCCATCTATCTATCTATCTATCTATCTATCTATCTATCTATCTATCTATCTATCTATCTATCTATCTATCTATCTATCTATCTATCTATCTATCTATCTATCTATCTATCTATCTATCTATCTATCTATCTATCTATCTATCCGTCCATCAATCCGTCTGTCCTGTTCCAGTAGAACTCCACTCCAGGATTTGCAGGCAGCTGTAAAAGGCTACAGTGTTAGTTTACGATCTTCCCCAACATGTTTCCCTTTCACCTACCCTCCTCTCGCCTCTCCCCCTTTCTCCCTCACTCTATTCTTCCTGCCTCAATCTCATCCCACACACACACACACACACACACACACACACACACACACACACACACACACACACACACACACACACACACACACACACACACACACACACACACACCCCTGTAGGAATACTTGAGTGATTAGAGTAGTCGCCTGCACTCTTTTAACTGCCATTTATTTTGACTCTCTGTCTGCCAGAAACCACAGGACAGAACAGAGCTGTAGATTCATCAGCAGTGGAGGATTGTAGCACCTCACCTGCTCCACTGTCTGACACTCCAGAATTAATGAAACAGTGTACCAACCTATGGTATACCAACCATGCAGCACAGCATGTTTTGAGACTGTTCCCAATAAAATAAATAATGTTGCACTTCCATAGAGTTGGGAGACTTGCAAAAAACAGGGGTTGAGATGTGAGACAACAAACTACATTTATACACAAAACCTAATGTTACCATTGTGAGTACGAGTGGGACACATACAATACAGCAGTGGCGGGCCATGCATTTTATACCTGGGCCTTCACTGCTGTCCTGCATCTGAAACACAGCTACGGTTATTATTTGTTTTGTGTAAAAATGAAGCTCAACACCTATAAATACACTAACTGCAGAGTGCAGATATATGAATACGGCGAGAGTGTGTCTCCTCTCTTCTCTGACTGCAGCTGGGACTGCTGCACGAGGCTGCTGTGAGAGTGACCGCCTGTGAGTGCTTTGGGGCGGCTCACGGCAGCTCCCGCTGCTCGTTCACAACAGTGCAGAACAGTGCTTTCACGTCAGAGTCAAAACACCAGAAAAGTCTCCAACAACACCAGAAAAAGTTGCTAGATTTGTCACTAGTAGCTTTTGACAAAAAAAGTCGCCAAGCGGGTTTGGAAAATTACCAGATTTAGCGAGAAAGTCGCCAAATTGGCAACACTGGCACCGGCTAGATGTGTCCCCAGCGCAACATTAGACGTAACAATGGGTTCTATCACATATAAAACCAAACAAAAATGCATCTTCATAAAAACAAGTTGTACAAATAATAATATATAAACAAGCATATTAAAGCTACTGTAGATGTAAAAACAAAAGCATTTAACTTACCAGAGCTGCTGTTCATCCTCCTTTCTTTGTTAACAAAGAGTTTAATCTCACGGTTGTTCAGTACATCCGTGCGTTTTAGTTTCAGTAAGAAGTCCTTCTCGATTCATGGATGCCAGTGAAGACAGTCGAGCCTCCCCAGTTGTATTTCTTGAATACGTTTTAATGCGTTTGAGGGATGAAAATGTCCGCTCACAGAGGCAGCAGATATTGGGATTGTCACCGCCCAACATGTCAGGCTAGCCCACTGACCAATCATGTATGGCTAAGCCAGCTAGCAGGCTCTGACATGTCAAAGAATACGCCCAACATGTCAAACTACAGATCTGATAGGTTGAAGAATATGACAATCAACAATATCGTCCCCATTCACTTAAACTGCAAAGGGATTCACTTGTAAGTCTGAAGTCCTCGGGCCTCTCTTCTTACCTGGAGACACAGAGGTGAAATCTGATTGGATAAAAGCTCTACTTAAAACAAGCTGCACTGGAAGCAGAGCAACTGAGGAAGACAGTAGCTGTGCAATGAGAAAATAAGCTGATGGGAAAAATACATTTTACATACAAATTATAATATATGTATTGTGTATTTATGAAAAATTATTAAATTATAAAATAGCTATAACTTTGTGATTCTGTCTAGGCCAGAATACAGCACATGAGGTCTCCTCCTTTAGATCAAACCTATTCTTGATAACACTTTTGCTCACCGGCCTCTCTCAGAAGCCATGGATAAACGTGATAAGATGATGAGCTAGAAAAACAGGTTTGCTTTTCATATTACGTGAAAAGGTAACAATACAGAGACAACGGATACATATAGGGCCACATGTGTGTCAGGGGCCGGGGGCTTAATCCACCCACTACCATGAGCTGCATGATGTAGACTCACTTGAGCCAAGTTTACCTCCTGGCCTGTCTGAACCAATACAGATTTTCTATAAACTTATGTAAAAGTAATTTCACTTTTAGGGATCCTGTGAAAATATGTAATCAGATAGACAGACACACCAATACGCATACACACATGTGCACAAACACAAGTAAATGCATATACGCTTATAATCTGTACACAGGGAGACATGAAAATGCTAAAAGCATCCTTAAGTGAGTCACATTACCTTCATTATTCAGATGCACATTGAAGCCAGTTGAAATGTCTCTTAGTGGCTGAAGCCCCTCTTCAAAATGTCTGACTTACACATGGACTTCGATCATACAACCTACGCCATATTAAACAATGCTATAATCACATCAAAATGATATAGTCGGAGGCGACCTTGGCTTACTGGGTAGAGAGGGTTGTCTGCCAACCGAAAGGTCACCGGTTTGATCCTCGGCTGCACCGTGTCCTGTGTCGAAGTGTCCCTGAGCAAGACACTGTACCCCTAACTGCTCCCCTGTCATTGGCAGCCCACTGCTCCCTATATATACAGGGATGGGTCAAATGCAGAGAATAATTTCCCCACTGTGGGACTAATAAAGGAATGTTTTTTCTTCTTCTTCTTATACCCAGGGGCTTAAAATCTGCATTTTCTGATAATGTTGGCCACTTGGGGGCAGCGAAAACAAGCTGTCAACACAAAATTGACATATCATCAGATCATCACCTGAGGTGATATGGCAAACTTGTGAGCAAACAGTTGCTTATTTATGCATCCATATAATAAAGAACAACATCAGCATTCATATGGAGTCGTATAAGGAATGTGAATCCAATATTCACTCTTTTAGCTCTGTTTTTGGTCTCCATCACGGAAATATCCGACACTTAAGCTACGAAATGCTCCACTCTGTTCAAGAGCCAGTTGCAAACTCTGTCTGACTGCTGCAGGTTAAAGTTCGCAGTGTGTTTTTTTACAGTTCTTTTGCTCTTGTCCTGACCGGCTTTGGTAAGAGTTTGATTGGCACATGGTTCATCCAATCACCTGCCAAGTATGTTTTTTGAAAGTGCCTGCCCCTTTTCGAACAGATTCCTGTGACAGCTTCTCACAGGAATGGTCTCTCAGATGGTTCTGTGTAACAAATCATCTGGCGGGTCAGGTCAGCTGCAATGAACCAAAACATCAAGCTGAAAGATGCTCTGTAGAGCTGAATGGAACTGCAGACTAGCGCGACGCTTCACGCAGTCATTTGATCCGTTGTTATTCTAAATGTATTGATTATAGCTACTTTAAGTTCTTACCAAGCAGAGGAGATAGACAATGTACTGCCTTTGCTGCATGCTACCAATGCTACCATTCAAGTGAATGGCTAAAAGATCTCCTCTTTGTGACACCTTCCTCAGCATTTCGTAGTACCCTGTGAACACCAGTTAGTTTGGTTTTGTGCAACTAAATATGAGCTACAAAACTATGAAGAACTGTCTTTCAAATAAAATGAACAAAAATAAATTGCCTCAGAGCTGCAGCGCTGTGGACACCTTGTTTTTCTGTTTTTGCATAGACAAAACAGTCCTATTTAATTGTTATTTTTGCCTTGCGTCACCATGACATGGCAAGAAAGGGTCAAATAACATTCATTAAGGGATATGAGTCAGTGTGAGCATGTGTGAGCGTGTGTGTGGTCGAGTTATTGACATCAGTCAGTTGTGGCGCTTCTCCAGCTGACCTGTGTGGACATGGAATGTCTCGATAGTGTCATGAAGTCATAAACGCGCCCATGAAGTCATGAACACATATTATGATCTAAATTTAGAAGTCAGACTGTCATATCGTTTATGTGTCACTGTGTTGTGTGTGTGTGTGTGTGTGTGTGTGTGTGTGTGTGTGTGTGTGTGTGTGTGTGTGTGTGTAAATCTTAGTTGTTTTGATTCTGACATGAATGATTGGATTAAAACAGATTTGGTTGGATCATTCAATTTAATCATCAACTTAACTTTATCTGTTCATTTTTAAGGTCTGCCCCCGTTGTGTGTGTTGGAATGGTACAGTTCTCACTCACTGTTGGTTACGTACACCGATGAAAAATAATACACTGTAATACTCAGATAACTCGATAATTGTGAGGCAGGACGTGCAGGGCTGTCATTCAGGAAGTCAGGTGACAAAGTATAAAAAGACGAAATAGACAAAGTCTGCATCGTGTTAGATCCTGGGATACTTCTGGCCCGATACGGGGCTACTTACTGACTCAGCTCTCTATTAAAAGATTGTCGAGCTGGTGTTCTGGCGAGGGAACTCGCCTGGCTCCGCTAACTGCCGTTACTCCCGACGTCTACCCTGCTTCCTCCGGTCTGAGCGCGCTCGGCATAGAGACCAGTCCTGGCCCCGGGCGCTCCCACCAGTCGCGTCGGTTATGGCAGCTTCCCTCTTATGGATCCGTGCTCTTGGTAAATGCCAGGTTAGGTTTTAACGGCTAGGATTACTTCTTTCTAAAACCGTAAGGGGTTGTTAAGTGGATTCGGTCTCTAGGATAACCTTTCAGAACTCAGTTGTTAGACATACAATGACTTTAACCTTTTACTGCCACGAGGAACTTTTTACTACTTGAGCAAATGAATGCACTTGAGAAATTTACTTTAAATGCAGATTAGATATTTATTGCAGGTTATATTTAGTTAGTTTGCAAGGGTTAAGCTACAGCTCACATAAAATGTCACTACACTTGATTCGTTACTTTAATTTTCTTCTTCGATTATACTCATTGGTTTTAGATGCCGTGAAGGCTCGGTTGGAGCTGGATGTCCAATGGTGCGATGAAAAGGTTATTTTGGAGTTGTTAGGAGCGAAGGTCTGGCCAGACCCTCGGTCCTCCTGCTCTCGCAGCGAAGTCCGTTCAACAGTCCTCAAAACTCAGTACAAAGTCTTTCTAGGGCTGCTGCGTCTTCTCCGTTGTCCAGTTGTTAAGAATCGAGCAGTGGAGAGAGGAAACCTCCGTCTTTAAATCTTATTATCCACGAACAGCGGTCTTTTTTCTGTGAACAGAGACGAAGTCCTCAATACATCAGTTGCAATCGTCCGTATCTCCTCATCGGTGCACTTGGACGGCACCCGTGTTGAAATCCCAGTTTGCCGTTTGCAAGTCACTTCTTTTATAACACTTTTGGGCTGTCAGCCCCCTCCTGTTCAATACATGATCTCATCCCCCCACCCTCTGGACAGGGCGTTGGGTTCAAACATGTCCAGACATGTCCAGGCTTCATCCTGTATCATGCCTCTATGATTCATCTCTTGCAACAGTCTTCTCCTAACCCCACCCATAACATCTGGTTCCTATTTTCTGCCAAGTCATCCTGACAAACACTTTTATCGCAGCTCCGGTTACACAAGACATTTGTTAAACACTTATTACAATTGTTAAATCACTCTATGCATTACACATTCGTTACATATTGATTAAACATTTCGTTATATAATTCATACACTTTATCTTTTGATTACACTTTATTCTGAGTATATGCTTTGTGCTCTCTTGAATGTGCCAACATGTTACAGAGGCAGCTCTGTGGGCTCAACTCTTCTTGACACCCACTTCTTGAGGTCTCAGACTGCCGCATTGTGCCCTAAGTAATCCTCTAGGAACTCATCGTCGTCCTCGGCGGTGATGATGAGAACGTCGTCTTCCGGTGATGATGGCTCTGATCCTTGTTGCCAGCTGTCGATCACCACCAGGCCATCCAGGCCTGGTGGCTGGAAATCCAGGAGGGCGTTGTCATCTTTGGCATCCTTCAGCTGCTCGTCCAGGCTCAGTACGAGGGCTATCACATTCTGGTCCAGAATGCTGTCTGGGGAGAGGGAAGCCGGGGTAGGGACTGGGCTGGTTGATGCTTTGTCCTCGGACCCGCGATAAACCGCTAATCCTTCAGGGATAACCTCCACCAGCTCGCCGCAGTCCTCGTCGTATCCCCACATCCCCATCAGATTTGGTATTATCCCTGCGGTCTCCGTCTGGCTGCCCACGTCTCGGTGTTCCACACCCGTGATGCTTGCTGCGTCGTTATCTTCTTCTGGAGTTGGTACGCGGTACAGCACCGTGGGCAGGCGTGGTCCAATGACGACGAAACGGCCATCGGTGAGGTGGGTGGTGGACACTCGGGTGCCATCAGGGTACTCCCATATTTTTGTATATACTGGGCAGTATATACCATCAGTGTAGAGCAGGACCCCTGGTGAGGTTCTCCCAGCGGAACTCCACACGGTTTTTGCCTTTATCTCTACTTCCATACAGTCGTCCACATTCATTGCAGGTATATAAGGGGTACGTCCCTTGCAGAAGAGGCCGCTGGCTGCTCCTATCGGGAATTGCCCCAGGTAGCACTGGGTGCACCATAGGGCCTGGGTTACCTCCCACAGGTGCCATATCTGCTCCGGGGGGATCCCACAGCAGATACAGCGGGCATCTTCCTGAATGATGTTGAACACAAAGACTTTATTAATTATTACATTTTCAGCGCATTTTTTACAAGCCAAGCTTAGCAAGCAGGGGGTGGTCTTATTTTCATTCTTTTTAAGGCCCCCTCTCAGTATTGGAGCGCTTTGTAGAGCACCTTTCAGCCAGAGAATGCAGCCATGGAGACGCCAACACCATTGGAGGAGGTGTTAGGCCTGGGCTTGTAGGCCCATCCCTTCTTGGAAACAGAGGCTCATACATCATGAGCCAAGCTGCTATCCCGATCGATGATTCAGAACCCGCCCAGTAGATGCCCCAACCTATGCCCCAAAGAGCAATGGCTCCGATCTTGTGGAGCCAACGCCCTCTTCCTCTTTCCTTTATAGCCATGGTCATGACCACGAGATACGCCAGGGCTGCAAACGCCATCATGGCCTCGACGATTGCCGAGACCATCTTCAGGGGGTTGTAGAAAACTGCAGCGACGTCGATTCCCAACCAGATGATCACCATTCCGGCCTTCACTAGACCGAAGCGAGTGGAGTCGATGTGGACTCTCCCCAGGAGGTAAGTAGCGAACCAGGACAGGGTAAGCCACATCGATCCTCGATAGATGTTTTCAATCACTGTTTTCAGACACCCTACAGCTAGGGCTAGTATTCTTAGCGGCTGATCTATGGATCATTTGCCCATGCAACAGTAGAAGAACCATATGATCTCAAGGACCCAAAAGTCCAGTTCGGTTAATCGAATCACTGGCCTGCAGATGCGTGCTGCGTCGGAGGAGTTCTGGAATGCTTCAGTTATACTCACTCCGAAGGTGGTCATGTCTGGAGGTTCAGTGGTTGTGGTGTTGGTGGCGTTGGTCATCTTGGCTTTTTAGGATTATTTGTTCTTATTTCAGTATGAGGCTCTTGGTTGAGGTTCCGGGTCTGCAATGGCTATGGCGCTCCAGTGGTTCACCCTTTATAGGTGGGTGGACTCCTACCTTCTCCGTGGGAGGAGTCCCTTCTTTACTTCTCCTTTGTCCTTCAACTTCCTCTTAAAGCATGAGGCAACAGTGGCTGCTACTCCGCCCTTAATGGCGGCACAGATTATTAGGCCCACGATCACAATTCCAACTATCATCAACAAATAAGGCCAAAGCCAGGAGAACAAACTCCCCATCCAGCCCTTTATGACCGTGAATCCTTCTCCAATCTTCCCTGCCAATTCTTCCACTACGATGGTTGCGGTCCCGACCATGGAGGCACCTGTTAGTTCGATCCAACTGCACTCGTGTTCTCGTTGGCCGCTCCCGCAACTCAGCCAGTGTTCTTCTGGCTCGTAGCATGTTCCGTTCCCATAGAGGCGGTTAGCCCCTACCCATTCAAATCCTTTGTCTTCTTTACCCTCGCAGAGGCTTTTCCTGAAGGCGTGGCCCTCAGCTAGAAAGACTGTAGGGTCGGTTACTGGGGGAATGATTTGGCCGTTCACATTCACTCTGTCTTTCATGCGATGGCCCAGGATTAAGTTGGTACAGCTGCTGGTTAGAGGCCCTGACCGTCTCCATTTCTTGTCTTTATCCTTCACCCAGGTTACTTCTTGCACGTGGGTTTCATATTCTGCTCCATAGTGTGTCTGGCAATGGCACAGTCTCACAATGTCCCCCGGCCAGGCTGATGTTGCAGGTCGTGTTTCCTCGGTTGCATTCCATCTTCCAGGGCCGCGGGCCTATATATAGTTCTGGTCGGCTCCAAACCCCAGGCGAGATGTCTCTTTCTTTCGAGTATACTGTGGCCAGGTACTGATACTTCACCCAGTAGTTTGTGGTTTGAGTTAGACATGGCACCACCCATTCTAACACTTCATCCTTCTGTAGGCCCCACCAGGTTGAGCTGCCGTCCCTGGTGTGGGCCTCTTTCCATGCCTGCAGGGTTCCTTTGATCGTCTGATTCGTTGTCAGGCCTGTGCAGTCATATAGCCACGTTCCCCAAGCCCGGTACCACTCTTGCCAGAGTGTGCATCTCGGGGAGGCGCCGTCGGCTAGATACTCTGTTCCATTCAGAGCGTTGAACATTTTGTTGGTCACACAAGTGTCAATTTTTTGGAAATCCCCTCTTGGGGCTGTCATTAAATCCTCGGGTTTCGGCAGCTTTTGTACATACATGTCGGTTGTCCTTGGTCCCAAAAGGCCGTGGCTGGCTCTGGAGTATCCCTCCGTGAAGGCCCCTTTGAAATGCGTTAGCTGGGTTATCCATATCCATGGCAGGGTGTTGTTGAGCCACTCCTCGTGCTGGGCATTAGGTTGGGGTAGATAGATGTTCTTATGAGCCTGATACTGTGGTTTGTTAACCGGAGTTATTACGAAGTAATTCTGACCTTCGCAATAAAAGAACACATTCCAGAAGCACTTATCTAGGAGAGGAAGCGTGTTTGTTTTACAATGCTTCGTCCATTTCCTGCTCCTATTTCTCCGAAGACTGTCACTCGGCTTGAATCGTGGCGGCGGTGGCTGCCCTTCTTTGTCTTCTGGAGCCGTAGGTTGTACTTCCTCTTCTTCCTCTTCTTCCTCCTGCGTGACATTCACGGCTCGGCTGGTGATTCTGTTCTGCTGGTAGTTGGTGGTGTTACCTAGTGTGGTGTTACCTAGTGGCCTCACTTTAACTTTAAACCGCCGTGGTTTACGTCGCGGTGGTGTGGCCTCACAGGTGAGATTGTAGTATCCGCAGAACATTCCTTCTGCCGGTAAAATCACCAAACACGTATCATTGCGGTGGCTTGCTGCATATGTTACCTCGGGTTTCCAGTATCCCTCGTTCCCTTGCTCTGCCCATGAGACACATGCCCATGAATAGTACCAGCCTGGGACACCGTTTTCGGGGTAGATCCAATTACACAGATCCGTGCGCGATCCTGCAGTGTGATGACCGGTAGCACAGGGTCCGGAGGTGGAGCGGTACAGCCGGAGCTGAGGCTCGGGGGAGAGTCAGGATCGTACTGAACAATCTTGCCCTTCAGGAGCTGGTGATATAGTACCGATGGGTGTCGGCCAATGCAGAAGTCTAGCCCCCTCCACACCCACTTGTAATAGGTGACTACCAACGAGAAGGGGCGTGGGAGGGGTCCAATGCAATCGCCGTCTGCGTCAGAACGTACCCCCAACCCATGCGTACGCCTCCCTGTTCTCCGGGCTGACATGGTTCCGGACTTGAGCGAGAGCTGCGTACAATGGCTGGCCATCATCCATCTGGAGCTCCATCACTTTAGCCCACAAATCTGTGCATCCAACTCCGCGATTTGGTAGGAGGCAAATCCCTCATGCGCAGGCCCGGGTCCGGGTTCGGTGGGCCTAGGCTCGGCAGGTGATAACTCACCGTACGCAACTGCATGTCTTGGTTCTCAATTACACAGCGCTCTCTGTTTTTCACGTGGAGCGCTGTGCGGTGCTGCATGACCGGGCTGGTGGTCCAGATCATATTCTCACCCAGCCAAAGATCAACATATTCGTCTTGCAAATAATCAGCATAGTTAGGACCCCACCGCAACTTCAGCGTTGTGCCTTTCACAGGGATGAAAGCGGTATTCAGGATCCAGGGGGACAGGTCAGGACAACAGAGGACCGGCTGCATCATCCATGGAAATGTCCACCTGACCATGGCTCTGTCATACTGGAGATCCCATCCCGTGCGAAAAGTTGTGTGTAAATCCACCTTCCCTGGAACAGTCAGGTCCGGGGAGCGCTTATATTCGCCATTGCTGCAGAAATAAGCGCCGGATCCACAGAATCCTTTTCGGTATGCAAAATCTCTTAGGGGTCTGTCCAAATAGACTCTTTCATTCGGCAATTGCAGATATGGTCTTTTTCGTGCTCGGAGAGTCCGAGAGACTCTTTTAAATTTCCGCCCTTCTTTATTCGTTTGGGTTGGCAGCGACATGTCGACAATCAAGTTCCGTTTTTCTAGCAACTATGCTTCTTAAGCGCTGCTACTGCGAGTCTTGCCACCCCGCTGCAGTTTGCGGAATGACTTCCGTGCCCAAGCGGTTAAACCCCTTGCATCGGCGCGTGGGTCTGGAGGAGGCACCGCCTCATCCGCTCTGGTCAGCTCCACCCCAACGGAATATACACCGTCGAATGGGACCATCACGGTCCTCAGCGTCACCATGACGCGCATTGTGCGGGCCTCCCATGTAGGCGTTGCCGCTCTGGCCGCCCAAGAGCCCGGTAGTTGCATAACACCGTCTCTCCGCCACCCCTCTGGGGTGACCGTGAAAATCTTACTCTTCTCCTTTGTCCTGGCACCGGTGTGGTGGAAGGCGTCCAGATCCGTGATGGTATTCCGGAGATTCGTGCCTCGAGCACCAGCCTCTGTTGGCACCGGGGCAAGCTCACGTATAGGCACGTCTGGATCACAATACACGTCTTCGATTAACAGGCGCCAGGTTGTTAGTTAGGCCGCTGGGATCTGTACGGAAGCAAGGGGCGGGTAGGTAACTTCGGCCTGAGCTGGGCTGTATGGCCAGTTCCTTTGCACCAACTCCCTCCAAGATCCCCTGGGGCCAGCAATCCGGTTTCCACCTTCTTCTTGCGGGTCGCCGTCGAGTGGGCTCATAGACGGTGCTGAGGGTTCCCCAGTCTCCTCGTTGTGAGACATGTCAACAGGAGCGGCAGCACCTTCACCTTCCCATGAGGCGGGTGCCAGGGTTTGTATTGGCTGAAGAAACTTTCTCACCTGCCGTCCCTCGGCTGTTCCAGCTTGCACCATCAGTCCATTTTGCTGGAGTACGGAGCAAGACGCACAGAGGTGCAGCCTGTGTCCATCCCATTGGCAGACACAGTCTTTAAGGTTCAGCTTCTTCCCCCGTAGATCCCACTGGATGACGAAGAGCAACCTTGGTGACATTTCTATACGACATAAACCGCATACATATGCATCCAAAACCTTCACTGGTTTGCGGGTCATACGGTTAAATTATTTTCTTCTTCCTGTGACCCGGAGTGGTTTCTTGTTTCCAGGTCCCTGCCATGTGAGGTCTAGGGTGGTCGGCAGCAGGCAGACCACACAATCGTTCTTGATTTCTCTCCATGTCAATACTTCTTTCTCTTCTGAGAGAAATCCTTTCTTTGCATATTCTAACTTCTTCAGGGCTCTTCCTGCCCAGAGCCCCGTAGTACTCCTTCTCATGTTAACCACCCCTTTGACATTGGCCACTCTGACAAAGGGTGGTAAAGCTTGTATGTTAGTGGCCATTCTTGAGTTCCTGGTTTTCTCCTAGTACGGAACTGGCTTCAGCTGCCCTACTCCTTGGATTCCTTTCTTCTTAAGTTGAACAGTATTACTGTCCAATATCTTGACAACTATGTCGGATTTATCGTACTTGGCTTTGACTGCAGAGTTAGAAGCACCGACCTGAGCCTTGATCCAGACGCGCTGTCCTACTCGCAGTGGCACCTTTTGCTCAAGCTTGGGTTCTTTATCCTCTGAGCCCCGCCCCACCTCTTGTGACGTGAAGGGGCGGCGCATCAGCTCCTCCGCAGGGGAGGGCCTGTCACTTTGGTAGCGGTCGTTCAGGGCCTTGGCGATGTCCAGGGTCTTAGTGCTCCATTCTCTCGAGTTGGCATTTTTCCCAATCCAACTTTTCACCAAGCCAATGGTCCTTTCCGCCACCCCGTTGGCCTGGGGGGTGTATGGGGGAGAGTAGATCCTCATTACCCCATGCTGTTGGCACCACTGGTCCACTTTTGCGTTGCGAAAATGCGTTCCGTTGTCAGTCCTGAGCTCTTTAGGCAACCCTAAGTAGCCACAGACTTGGTCCAGCATGCTAACAACACTGTTGCCGTTAGCTTTTCTTACTGCTTTAGTGGTTACATACCCTGACATGGAGTCCACTAGCACCAACAGGTACTTTTCTCCACTTTTACCCGGTACCCCTAAGGGTCCTGCCACATCCATGCAGATAGAACCCCAGGGTACGGTACTTTTAATGGTGAGTCCTCCCACTCTTTGTCCTCTCCTTCCTGCGTTGTATCGACCACACAACTCAGTCTTTTAGGACTTCTTTTTCAGGAATCCAGAGTCGCTGCTTTTCCAGTTCCCTTCGCGTTGGAACGGTGCCTGCATGTCCAAGTGCTCCATGCACTGCCTGCACCACCTCCTTCACATTCTCTTCTGGGACTACCCATCCTTTGGGCAAATCTTCCCACTTCTTGATCCCAACAAAGACAATTTGTCTCATCTGGACGAACCGATCCACTTCTTCGTTTCCTTGCCAATGAGTTCCTGCTTGCGTGTGGGCCCTCTGGTGCACCACTTCGAGCTCCATTGTTAGCCGCAATTCGGCTATTTTTCTCCATAGGTTTTCGTGAGCTACTTTCTTGTTTTTAGCACTCTCAAAACCATTTTCTTCCCATATGGACAGGTCTTCGTTAAGGGCCTGAGCACAGTAATAACTATCAGTTATGACTCTAGCTCTTTTCACCCTTCTTCGCTCCAACTCGAGCAAACCTTCCAGTATCGCTGTCACCTCCCCGGTCTGGGCACTGCCAGGGACTTGGCCTCGTTGTCTGGAGCGCTCCTTCTCATTGTGTTTGAGAATGAAGCCCCAGTAGGCTTTCTCGTCTTGTCCTTTTCGCGAGCCGTCGGTGTATAGAGTCCACTCTAACGGTTCGGATGGCGTCTCGTCCTGTGTCATCTTTTTCTTACTCACGGGTTGTGCAGGGCCGATTTCGAGGTCTGGGTCCAGCAGGATGTCTTCCCAACGTCCCCACCTCGTGTTCGTCGCCTTCGTGCTCTCTACCGTGGCTTTTCTTAGGAATCGATAGACCTGGCTTTGCGTGAGGACCCTGATGCCCTGTCCTTGAACAAGGTCTTTCAGGGTGCTCCAATACCTTGCCAGAACTGCCAACTCCTTCTCTTCTGCTGGATATTTCTTTTCCACGGAGGACAGGGTGTAGCTCCACAACGTGACTATTCCCCCGCCCTCGTTGCACACTTTTACCACTGCGTCGTCGTCGTTGCAACTGACCTCTGCCACCAGCTTCGTTGTAAGGCTTCGTGGCTCCAGCCTCAAAGCGTCTTTAATGGCTGTCCGCAGGTTTTCCAAACTGTTTTGATCCGTTGCAGTCCATTCCCACTTCTTGTGGGCGTCTTCTGGCTTTTCTTTTCTTAGTTTTACATACAGCGGTCTTGCATACTTCTGGTAGCTAGGGACATGGTCCCTAACGTAGTTGCAGAGTCCCAGCACCTTCTGTAGTTCGTTCAGCGAGGTTGGCGGGTCGATCTGCTCCACTTTTTCCCGGAATCCGTCCGAGAGTCCCAGGTCGTTAGAGACCTGGAACCCCAGGTAGTTCATCTGCCGCTGTTAGTCGTTCTGTGACTTTTCTCAATTTTTGCAGATGTTCTTCTTCGGTGTCATCTGCAATGAATACATCATCGATGTAGATTGTTGTCTCTAGGCCGTCAAGTATGTCCATTACGGCCGACTGGAAAACATTCGGAGAGTTTTTGTAGCCTTGCGGTAGCCGTTCCCAGACGTACGCTTTACCTTTGTGGGTGAACGCTGTCTTGCCTTGGGAGGCTTTGGCTAGCCTCAACGAGAAAAATCCGTTTGCCAGATCTATGCAGGATTTGTACCTTTTTAGTCTTAGTGTTTTCAGCGTCCCTTGGGGGTTGATCAGGCTGGCTCGGTTGGCGACAGTCCTGCGGTTGAGGGCCTTGAAGTTGATAACAGGTCTCCATCCTCCTCCCGATGACTCAGGCGTTTTGACTGCCTGTATTGGGCTGTTTGTGATGGGATTTGGCTCCTCGCGCACCACTCCTAGTTCGCTGAGCTCCGTGACTATCAGGTCCATTTCTGCAACTGCCCCTGGATTCAGGGGGTATTGGCGGACGGGCGGGTGGACACCCCCTTCTATGGTATGGGTGTACTTCGCACCCATATCTCCACAGTCATTTTTGAATCTAGCCACTCCGGCTTTGGAAAGTATGTCTTCTAGCGTTTCTTTTCCCTCCGGGGAAAAGTCGCTGTCTTCGATTTGTTGCTTGGTCACTTCTGGAATGTTCACTGGTTTGTACCACTCCTGTGATAACGATCCCATTTGGATTAGTTTTGCCCCGAGGATTCTGAGTCGCTGTTGTATTGGGGTTCGATTTTCTGGGCTGCTATGCAGCTCTTTTAGGTCTGTTATCGTCATTAAATTGTAGGGTCCTAGAGCCCATACAACTCCTTTCCAGACGCCAAACAGAATCTTTTTGATGGTTCCGTCGGCTAGTTGAACAGTCAGGTGTCCTTTTGTTTCAAGGCATTTGCGGGTCATCGACACTTCGGCACCAGTATCTACCTGATAGGGGATTCCATCCATGTTGGTGTATATGTCGTCCCCCACCCAATAGGCATGATCCACTGTGACCCGCGCCCGCTTAGCCATTACTTTCTCTGCCCTTCGCTCCCAGCTTCCATGCGGGAGACACGAAGGGCCTGTTTCTTCTCTGTCGTCAGCTTGTTGTAATCCTCGGAAGAGAGATAACCGCTCTTGTTGGCTGGTGGGGGCCGTGGCCCCTCCTGTTGTTGATCCGGCGGGGTCCTGTGGTAAACGCCCTGCCTCTGGAATCCTTCTTGCCTCTGAGCACCCTGCTCCCTTTGGTTGCCTTGCGGACCCCTCTGGGCTCTGGCTCTCGCTGGTAGCCTTGGTAGCCTTGAGGACCCCTCTGGAATCCGGGCTCATGCTGGTAGCCTTGGTAGCCTTGTGGACCCCTCTGGAATCCTCCTGTCTGACTTCTTGGGGTCTGTGAAGGGCCGGGTCCCTCGGTGGGCCTCGCATTGCCGGCGGCTTCGGTTGGTTTCCTTTCTCTCTTTTCTCTTCCAAGTGTTTTTTCTTCAAATCCCACTTTCTTACTGTTTCTTGGATTTGTTCTGTGGTACTTTTGTTGATGTTTAGGGTCACGAAATCGATGTCATTCATTAGGCCCTTTGTCAGCTTCCTAAGGGCATGCACACTTCTTTCTGGCGGAATCGCCTGTCGCAAGGCGTACCACGCCTGGGTGAGAGTTTGCCCTTTTTCTAAGCTTTTTCTTGCCTTGTCGATGTGTGACTCCTCGTCTTCGCAGTCTTCCAGCACTAATCTTCGGTAGTGCTGTTCCGCGGTTTCTTCGGGACCCATCGGTTGGTCCGTCACATGGGCCAGCCACAATCTTTTCACCTCATCGTTTGTGGAGCTGGCTTTTACCATAAGCCATTTCTGCGTCAGATATTCTTGCACTGATTCTTTTGGGTCTCGGTTGGCCACCATCGCCTTGATCTTTTTGAACTCACCAAAGCTCTGGGTGGAAGCCTGCATCTTTGTTATGCAGTCATTTTCTTCAGCGGTGGTGAGGCAGCTGCTTCGTGCGAGGCCCGGCCCTTGAGGTGGCTGTTCGTCTTCGCTGTCCGAGATGTCTTGCCTCAGCGCTTTTCTTCCTCCGTTGCCAGCTTGTAGGCTTTCTTCAGGCGTCGCAACATGACGTCGTACACGATCGCCACAAAGCCCGTGCGAAAGTTACCCGTCAGCTCCGTGGCTTTTACGAGGGAGCCGTAGGTCGGGGTCATCAGAAAATTCGCCCATTCTCCTTTTGTTGCGTAGACCATTGTTCCTTTCAATCCCTCAAGGTCGTGCATCCATATTTCTGGAACATCATAACCTGTTTGATTGACCTCTGGAACATAGGCTTTTCTTCCGTCTTTGGTGGTCATGGGCCCGTATTGTTCGTCTCTGGCGAGTTTCTGCGAAGCCGTGTACACTGAAAGAAGGGGCAGCGCGTTCTTCTTGCCTTTTCTGCTTCCCCGCTTCAGGTCTGTCATTCCTCCCGGAGCCTCGTATTCGATTGAAGTCAGGCTTTGCACCGTGTCTTCTTCGTCTGAACTTACAGCTGCGGTTTCTCCCTCGCCCTCCCTCTCTGGTTCTGCGGATGGTGAGGCCGGCTGAGTTGGTTCTGGCGTTTTCTTTGGAGTTCTGTGACTTTCCCTGATCCTTTCTGGATTTAGGAACCTTAGGATGGACTCTTCTTCTCCTCCTCCGGTGTAGTGCATTCTCTGCAGGCCGACGGACTCCGCCGGGCTGGTGATCCCACGCGGTGATCTGGTTGGCACGGGGGTTTCCACTTCGGTCTGCACCGCTACTTCCCAGGGAGAGGTGATTGGAGTTCCTTTTTTCTTTGGAGGTTTCTCCTGGCTTGAGCTGACCTGTGGACGTCGCTCTTCTTGTCTTGAGGGACCGGGTGTCAATTCCTGGTAGCCCCTCTGTTCTGCCGCTTCTTTCTTTAATCCTGCTGATGACGGGAGCCGTGGCAGAACTGCTTTCACAGCTGGGGCGTTTTCGTCCTCGTATTTTGGCTGTCCTGCCCTCCAGTTGTTTGGCCCCTCAGTCTTGTAGAGGGGTCTCAGTATTTTCTCTTTTCGCTCGTGGTATTGGGCCGCCGAGGTGACTATCACCAACTCCTGAATATTGCTCCAACCATGGGGAGCTTTCATCAGGAGGCGCATAATCCTCATGGCCGCTTCTTCTGCTACCTCCCAGGGTAGGTTGCCGGACCTGGCCCCGTCGTTACATATAACGACTCTTTTGAAGGACATCTCGCTCGCTCGGGTGACACCTTTTTCTAATGCCTCCTCTATGTTGTCCCGATAGGCGGCCTGATCTTCGCCATCCTCATATCTTTCGATCGGTACGTGTAGCACCGCATAATGGCTCGATGTTCCGCCGCTTGTAACCACTACCGATGGCTGGTTCTCTCTATATCCCTTGCAGCGCTCCTCAAGTTCTTCTTGGTAGGGTTTGCCTGCCTCTTTTACCAGTCTCTTTCTGAACCGGGAGATATGAGACTTCAGATGTGAGTTGGTTAAGACAACCAGTCCATGGCTGTCTATGTCCCAAGGCTCTCCGTAGTGGTTATATGCGGTTAACCCTGTCTGGTTCGCATATTTTTTGGTACCTTCGGGCATCTTTTTCAATTTTGGAAGATGCTCTTCTGGGCTCGGGGAGCGAACGTGTCTTGTCTTAGCCTGAGCTTTCTTGGACCGCCCCTGCACTGGGTCCTTGTACTCCTGCAGGACCTTTCTTACTGCAGCGGGAGTCCCGGATCCCATGGAAAGCGGGAGCTGTTGGTACTCATCGCCTCTGTTCAGCGTTGAGCCTTCCCTCACTTCGTCCCCCTCTGAGATTTCCCCGTTCTCGCTGCTGTCCTGGTCTTCCTCTTTTTCGGACCCCGTGGACTCCTCTGACTGGGAGTCCACGGAGACCTCGGTCCCGTGGGTGCTGATCTGATCTTCGCTGGTAGCCTCAGTGTAACATGGTTGTTCGGCTATGTATGCCGCTATTGCTTCTTGCTCTTTTTTATTTTCTTGGTAGCGGGAGGTGGCTGCTCTATAATTAGCCACCCCGCTCCCATTTCTGTGGCCAGCATCTTCACGACCAAGTCGTATTCTTTTGACGGGCTAATTATGGTGACTATTTTTCCTTTAATGACTCTCAGTACCACGAGCCACCAACGTAGCCACTCTCCCACTTTCTTCTTGCCTTTCGGGGGTCCTTCACACCCTACTACTGCCGCCACCATTCCTGACTCAAGGGTGAGGGGAGCAAGATAACCCCCCTCCCTTTTGCAAAACTCTTCTACTTTTTCTCCCACCTTCTCCTTATCTGCTTCTTCATGCAGGTCGAGTAGGTGTTGTCGGACAGAATCGTCCCATCAGGATGATCTGATGTGGGACGTTGCTTCTGCCTCCTGGATACGGTGTCGGTTCTCCCGATGTCGCTCCTCGTGCTCCAGCGCCGTCCTCCGCCTGTTCCTTGCTGTCGTCTGCTGCCCGGTCCGGGGTCGATGTCGCTGGCACGTCCTGCTGAGCCGTCGTCGTCGTCTGCGGGCTGCCTTCGTCGCCATCGGGTCCGCCGGACGGTGCTTCCATCTTGGACTTTGTCTTTGTCTTTGTTGTCTCGAGTCGCCTTCCTCCCAAAGCCTCTCGTCGCGCGTTGAGGAAGGGATGGGATCAGGCTCTGGTCCCTCTACAGGTCGGGCGAGTCTGGTCGATGCTCCCCGTCGCCTGCGGCTTCTCCTGTGCTGGCTTGTAAATACCACACACAGCTTCGATTCGTGGATGTCTCGCAATCGGACTTCTTCGAGGCTTGGGCAGCTTTACTTTCTACCCCAACGCCTCACCTCAGGTCTTTTCGTACACGAACGACAGCCTCTCTCGGCTGCCGGGGTTCTTCTTTTGGACTCAACGTACTCCTTTTCCGTCGAGCCCCACGTTATGGGCGCCACGTGTTAGATCCTGGGATACTTCTGGCCCGATACGGGGCTACTTACTGACTCAGCTCTCTATTAAAAGATTGTCGAGCTGGTGTTCTGGCGAGGGAACTCGCCTGGCTCCGCTAACTGCCGTTACTCCCGACGTCTACCCTGCTTCCCTGCTTCCTTATTACCATACCATTAATATCATGTTATGATCATCATGCGGCGAGGCTGCTAGCTTGTTAGCATGTAGCGTTAGCAGGTTACGAACAGTAAACCTAAACAGTAAACATGTGTGTTAGTTAATGTACTGTACTAACGTCAATAGATCATGGTCAAAACATTGTTGTTTGGGTTATGGCAATATACAAACAATATTGTGTAATATCCAGGTCAGCATCGTTCCGTTGAAGACACCCAGTGAGCACTAACCCGGATTTCAACGTTGATTTCTGGTTGAAAAAGCTTTGATATGGGGTCTGAACGTCTAAGACATATTTTAACCGTCTTTTGAACCGGCTAAATTACGGTTACAATATCAACGTGTCACAAAACACCAATTTGTTTTAAAATATTGATGGTTTGTTCAGTTGTAGGTTGAAAGAGATGCGATTTTGGTTACTTTAAACGTATTTCTCCAAAATCATATTCCGCTGTCCGTTCATATGTGGTCTACACGAAGACGTTATTTCAACGCATTCAATGTCTCATATAAAATGTCGTAAATATGGAACTATAGACTGTGTGCTGTCAACAAGACGCTCACAGGACATCATAATGAGAGCAGAGCACATTATGTCTGCATATGTTCACTAAAATACAACTCAGTGTTTACTGCTGGAATACGCATGCGCACGGACTCTGCATTGTTCTAAGTTAGAGGCTGGACACACGACAAGGTTTGAGCAAGCTAGCTCTTACTGAGTGATGAGGAAGTGAACGAGCTGACGGAATAAACGAGGATAAACGAGGAATAAACGAGGCTTCACGCTAACGACGTACTCTGTAAGTACTTGAACTACTTTATTCCAGTATTGCAAACCGAAATATTATTACCATACCATTAATATCATGTTATGATCATCATGCGGGCGAGGCTGTTAGCTTGTTAGCATGTAGCGTTAGCAGTTTACGAACAGTAAACAGTGGACATGTGTGTTAGTTAATGTACTGTACTAACGTTATTAGATCATGGTCAAAACATTGTTGTTTGGGTTTTGGCAATATATAAACAATATTGTGTAATATCCAGGTCAGCATTGTTCCGTTGAAGACACGTCTATGGTCTCCGGTGTAGAGACGTTCAAAACTGGTCTAAGTCAATATGTTTTTCTAATACTTGTTTTATTTACAGATGTCCAGCTTGAAAATATGGCAGATCTCCTGAAACAGGCTCCTGTGTGGCTTTGAAAACGACATTTAAAGAAGGAAAAGGAGATTATGTTTTTATATAAAGAACATTGTTATATTTATATTGTGCTTTAATAAATACAAATTAACTGTTGCTGTGTCACTTGGTCTTTTGTCCTGTAAGTGGAAACTGTTGATGTGTTCTATACCCAGAAGGACTGTAAGCATTTCGGCGTTGAATACACGGTGAGGTTGAATACACGGTGAGGTTGAACCTATGGTGAGGTTGAATACACGGTTAATACACGGTGAAAAGTGAAAGGTTTTTAGCCGACTATTTGTAGACGTTGATTGAACGCTCACGTTTAGACCAGATATCAACGTGATGTCCAACACTGGCTTTCAACTGATAAATGTGGATGTGGTTTCTTAGTAAGCCTCTAAATCATGATATATTAGTATTAGCACAATGTAGAGGACGAAAAATTATAGTATTGCAAATCACGTTTAAATCTGGTCTAAGCGTGAACGTCTGTTCAACGTCTACAAATAGTCGGCGAAAAAACTTTCACTTTTGAACGTTTATTCAACGTCGGGCATAGACGTCTTTTAAACGTCTTTTGAACCAAAAAATGCTCACTGGGAGAGGACGAAAAATTATAGTATTGCAAATCATGGTTAAATCTGGTCTAAGCGTGAACGTCTTTTCAACGTCGGGCATAGACGTCTTTTAAACGTCTTTTGAACCAAAAAAATGCTCACTGGGGGGAGTTATGTAACAAACATAGTTATTTTGACCCAAAATATGATCTTTTCCCAAACCTAACCAAGTAGTTTTGTTGTCTAAACACGACCAAGTAGTTCAAACATACATATACAATTTTTTCAATCTGGTCTCACTCCCAACTCGTCAAATACCGACAGTTTGTCAGTGCCACTCACTGTCTGATACCGATGCACCAAGCTTTTGCACCAACCATTGTAAACCCTCCCGTGCATGTCATTTTTAGAACGTCAGAGCAACTGACGGAGTATAAACGACGACATCGCTGTTCACGCCCGATGCAAAGCAAAACGTAAACAGTAAAACGTTGATATTTTGTCATGGCAGTCGGTCGTCACTCTGTAGTCACGAAAGTTGTTTGTCAATCAAGTTCATGATATTTTCCTAAACCTAACAGTAGAAGTAACGACAGAGGTTTATTTTGACTTTTTTTGCCTGTAATGAGTGGAAACTGACACACCTTCCCCGCCGCGTCCAAAACTCTAGAGGGGTACGTAGAGTGTCGTAGTGGGAAGCGTTGGCCCACTGACCAAGCGTTGGTTCTTGACATGTTGGAAGTCAGAATGAATCGCTCTTTTCCTAAATCTAACCAAGTAATTGTGTGACTTGAGCAACAGGCTCTGCTCAGCATGCTGCTCATGTTTGCTGGACATTCCCAGAAGGATGCACAAAACGAAATAATAAAAAATATTTTTCATAAGATTTCATACGAACTGTTGTATGCAGACATTTTGCATACAGTATATGTACATGTGCGCTTCTTTATAGATTTGTGAAATGTGAGTGTGTAGCTGTGTGTGTGTGTGTTTTCCATAAACACTGATGTCACAGTATTGTTTATGGCAGCCATGTAATCCGCATCATTTCCTCAGGTCCATCTGCCTCATTTTCAAATGGTGCGTCGTGTTTATATGTGTATGTGTTTGTAAGCATTTGTGTTTGCCAAGGTGTAGGCCTGTGTGTGTTTTTGTGTATATATACAGGGTTAAGATGTGTCAGTCATAAGTGTGTGCGTGTGTGTGTGTGTGTGTGTGTGTGTGCCTCTGTGTGTGTCTCAGTAGCGTGTGCATGGTTCTTAAGAAATTAACATATTTTGAAAAGAAAGAAGATGTCGTTCCTTAATGAGACAGGCCATATGCATCTCATTGTGGGATAATTAGCATAATTACCCAGCATCCTTTGTGATCATGACACGCACATGTAGAGCTGCATATAAGTGTGCGTATGTGTGTGTGTGTTTGTATTGTTTGCAGTGAAGTCCACCCCATGTCTCTGTGTCTGTTCTTTTCTCACATCTCACATCTCATCTCTCATTTTTTCTTGATTCATACCTCTTTTTTCTTTCCACCATCTGAAAATATTGTCAGTCTCTTTTACTCCAAAATAATCAACAGTAACAAGTAGAAAATAAATGTGTACCTTAATTCTCAGACCAGGCTTATTCAGTTGAAGTCTAGTTTCAAACATTTTTTCTGTTTTGCCTCATACTCTTCTGAAACAGCTGATCAGGCAGAAAACAATATGATTCTTCTCTTCAGCCTTCAGGGCGAGTGCGGTCACCACCTCTTGTCTCCCAGCCAGAGGTTTTAGAACGTTGCGGCACTGTGCACTGGGAGTAAACACTGTGGTAATGTGTGCATATGTGTGGGTAACAATAGCATTCCTGTATGAAAAGCAGCAGTTATTGCAGCACATCACTGTCAAATGCCAGGCCATGGACCCACTGCGGAGAGTGTATGCTCATTTAATGTGCACCGGCTCGTCATATTTGCCAATAAGACACTTTCTTGTCAACAGTTTTTTTGACAAGTCAAACTCACACAGTAGTAGCTGCATTGATTTCTGAGGGATTTAGTTTTCTTCCTCCTCATAATCTTTTTCTCCATTTCCCATGAGACCATGTGCAACATGAAGTGGGACATCAAACTTAAAATTAGACCTGCTAGCTTTCTACAATGGTACATACAGACAAAGAAGGGTATAGTCTGGAGGATGGAGTGTATGCTTCATCTTCAGTTTCAACAGCTTCCTTGGTGTTGAGGGTAAAGACAGAGAAATTGTCTAATGTATTCCACACAGTCACATATAGTAGACTGGCTTCATACAGTATATTCAGGATAGTAATATTTAAGCGCTCACTCCAGTGCAAAAAGTGAAGTATAAATTCCATACAGATGTACACAGTAAAATCGGCAGTGTCAATGAAACACTTAAAGAGTCAATTTTAACACTGATTCAGTGAACATATGGTCCCTATCTACAGAGTGTTAAAGTCACACAGGACATTGTTACATTTTTAGAGTCTATTTAACTCTGGTTAGAGTTAATATTTTACACTACACTACACTGAGAAGTGTTACTCAAATTTGACACGAGGTCTTTTTGAGTGTTAATCAGAATTAACTCAAATGAAGTTACTCTTCATGAGTGTTGGACCTACTTGACACTAAGTGTTGATTAAGAAATTACTCCAAATACAGTGTTGCTTTTGAACTGACTCCTGCCAGTGTTAAAACATATTTACTCCCTTAGTGTAATTCTTACCCAACACCTTATTTTCAATTTACTCCTTTTTAACTCTTCAACAGAACACTTTTAAGAGTTTTGCATTTTCTACTTTACCATGTCACCTAACACTTCAAACAATAAAACTAAAAATGTTTGCTGGGGAAAAAACAACAAACACCATGATATCCATATCTTAATAACAATTTATTAAAAATAAAAAACATTTAGTTTGCATACAATTTTTCATTATCAGTTTAGAGATGCAAGTGTAACTCCCATTTGTGCTACATTGTGCAACAATTAAACTTCACTTTCAGTTTCAAAGTTCAAAAAAACGTTGTTCTTAAAAGACATTGTATATTTAGAAAAGTGCAATCTTAACAATGTCTGTAAACACTGAAATATGTGTATTTACAGTGCATTTAGAGGATACACACATCCGAGTACAATTCAAGTCCTTTTCACCTTAGAACAAACTGCGCTATCATCTGCAATCTACCAAGCAATTCAAACAAAAATCTGATTGGCCACTGAAAGAGTTGGGATGTTAATTTGGCTTTACATATTCTGATTATCTGCTGCCTCCAGACATTGTACTGCTGCTGGGAAAACTGGGAAAAACTAAAATCATAGGGTTGTATACTAATTGACTGCAGTTAGATTTAATATTGGATTTTTGATTTGCCACAGATAGTCTTCTATACCAGCAGGTGTTTGAAATACATTTTTAAAGGAGAGATTCACAGATTTCTACCTTTATTTCAATTTATCTGCTCATGGTGTAAACCTAACTGCACTCAAATTTGGTATTAAAACATATAGTTACAGATACAATATTTTAAAGTGACAGCCCTCATGACTCTATTGTAAAGGTATTGGTTGGAATTTATTAGTATCTTGGCAGATGATAGAAAGTTGTCTCTAAGTTGAATAACAATAACTCTATTTTAACCACAGTAAATGTAGAAAAATCATCCTTAGGAAAATACAAATGACTGAAGTCTTGCATGGCAAAATTTGTGTCTTCGTATTGAACAGCCCAATCTGATTTGAGAGACAAAGTTCTGAGTTGAGTACAGCCCTAAAATAAATATATATATTTTTCCCACAAGCGTAGAAGAACAGATGTGCTTGTAGAAGAGATATCTAAATTACCTCAGAGCTTCAGTCACCTTTCGTCCAGTTGTGTTCCTTGACATTATGGTCTCCACCAGGTTTCTTGGCCAACGCAGATTTTTCCAACTGTGAAACTATGATACCATCAACATGATGGTATCTGTAAAAACAGCAAAAGTCAAATGGCATTATGACCTACAACACAATTCATTCTGAGACACTGAAGTTAAATGTAACACTAACTAGCTTTAGTCAAACACATTAAAAACGACGCAGTGAACAATGACATCAACACTGGGGGGCGTTTTACTCTTGCTGTTGTTATAATAACTCTGAAATAGTCAATGTACTTTGACACTGTATATTATACACTGAAAAGTTTAACTCTGATTATTTTCACCAACACTGGCCGATATATTGGTAGTAATTACTCTTGCCGTTGTTGTAATAACTCTGAAAGAGTCCATATACTTTGACAATGCATATTTGACAATGGGGAATTTACTGTGTATGATGTGTGTTTGTCAAATTGTCAAATTAACATCTAATTTGTTAATCAGCTCTTTTTTTTAATCATTTCATTGATGTGAGTTCCACCTTTTACAGGGAAAAAGAGCTCATCTAAATGCTGATAATGGAGTAACATGTTTTCATGTGATGTACAGTATGTCGGTTTGGTGAAGTCTCGGTTTGAAAAACAGTATTTATACGACTGCCACACAACTCTGCCACAAGCTGCCACACAATTCTGGGTTGAGTTGTGTGGTAGCTTTTTTCTGTTTGTGAGATGCCTTTTATTACTGTAGATAGTCACCTCAGAACTAACGCGCATGGACGTGTCTGTCATTAACTGGCAAGCCTTCACAATACACAGAAAATACAATAACAGAAATACGTGGATCAATATATATGCACAGGTCAGCAATACTGTCAGCCAAGACTTAGCACGCCACGAAAAGTCAGTCATTTTAGTACAATGACTAGTTGAGTTACCTAGCTTACCAAGTGCACCATTTCATGTTTTACAAGCAATTCAGCACTTTAAAAATACAATTGTTACACTTGTAATTTATTCATAGTCTTATTGTTAAACATGTACATACTGAGGACTTATAAATACATCATGTTTAGGCAGAGAGCTGAGAGAATAAGTATGCAGGGACAATCACTGTAGTTGTGCACATAAAACGGAGAAAAATAAACTTGGTAGAAATATGCTTCAGCAATTAGATGCGTTACTCGGCCTGTGTTGCTGTATTGATTAAAATGGAAGCTTATCTGTTCAGTCAGACGCAACAAGTTGTATCATGAGGCTTCAACAGTTGGACCAATTAAGTATATATCTTCCAAAGTTGCAGCCTGTCGAGCACAGAATTCCCTCTTTTTGTTAACTCTATGGCAGCTCAGCAAGGAAAGAGTGTCTGGAAACACAACGAGGGCATTTCGTACTAGAAAGACTGTGCTAGGAAGATATGAACTTAATTTGGGTCTCTCAGACAGCTCATAATAGCTTCTTCCTTTTTAGCCACATAGTGGTATATATTGGAAATATTGGATGGCTTGTCATTGTCTTGACTTTGGGAATTTCCTCACATTTACACCGGTGCCATCCACATGTTAAACTGTGGCTGTCAGCTTTAAGAAAACAATGCGGAAACACAGTTTGGATTATTTTAACAGCACTTTGAATTAAAATTGAGCAAGGTTGTCTCTCTGTCCTCCCTTCTCCTTTTATTCCTCTATTTCTCACCCCTCCTCCTTCCTTCCATCCAATCCTGTTCCCTCGCTGTGGCTCATCAATATATCAACCACCCTGATTCCCTCTTTATCTGGCTCTCAGAGGCAGTGCCGTGTACATTAAATATTTAGAGACAGACGGTCTAGTGCAACAGCCCAGCAACTTCTCCAGACCTTTCTCTCTCTCTCTCTCTCTCTCTCTCTCTCTCTCTTTTTCTCTGCCACTCCAGGGAGGGGAGTCTCCGGAAGAGCCCGAAGGGTGGGAGAGCCCGGTTTTCCCTTTGGGTATCACTGAGCGTGTGTCGGGGGTCATCACAGGGTGAACAGCGCAGTCTGAATGTCAAAACACTGTGGAAGTCGATGTGGTGAGTGCAGAGGAACACAGAAAACGCTGCATGGAAAAAGAAGAGGAGTAGGAGATATGTGGTGTAAGTGTGGGAGGAAATCCTCAAATTAGGTTAAGCACAACTCTGTTGTTTTTTATTTGTGGATGTTTGTGTTTGGTCTAAATGTGTTTGATTGGTTTATGATTTAACAAAGCCAGCAACACACAGCCAAACAAAATTGTTATGGCCCCTGTTGACTACTTCCCTCCAGCTCTTAGTTCTCAACCCTGAGCATGTTTCTATGTGTGTGCCTTTTGTGTAAACTCATTCTTTACCTCCCACACTTGAAGTTGTGAGCAGACAAACCGGCATGACAGTGAGAAATGAGAAGAAACACGTCTCTCCCTTGTTTAATAAGAGCAAACAACAAATTATATTTTGTGCTTTTGTTTTAAGTGCACACCCCAGAAGCAGATCCAGTAAAAACAGCTATTAACATCTCCTAATAATCACTTTAACCTCTCAAAAACAACTCCCTTCTTTAATGACTGGCTAACTACAAGTGTTAGAAGTCATCTGCAGCACTGTTATACCTTTGCACATTGTAGCATAGGCGTTCTAATGCATCACTGAAAGAAACTCGTAGTTTATCTTCACCATGGCTGTTTCAGAGTCAAAATACACTCATCCTCAAACATCCACAACCATCCTCTCCCAAAATGTCAGTGCTGACAACCAAAATGCATAAAAAAATAAAACCATACCACTTCAAAAGAAAGGTTTTAGAAGAAGATCGGTCAGTATTATTGCAGCAGAGAGGGAGAAGAAACATCGACGACGAGTGAAGTTGTGTCAAAGCAAGTCATTAAGAAAGTGTGTGTGTGTGTGTGTGTGTGTGTGTGTGTGTGTGTGTGTGTGTGTGTGTGTGTGTTCATGTAAAACAACATTCCATTCATTCCTGACGAACTAAACCGGCCAGGCTGGGCAGCAGCACCGGAGCACCAGTTACAGCCACACACACAAACACATCCATGGACACACAGCTGAGTCTCTTACTAAAACTGTGCTTATAGAGCTACTTGGACAATGCGTCTGGTCGCCCTCTGCTTTGGACAGATTTCCGTCAATTTGAGGTCTGACCGGCACGACGTCACGTGTTTAGTTGACTGTAGGTCTGTCCAATTGCGTCCAGAGGCACTTTGGTCCACTCTCTTTGATAAACCAACTTGGAAATCGAGATTCCACACTAACTCACATTTGTGATTTTTTTTCTGCCAATGTGAGGCTAAGACCAAAACTAAATGTTCTCAAATCATGTTTTCCTATTGTCTTGAATCGAAACTGAATAGAAAGCAAATAAGGACAGCGTAATAGTGTCCAGACATTTATAACATTGACTTTACATTGCTTTTCTGTCATTGTCCAGTCCAATGCAACATGACTTACTCATTTTGGTTAGTAACACTAATTGTCATGATGGTCGTTGCAGGAATCAAATCCCATTTATTTAATAAGACTGGGAACTACTTAGGAAAACATAGTGTTTGCAGCAGGAAAGGGGAATGATGGTATCTCTTTTAAGAGGGAATTGCTTGATGGTAATGGTGCACATCAATGGTAAACAAATGAAAGTAACGACTGTCATGAATTTAGCTGCAGACATTCATTGTCCCCCAAGGATGAATCCGACTGACTCTGCTGATCTTGTGACTTTTAATCTTTGTCCAATACTTTGGCTTTTGATCAAATACTAACTAATGATATTCTGATCAGCCTAGCTATACTGTCACTGAAAGCATACTGGCGTGCTGAGATTAGCAAAGATTTACAAAACTGTAAATTAGCTAATTGACAGTTGGTCATACTGCAAAATCAATTGTTGAAAAGTAAGCACCATTGTGCATTCATTTTAAGATGTAAAAGATAAAGAGTGGAATGTGTGTCTTTGCTGTTCAAAAAGAACATTCTCTGGATGATTGGACTAATCACACAGCTATACCACCGAGCTCATTGGTAATCGATTGACTGACAGCTGGCAGATAATGACTGGTAGTTATAGAAATTCCCATGTAAACTTTTTTTAAATCACAATAACACCGTTTTTTAGCATATTAAATTAAAAGCTGAATCTGTTGCTCCAGGATTCAGGACTTGTGAAGCAGTTTGTGCTGCTAGTCCGTGAAGCTATCGTTAGCTTCAGATGCTACAGAGCAGGTAACAAGGGGTTGCAAGCCAGAAAGCTTTTATCTACATTGTCAGAGGTAACTAACCAGCAGTTTGTCAGTACTAGGACAACTATGTAGCTGTTATAATATATAAGAACAATAATTTACAGGGTTACCACACCAATCTATTTGACATGATAGGGTTATAGACATAATCTGGGTCTGGAGAAAATGCAGTTGTGGCCCAATAGCCCTGCGGTATGGCTACTTTGTGTTTGTACTCACACAAAAATAAGAATCATTGGTGGAGGAATCTATTGTTGAATTTCAATTCCTAAGTTACTGTCTGAAATTGGTAAGGTGCTCTCTCAGTCAAGAGGTCACTCTCTTCTAAGGTGTAGTGCACTATAATCATGTAAAAAGAAGCATCGGCCAGTGGAGACATCTCCTCGCGCAACCCAGAACAACAAGCACACCAAAGCCTTTCCTCCGTCTGCAAAGAAAAGAGAAAGCCCAAATGTTCCAAGAAAATCCTCATGGCTTCAAGTCTGGCAGATGGGGGATGATGCAACAGTCAGAAAGAGTGTAGTAATATTAATTTGCTTCTGCCACTGTTATTCTTTCCATGCCATTGTCATGTCACGATGGAATGAGACTTCCCTGTTTTTACATTTTGGAGCTAATGTTCTTGCTGTTTGGTGGTATTGTACTGATCACAGTTTAATTGGTGATCAAACAGTGTCTACATTAGGCTACTAAGAATAATATTTCCTGGGAGAAGTTATTTAAGTTTGGTCTTCTTTTTCGTCCATTCAGCTGCTTTTAACTGTCTACCGTAAAAGGTTAGCTTTATTATCTTAGCAGTGGTGAGACAAGATGGTACACATCAGTTGTGTTTTATTGTTTGTCTATTGCTGGAAATAAAAACAAAATCCATATCAAAACTTTTTATGTTTGGCTGATGTGGAAAAGTGTATGTATATCAATAAAATATGTGACAAAGTTCAATGGAAACAGACTTAGCACATTAATCCTGATGTATTTGAAACATGTAACTTAAACAATGGAAAAATACAACGGATAAAATCTGATTTTGTGTGTTGGTTGAGGAGGCGACTGTGACCTTCCATCACGGTTTCCACAGTGTTTTCATTTGTTTGACATTTGGCTGGCGCTCTTTAATCCAGTCATCTTGTTACATCCTCTTCCTCTGTGAGGGTTTAATGGCACCTGGATAGTACTGCCGCCAACTGTTTATTTGGATAATTTAGATCCCAATATTTGCACAAGATTAGGATGGAAACACGCATTGATTCTGATTTTATTTCACTGATTTTATTGATTTTCTTTCAGATTTGCGCTAAATTTGGATTGAAATTTTGCTTGAGATGAGAGTTTACAATTTAGGATCAATAGATTAATCTAATTAATCGGCCCAGGTAAAAAATAAGATAAAACTCATATCTAATTTAACAGACTCATCTCCAGTCGTGACTTCTTTCTCAAGAAATTATATAGTTTTACCTTTACAGGCTTATTATGAAATTACAAAATAAAAAAATCTGAGCTGGGGAAAAATCACAACTCCAAATTATTATATTGATATGGAACCTCTTATAATAGTGGTCACAGAGAGGTATTGCTTCATATTAAGGGGTCACAAGCAAGGGTTGGAAACCACTGGAGAAGCCTATCAAAGTGGAAGAATCTCGACATGAAGACCTTCAAAACACTAAGAAGGATATAACAGTGTCTTTGAATGCAGACACATCATTTGATCATACAAACTGATTGTTCTAAAATACAAAAAGGAAAAAGTTGTTGAAAAATCCTAGTTTTCCTACACACGTATTTGTGCTTGACATTTTGATCACTAGTGCTCATGCAAGAATCACCTCGTTGATAATATTTCAACAGTGAAACGGAAAACAGAAATGAATAACACCCAATGAAAAGTAAGCAGAGACATATCCTGTACATGTTTTAAAGTAATTGCGATGCAGATTGGATTGTGTGAGTGGGTGCATGCGAGTCTGCAGGTCCATGTCTGTTGGTATACAGTTGTGGTGGGGGGAGGGGGGGTCAGAAAGAGACAAGGGAGCACATATGGCTTGAACAGTCGGGGATAGAACTCAGAAATCCCACATGACATGGCAGATAGAAATAAAAACAAAAGAAAGAGAGAGAGAGAGAGAGAAGGGGCGTTTGCGAGGTAAAGACTCCAAATGTTGTCCGTTTGTGTGGACGTGAGTGTGTGCGTGTGGTGCCTGTGATCATTCTTTGGTGGCGACTTAGTGACTGGAAAGAGGAGTGACCATGCAATGTAAAAGTGTGTGATTCACAAGATGACTTTATATTACAATAAATCATCATGTCATGTGTGCAATGTTCATAAGAAGATGAGAATAGCACAGTTGTCACAAAGAGAAACCAGGACATTAGACTTACAGGCTCTTATTTGAAATAGAAACAAAAATCCTTTTCTTTTTTCTTGACCATTACTCAGACAGGAGTATTATTAAAGCACACTGGCTCTACTTCTCCTTATTATTGTCTTTAAATGGAACTGAAACGTATTCTACGGGAAGCTCCAGCCCCCAGCTTTTCATCCATGTGTTACTAACCTGCATATTATGCAGTACGTATTTCCACAAACCATTCAATACACCCAAACAATGCATCACATGAGCAGGCTAACCAATAGCTCACATCATAGGAAGGCTATCAGCACTTAATACATTTGATCTGGCTTCAATTAATTTAGTCGTGATTCATCAACGACAAAAATCTAAGTTTTCTTGCAAGTTTTTTCACAATCCAGGGAATATTATCTAAATTCTGAGAAAGGATCTGAATAAGTATGACCTCCAGCGATGATTTATGGTTGTAGTGGTGCATGTAACTTGCATACTGCAGCATGATGAGTTTCTATGGTGCATTTCAAAAACATTACTTCAGGGTTAATAGCAATAATAATAATAATAATAGTAATAACAATAACAATAATAATACATTTTGACGATGAACCTCCCAAACGCCACTCTTCTCAATCAATGTAAGAATTGTAATGTATTTTCTATATAAAGTGTGTGACATGTTCATATCAAGTAGCTGGTGTCATTTGTATAACCAGCTTCACACTTCACTACTAAACCCTAAATATGTAATAGCATCACAGCAATATGTAAATAAAGGTAATATCATAGTAATGGTATCATCGTTTAAATTTGCTTCTATTATTAAACTGTCTAGCACTTTGCCACTAAAACTTTCCAATTCAAAATTGTTAATTGTGCTTCAGTATCATGGTGTTTTTATACAGCCAGCTCATGAAAAGTGTGCTCTTTAATAACTTCATAAATATAGTATGCAACTGTGCAGAACCATTTTTATCCTTGGTTATTACCACTGTAAAAAGTGCATCCTCTACATCACTGCCCTATTTCCTTGCTTCTGGTGGTGATGTTATGATGCCCATTATTTCATTTGTACTATAATTAACGTTTGACGAATTGGGCCTCTGTATGTACCGCTGCATGTTTTTATGTTAAAGTGAGAGGTTAATCCGTTTGAGTCAGAACCTCATATGAAACGTGGTAATGAAGAAATACGCTTATTTGCTAGCTAACTGGCTAGTTGATCTATTTACACCAAAGGCATAGAGATTGGATAAGAAAACAGACAGAGAGGGAAAGAGACCGAGACAAAATTACTTTTTCTTAGGCCTTCTACAACACACAGGTCGTAGGTGGGATCAGTCCGGTCCTTTACGGGATACACTCCTAATTCCAGTCCGGGTTTTCTGAGTACCATCAGCGGGCTCCTCACAGCCTCTAGCTGGTTTTTACCAAACTCCTGTCCTGATATCACTCCGCTGACATGGTGGAGAAGCGGACCTGATTGTTGTGATGGTGGCAGGCGGCAGCCAGTGACTACAGACTTCCGCCACTGCTTCCCATATCCGCGTTTTGCGCCGTCTGGACTACTCTAGTTGCCTCACAACCGGACTACCGAAGGCGCTTGAGTGCCCCCCCTTCAACCCCCCCACCAACTCAACAACATCTTCACCGGGATTTCTTTCAAACCAAAACCATATGAGATGCAAGTTCACTGGGAAACTCCGGAGCCCGTTCGGTTCAGGCAGCAAAACTTTTTCTCAAAGGACAACACTGTAAAACGGCGAGTGGATTGTTGCTGCCACCGCCGCTGCTCCACAGTGGGACGGATTGTGTGCATATGAACGTAGAGTGCCTGCGAAGGTTCATACCTCCACAGTAGTGTTGTGTTTTTCTCGTGGAGTTGTTAGTGGCGTGGCAATGGCTTTACTGTTGAGTACGGCTCGGGTGTTATTTGTGATTTCGGGAGCGGTTTAGTTTTGGAAACCCCGAGCAGGGGGAAAAGAAACGAGCCCCTAACCTTATGACTACCAGGCTCTAAGCCCTTTAAACCTTCCCTGTTGTTAACCGGTCGTACCTTCCGTCCTCTGTCCCGGCTGCTCGGGACCGTTCACCGGGGGAGAACAGAGAGTAAGAGGACACTTGGAGGAGGAGGTGGCCGGAGGAGGAGAAGGTGGCGGTCGCGGTGAGCTTGACGGGGAGAAAAGTTCTTCCAAAATAGCAGCCACTCGGCCTAGTGATGGGGGACTTCGCCTCCCCCGCTGCCGGACCCAACGGCAGTATCTGCATCAACAACAGCATGAACCCGGCCGCCGGGAGCGTGGTGCCCGCCGGGGCGGTGGGCATACCTAAGCACAGCACCGTGGTGGAGAGGCTGAGGCAGCGGATAGAGGGCTGCCGGAGACACCACGTCAACTGCGAGAGCAGGTATCAGCAAGCGCACGCAGAGCAGCTGGAGATCGAGCGGAGGGAGACGGTCAGCCTGTACCAGCGGAGTCTGGAGCAGAGGGCCAAGAAGTCGGCCGGCGGCAGCAGCAAGCAGCCGCAGAGCAAGCAGCCGGACCCGGACTCTGCCTCCTCCACTGAACAGAGGAATAACACGCTTATAGCGGTAAGGACGAGCTCTCAACCACGGCCAAGACTGCCCCGAGACAGCCTCCACTCACACATAAACACAGCATACACTTCAGTATACACTCTGTCTTTCATTTTCCCCTCCATCTCTCCGTCCCCAAATTCTTGGACCCCCATCAGGCTTGCAAGCTGCACTCCTACTACTTGTTCACCACTGTGAAAACTTGTTGAAAACACGTTGACTGAGCGCTGGCAATTGCTTTGGAAACACACACACTTCACTTTTTCAAACCAGAGTGCAAACTATTGCCTTTCTTTACAAAGGCAATAGTGTTGCAATGTTGCAACATTGCTTCCCTGCACTCAGCAGTAGCAGCTTATGCTCCAGCCTGTTTTGTAACCTTTGTAACATACTCTCAAAACAGCCACTCCACACAGTGTTGCAAACACCTTATCACAGCCACCCACTCACTGAAAGTACCCTGTCATCAGACTTAAAAAAAAAACATACTTCAGATGGCTGCCACATAGTCACTGAACATTTTCACACTGCAAGTAACTTTTGGAGATTCATTGATAATTGACTGTAGAGTGTCACCTTAGTAACACAGTGATCACATGACACTTTTCACAAGGAGCCTCTACTTCAACCACAAAAATGTCCTTGTATAATAATGCAGTGATGCTTCAGTAAATATATACATACTGCAAGTCCAATAGAGTCTGAAAACTCACAGTAGATTTAATACGAATGCTACAGTGGTTTCCTGTTGGTAGGGGGCAGTGTACTATGGAGGATTGTTCAGTTTCTTAAGGCTGTCTTTTGAGGACCAATGATGTTTGTCTCTGAACCGGTCTGCAGATCAGATCTTTAAAGGATCAAATTGTGAAATTTACAAATAAAATGCCCTGATGTTTAGCTGCTGTTGCATGATAGAGATGGAGACAGACACCACCAAACTGTGTAGTTTGCCACACCGCATCTCTTGTGGGCGAGCTCGTTTTCTTTGGAGAAGACCAAAGGATACATCGGGAATGTCAACATTGTTGTCCCCTTTTGTTGCTGCAATGAGCTCAGTTCCTCTCCTTTTTGAAATGCAAAATCAGAACGTCTTTGATTTCTGAGACGGCCTCTGTCGTTATTTAGGAGCCATGCGAGCCTGACCAGCTCCGGCTTTCGGGAGAGGGAGAGCGGCAGTGATTTTAATAGTGCAGGACCTCCCAGCGGCCCATGTGGACATTAAACTGAACCGCCCATTAGATGGCCGGCAACAAATGCTCAGAGAATGGAGGGATTACTGCTTAAAGACACAGTGGCATCTCTCCGCGCTGTCCCTATCTGCTCCTCTCCCAGTCACTGATGGAGACACCTCAAATGCAAACACACAGCAATCCAATAGCTGAATTACAGCGATCTCCATGCTCGTACCCTTCTTATGCTACATTGTAAGTCGTTATTGTTTAGGCATGAATTGTTAAGACGATAAAAGGAAATGAGAGAAAAGTCTGCCGTCCCTGTCCCGTTTTTTTCCTCGTAGGAACAGAGCTGCAGCTAGATGGCTGTATGTAGTCGCTACAGAAGCAGGCATTCTAGGAAAGCCAAGTGTGCTGTAGATGTAACTACTCATCGCATTCACAGTGCACCCTGCAATCTGTAGGGGTAATATTAAAGACTGTTACAGACAGTGTACTGTGCTGAGAAGGTGTGTTTGAAGGCAATTTCACCTACAGCAAAAAGATGGCAAATATGCTCGCAACATTAGGCTAAAGTGACAAAAATGACTCTTTGGCTGTTGTACTGGTTAGTTTGCAGTGTTAACGTGGTAATTGTCAGTTTGAAGAATGCCAGGAATGTCTACAATGTGCAAAAAGTAAACAGAAGAAAATCAATGTGTTTCTAAAAGGGGCAAGACGGTGTTTGACAAATTGGTTACTCAGCTATGGCAGATTGTAGTTATTCATTGGAAATAATATACTTGTAATTCCACGGTCCACACACTGTCTTGGTGTGATATTCTGGAGCATTAAGTATTGTCATATGCATCCCACTGCGCTTTGGTCTAACGGTGCTCAGACACACCCACATTGAGGCAGGGGCAAGCCTATAATTATGGAAAGCGTGTGTTTGTGTTTATAGGCTAACTATTATTGAGAAGGGAAAAGAAGACACTGGGAGCTTGTTCTGGCTTTCCCACCATTTCCTTGACGTCACTAAAGCAGAAGAGCAGCAACTACAAAACAGTCGAAGCAGCAGTAGCAGCAGATAAAGGGTATACCTGCCTGGGTGGGATAATCCCAGTGTAACCACACACAGCCAGATAGTGAGGTCGGACACGGCCATCGCTGCTATTCACTTTCACAAGATGGACACTTACAAACTCGTAATTGTCTGATAATGAGAGGGTCGCTTGCGAAACAACAGGCCACGTCTCTGCTTTCTGCCAGAAGCCATGTATCACAATATTGCACTAACACTGGGATAGTCAATGATTAATTTACTGACATAGAACTTCTCCACTACTGTCTATACTCTGGATTAGTTGTTTGCTAAATGATGTTAGTTATGGTGATGGGCAAAATGGGTGATATAATGGTTTAGAAGCAACCAGACGGTGTCCAGCTTGCAGGCACATTGTAAAAGCCGATAATTACAGTTCCTCGGGGGATATTGAAGGCGTGTTATTAGGTCTATGTTCATTGCACGTGCACACACACACACACACACACACACACACACACACACACACACACACACACACCTATAAAGTGGTCCACAACTGTGGCTTCCACATCATCACTAGATTCACACTCACCTAACTGATTAACCTTCCTAAATATGTAGTTTACTACATATTTATTAACTCCTCTTTGGGCCTACAACAAAACCGTGACACATCGTATGATGTCTCACTTTTTCAGTGTTTGTGCACAAACATTGGTATCTGGAGGGCCTACCAACCCACAAACTGAGTAAGACAACCCAGTGAGTTTTATGTGGGCTGATCAGAAAACACATGGTTCATTCAGATTTGGCTCCCCTTCCTATGTCACTTGCAGACTCATTAGAATATACTGCCCCCATTTTGAGTACCTCCACCCATGGCTTGAGAACTATACCTTTTGTAAAGGTGTATCATATTTTTCTTGCAAGTTATATCAGAGCAGACTGGTCCTTTTTGTGAGGGGGGGCTTAAAGAGACGGGGAATAAATCTGAGTGTTTCAGACAGAGGATGAATACAGGGTTATTCAGACAGAGAAAAATGTCTTGTTTTGAACATTTAAAGCATGTTTCTACTAGAAATGCAAAATGCAAGTATGGACGTGAAAATATTTGGAGTTTCACTCTCATGGTTCGGGATCCAGTCTCAAATGGGCTGGGCCACTCATTCATTAGAACACCAGAAATAAACAGGAAATTCCTTCTTCAATAATCTCGTATTGTTGGATATTGTCGGTCTGTGATTAACCGTTGTATTAGAGGAAAAATGTAAATGAGCATTGTGGCGTGTTGAGATCAGTGTTGTTGAAGAGATTTGTCATTTTTATTTCTTTTATGTGATGGGTAAATGCCAGTACAGCATTTTGAGTCTAAAAATGAAAATTGCATGTTAATACTGAGCGAGTGACATTTGTCAACGTTTTCTATCATTGAAAAATGGTCTGCTGTCAAACTTAATTGTGGCTCTATTCACTGTCCTAACATGATATGAAGTTCTCTACTTTTGGCGAGTTATCGAAGAGCATCGACAAACTACACAACGTGTTCACCAGTAGCTGTCATGTTTTCACTGTTCTTTTGTAAGCAGGCAGGTTTCTTTGTTGACTGTTGTGAAGATCGAACTCGTGACCTTTCAGTTACAGGCACTTGTCTCTGAACCAACGGGCCACGGTGTTGCTTAAAAACCGAATTGTCACCTGTACTTCCTGACAAAAACATCCAGTCGGATCTGATTACTTAATCGCTAACAAGTTTACAGCTGCGAGGCCGAGGTGCACAGTGAGGGGCTCGTTAGTTCCACTAAAACACAGTAGCTCAGGACAGTCTGTCTTCAGCTCGGCTCGCTCCTTGGCATCCACCTCACAGAGGAATGTCTCACACACCACAGACACACACACACACACACTGTTGTCCTGCTCAACTCTTGGCAGCAGAGGCCGGAGTGTGAGCGGCTGAGTTTTCATGAATCCGAGGCCTTCCTTCTCCCTCCCTTCCTTCTCCTCCCTCCCTCTGTTCACCACTTCTCTGGTTTCAGCGTTAGCATAGTGCTAATATAGTGTAGATGGGTCTCGGTGGCTATAGCATTGTTAATGTCTACTGGGACTGTTGCCCAAGTGCTATATTTAAACCACTGAGCTGGCATGGAGCTGACACTCGACATGCACACGCAGAGTGTGACGTCGACGCACACCCGTGACATCACAGGCCTGCTGTTTTTAACTCATTATGTGCTTATTTCGCTGACTCCCCCTCTTTTTTTGTGGACTGTCTTTTTCAAACTCTTCCTTTCATCTTTTCTGTTTTCATGCGCACTTTATCCCGTTTTTTTTGTTACTTCTTACTTATTTGTGCTTCTTCTCGCTCTTGATCCTCGGCCCCGACACACATGGCACAAACTCTGGATGTTTTGGATTTGTGGCGGCTGCGACCACATTCCCTTCCACCCATGCTTGTTCACATGTTCTACAGGAACACGCACACACACACACACACACACACACACACGTTCGGTGTGAATGAGCGAGGGAGTAGTGTTCCCTCCATATAGTTTGACAACAAGCTCCTGTCCAGAAAGTTTCAATCACTCAAAGTGAAGTAAATAGCTTTAAGATAAAGCTCAAAGCTAATCAAACTAGTAATATATAATCTTATGTCATGCACTCAATTACTTACACGCATACCTGTTTAGAAGGTTGTAATCAGTAATGGTTCAGCAGGGAATGACAGAAGGCCTGGTTCATGTTTCAGTCCTCAAATATTTGCTCAACTAGTTCAATCTTTTCGTCACCACCTGACAACTGTGTTTTATTTTCCTGCTTAAGGCTACACTTGGTAACTGAACTGCCCGCGAAGCTTGTGAACTCTGATCAAACTGTCAAACAAGGCCGCGTTAATCAAATTAGATCAAGATGCTGTCACTGTATTGCCTATTTCTCGCCTCAAATGTTTTCAGAAACATATTTTAGTATACTGTTTCGCTGTGAAATGAAAAGGTTTGTTACAAGCGGTCAGCGGGCTTTGATTTGACTTTGATTTCGTCTTTTTAAAGTAGAAATATTGAAAAGTTTCAAGTTTTTAAAATGTCCTACTTTTCTTTGTTATGTATAATAATAGTAAACTGAAAAAATATATAAATTATAAGACATTGAAAGATTTTGAAAGTAATCTGCAAAGTAATAACTAATGAAAGTAATCCCTATATTTCCCACCCTTCTTATCCCGATCAATACTGGATTTCTGAGGCTAATATCCGTTTTTGAAGGCTTAAAAAAAATCTGAGAACGGTATATTGGCCAATATACTATTTTATTTTTACTTAAACATGTAACATGAACAGACATTTGAGTGTATGGCAATGTTTTTTCCTCCCACATTCATGATTGAATGTTTTGAACAGTTCTCTGTTTCATCATCTAACATGTAGCATATGACATGTTCATTTCATCTGTATACCACACACACACACACCACCACTACAGAGCTGAATCAAAAACAGCCCCAGCCAAGTGCCTGGCTGTGTTTTTTTTCTTGACTACCAGCACTTTGTGAGGTAAGTGACCACCGATTAGGAAACTGTTCCACAACCAAGCAGGCTTTCTAAACAAACGACCCTGGTCCAGTCCTGAAGTTGACCACCCACTGTTGTGTATAACTACACTACCTTTGTATGACTAGTAGGATAGAAAAGAGAAAGTGTGTCTTGGTAGATGAGTGCATACACACTGTGTAACATACAGTAAGGAAGAGTATGCAGAAAGTTGTACTTGGCAGGAACATGTGTCTACAGCAGATGTGTGGCCACCCAATGTGTGTTTGTATGTATGCATGTCTGCGCAAAGTTGCAGTCAAGTGGCAGCAAGTAGTTGTTAGCCAACATTACCTCATACCTCTGTCCGCCAACCAAGTTCTGGTTCTGGCGGTTTAGCCGTCCTCCTTTCCCCTTCATTTCTAAACCCACCCGTCACACAGCAACATACCTCCTCTTTGTAACCTTCCTCCTTCCCTTGATCATTCACACCCCATCTCTCTCTCTCTCTCTCGCTCTCTCTCTCTCTCTTTGCCCCTTGTCTCCAGTGATCCCCGGTTCAGTCTCAGGTAGCAGGCTTAGCGCTCTAAAGCTCTCTCAGCGCAGGTCGGTGGTAGGGAGAGATCCAGCGCTAAAAGGGAATTACCTACCACACGGACTCCAGCAACACACACAGGCACATATACACAGGCTGTTACTGTATACCCACAGATCTGTACACACACACACACACACACACACACACACACACACACACACACACACACACACACACACACACACACACACACACACACACAGATATATATTCAATTGCAGGTAACAGGTCTGTTTGAACTGAGCCTGATGATTTTTCACAATTAGTGCGCACACACATTTATCTGTATTCACTTAAGTCTGTGCTTTTCTGTCTCATGTTGCGCAAAATGTTGAGACCGTTATCATCTGCCTCTTCCCTCCTTTGTTAAATGACATTTGTTGTTCTTTCTAGGACTGGCCAAACCCCCAGCACCTTCCTATTGAGCCAGTGTCATGAATTTTGTATGAATGTTTGCGTGTGTGTGTGGGGGGCCCTCAGCTGCATCAATAGCCATTAGTGCAGCAGCCGGGGTAATTGTGCCACAGTGGCTGCAGTGCAGGAGGAGAAAAAAAACACATGATCTGATAATACTGCAGAGGGCAACACGGAGGAAAAGATGGAGCGAGGACACAGTGGGGCAGAGCAGGACAGTGCGATGGAGGATATAAGCTGTGTGGGCAGACGGTTATGGTCGACATAGTTGCGATTCCACAGTCTGCTAACTGATTGATAGTGTGTGATTTCAGACTGGAGGTCTTATGGCACTGCAGCATACGACACTGATTGTCGGATTGCCTGAAACTACACCTGAAGCCAGCACATCTGGTTGAAAAAAGAGCTCCGTGGTGGATGTTGTCGATGTCAGCTGATTTATTTTACCTCACACGGGCCTAAATGAATCAATTCGTGGTGATCGTTAAATTGCAGCTTTGGAAACACTGTTTTGTCGCCGTTGTTGAGCACGGTTCTTCATTCTTGGCCTTTTGAAACAGTAGTTAAAGAAATCTTACTCGACACTTACTCTGACTTTTTGATTTCCTCCTAAGATGAAGAGGAGGCAGATGCAGTTGAAAATGGAGTTGGACCCTGAATTGTGATTTTGGTTGTGTCCTTATCGGTACTTATCCATGGTCGGTGTATTACCAACAGTAGATGATGGTCGGCATGCAACCCAGATTGGAGTAGCAGACTGGGGCGCCTTCACGGGAGCTAAGCAATGTACTGCTGTGGACTGGGACAGCAGCTCATCTTATTTTATCCACCGAACAAAATGGCCCACGTTGTTGTGGGGAGAAAAGGTAAAATCTGTCAAATTGAATCAGCAAGGGATAACCAGCATCTCACATTCTCACTGAAACTGGTTTAAATACAGTACACGGCCTGTTTATTTGATAAGCAGCTAGTGCTGCTGCACTGCTTAACTAATTACAAAATGTCAAAAGTAGACTGGAACAAATAGATGGTTAATCTGTCATATTTTCTCTGTTGGCACTGTCTCCCTGTTTAGTTGTGCTTGTTTTGGTTCATGATGAGTTGAGTTGTGTTCGGTTGAGCTGAATACTCCGTCAGCAGCCTGTCTGCAGATCACTTCCTGAATGGTTCCTAAAATAGCAGCAACAATGATCACAACCAAGGAAACATGACAGCTGCTCTGTTTCTGCCCTCTCTCCATAGGCTTGGGTCATAAGAATTTTTTCCAAAAGCTGGAGTAGTATTAAACACTGAGCAAATTATTCCGGATATGTTTTAATTTTTGGTTGAACTGCAGCAATTTTACTGTTGTTCTTAAAATTTGAAAATATAAGTAAAGAGATGTTTGAAATCTTTAATTTCTCTGGAAATGGCCTAGATCTCAATCACTTACCAGACAGTGTACTATGGATACGGTATTTAAATTTACGCCAAAAAAAAAAATCTCTGGCCGGGACCAATCCTCTGCTAATCATGACCCTTCCATGTCACACGCAAACCAGCTGTAGTCCATGAAGCTACTTGGAAAATAAAGCATCCTTTTGTTTGCTGTCAGTAACTCAATATCATAAGACTGGCAATGGAAAAACTACAATGTTTTATATTAATAAAAGCACCAGAAATTAAACTACAGTTTTCCTAAACAGAAATGGGGGGGGGGAAGGAAAGTGTAATCATGTTATAAAACATCTGCCAGAGGTGTCAGAAATATAGGTACAGGTGATACTGTAGGAAGTAATTCACCTACTATTCAAATAGTTACAGAGCTGGTTAACTTGTTTGGTTAAAGGTTAAATTATACAGACTTAAATATAGTTAGACCAGAGGATTAATACCACTGCCATGTCTATATGATAAATATGAAGTGACAACCAGCAGCCAATTAGCTTAGCTTAGCATAAAGATTGACAGAGCTAGTCTGCCTCTGTCTGTGGAAAAATCCTTCTACCCGCACCTCTTAAGTGTAATCATTCTAATCTAATTAACATGTTGTTAACCTACGCTCAACCAGTACACAAATCTAAATGTTAAGTGAGCTTTAGACAGAGCCATGCCAGCTGTTTACCCTGTTTCCAGTTCTTATGCCGAGCTAAGCTAACCGGCTGCTGGCTGTAGCATCATATTAAATCAAAGAGCAGATATGAGAGTGCTATCAACCTTCTCATCTAACTTTCGGAAAGAAAGGGAATGAGTGCAAAAATGTTTTAATACGCAGCCTCGCTTAATGATTTTCCTAAACCTAACTAAGTAGTTTCTGCGATCGCTCGGTCCAGATGAAATTACATTCCCCTCCAAAAGTAATTGAGGGTGCAGTTCAGTTTTATGGAAATGTAAATTTGTAGGAGGCCGGGTTCCTTTCAGGGTTCATGTTTAATAATAAGCTCAAAGGAAGGCGCGTGCAGCGAAAGTTGTGTATCTTAAGGCTGTTTTCCCAATCACATTTAACAAAAATGACATTCATCTGTTCTGTATTCATAGGTTTTGATAAATATCTTTAAATTATTTAACTGCTTTGTCATGATGGCGATGCAGAATGTAAACAGAGTGATGTTGTGACGCTGCATCCTCCTAGAAATACTGGAGATGCCTAACATTTTCATTGGGTGGTTTAATAATAATACATATGACACTCATGACCTGGTAGGTTTATTCTGAAGGTTTGTATTTCAGTTTGGACCAGTTAAGAATCGGTATCTATGCAACTCAGAACATTTCTTTTGCCTTAAAGTCTCCTAGCCTGTCTCTGTTGTCACTTTCTGTGTCCTGACGTTACTCCGCTTCTTGTTCTTTCTTCTTGACACTCTGTGCCCTTTTTCCCTTCACCTTTCAGTCTCACTTTTTCATCCCATCTCCTCGGCTCAGTCTTTCTGCCAGCCAGCCTTTACATATGTCTTCTCAACCTCCGCTCTCTGTACCATTTATTTGTCCTTTCCTCTCTCTCGCTCTCTCTCTCTCATTGAATTCACCTCTCCAGCAGAAACAGTAAACTCTACTGAGGAGACAAGATCTGCAGATGTTTGCCCTGCTTTCTGCTGTCACAAACCGTTCACTTCAGTGTATCACTGAAAGCACTAGAACTCACAAGATGAGTATGGAGTAGCAAAAACACAGCCAAGAAAAAAAACTACATTTCCCTGAAGAATTTGAGCAGCGTTTGGGTCGGACGTGGTGTGTTTTTTGTCAAGTGACCTTTGTGGTGTTAGCAGCTTGAAGCTCAACTGAAAACCCTCTTGTGATAATGCTCAAAATGTCTTTCCTTTGTGAGTTGTTACAGTTTGAAAATGCAGCATTTCCACTGAATGCAGGGAAGAGCAGTGACTATGCTTCTTTCAAGCTTTGTAATTGTCACTTTTCCCTGTTCATAAAAATGGCAAGAGTGGGATTCTTGTTTTATTTTTGGCTTGTTGACAGTTAAGGAGCTTTTTAATGGATACTTAATGACTGCTGCACAAAACGTAACAAAGAAAGCCCCTCGAGGATCCTAACTGTCAGCCAACGGAAGTCCCTGGAGAGACGGAAAAGTCCTAATCTTTGTTATCCACATACACTAAATATTTTGGAACATTAAGAGTGTATTTTCCACACCATTGCTTTTCCAGTTCATTACACCTGTGTGCCAAGCAAACAGGTTTGGAAAAAACCCAATATGGTCCTTGCAAATGTAAGCTGCAGACAGACAGACAAAGAGATATTTTCTTACTTTAAATGTCTAAATTTGTATCAGGCTCTGGGAATGGACTAAATACGTTCGCACTAAATACTACATTTAATATTATTTTTAACGTATAGTAATTAAAATGTACAGCTGATAAAGAGCTGATTTGATTTGTGCGCTGAATGTCTTAAAGTTACTCATGCTAAATTCATCTGACTGAAAATATTTTGTTTCTTGACATGCTAACTATCTTTCCAGTGCTGATCAGTCCACTACTTTGGTCCAGACAGAAATAACTTTTGGATCAATTGGTGCAGACCTTCAAAGGAAGTATCGTACAGGTCAATGTTTACACTCATCAGTGAGTACATCAGCGTCGACCAGATGGATTTACACAACATGTTGTATCGCACGTTGGTTTATAACCAAATACCTGCAAAACTGATGACATTCCCATCAGCCGCAGCTGCACAATGCGTCTCGTGCCAATTACAGGATTTGTAGGGCCATGAAATATTGTCTCAAAGGCATGCCAACATGCCAAACTAAGAGGGTGAATATTTTAGACGTTATAGCTACTAAACTTTAGCACGATCGCAGTGTCGTTGTGCTAAAGCATCGCTTTACCGAAGTGCAGCTTCACAGTGACGCTAACGTGGCTGTAGAGTCTTAATTCCAAGACACACCAAACTGTCATCAAAGAACTAGCGGCTAATCACACTGATTTCCATGGGCTTCACCGCTGATTCAACGGTGCTAAATTTGCCGAAAAGCCTCCGACACGGGAAGACTATAGTGCCAACTGTGCGGGACACACCGCACAGTTTTTTTCATCCCAACAGGCTCCCAAGTGATGTTCCAGAAAATGTGCAGAAATTTCATAATAGATATTAGTATTGCAATATATTTAATACACATACTATGACAGAGGCTTATCCATTGCGCCCTCTCCTAACTGTGGTTAAATGAGCTGAAGTTGAGAGAGACCTCTGGCTCTTTCTCGTCTTGTTCCTTTTGACTCTTGCCAGCACTGTGATCATGTTTCAGTGTTTACGATGCCTGAATTATACATCACTGCTGAGGTGTTGCTGTAGCTGATTTATACTTCCCTAGACTTTACCTGTTGTCTCTCATAAAATCACTGCAAAACTAGATCACCTGTTTCATACATTCATCCCATTAGTAATCATATTTACGTTCACATTGTGATGGGGAACTAAGCTGATGCTGTTGGGGAATTAAGTAGCTTTGCTAGAAAAAGAAAAGCTATTGCATCTAGCATTAGAGATGATGATGCTGGAGAATGCATATTAATTTGAAGACTCACAGGGAAGTACATTGTAGCCCTTTATGTACCTACAGAACCACCAAAGAGCCCATGGTGTAGGTGCAGTACCATCGCACTTTGTTCAGCCTTATCTCCTCAGCTTTAAGGCCGGACAAAATGTGTCCAGTGACATTTTGGCCATTTGAAAAAGCCTTGCCGGCTTTGACTGCTTTAGACCTGAGTGGTCAAGACAGCCGCAGTCTGATCGGGAACCTTTTCATTCTGCAGCATAATCTGCACTGATTATCAGACTCTAATGCCAAATTTTCTGTGGTGCCCCGGACATCTGAAGAAAATTTGGATAGAATGCGACCTAATCGTCCAACCCTCTAGTGTGTGCGAGCAGTAGGAATTTAAGATTTTAGATTTTTTAGATTTTGTAATATTTTTTTGTGTGACCATGTTTATTTGTGAGACAAAGTCGAACCACAAAGAAAACGGAGATGTGCTGGAAAATGAAATGAAATGTGTTTTTTGTGTGAGATGTTTATTTTCCTGCAGAGGGCAGGTAAAGGAAACGGACTAGGGCAGTGATTCTCAACTGGTGGGTTGGACCCAAAAGTGGGTCGCGGACCCGTTTTCAGTGGGTCGCGGGCCTTTGCCTGACCAAAAAAAATGAAAAATTGTGATTTTATTTTGAAGGGCATTTTTAATGCAGCGGAATTATTCCTGCATTTACGGCACTTGTTCAGCGGTGCAGGAAAAACACTGACCAATGCGGTGTGAATCACACCATGTGATGCAGCTCAGCCAATCAAATATGAGTATTCGGACAAGTTTCCTGACTTGAGTGAGATGTACACACCGTGACACACGGCGGAGAGACGAGGATACAGAGAGCAGAGCAGGACTATTGAGCTGTGAGTTGTGAAAGTCAAATCATAGGACGATTTCCAAAAGAGAAGAATGTCCAGAGAGACCAGAGTAATGACTCTGACTGGATAGACTCATATCAGTGAATTCTTCCAACACTACTTTCTCTTTTTAGAAGATGAGAAAAATATAATATCGTGGCTTTTTCACTTCACCCTGAATGAACTGAATTTAAAGCTGCAGGGCAATTCAGTGAACATAATGTTTCTAAAATGAATTGTGTTACGTAATTTATTCTTCAATCCAGCTGTTATTTTACTTGAAATGAGAAGAACTTTTATTTATGTATTTCTATGTATTTGTTAAAATATAATTGGTGTACTTTCTTTAATTGATTTGACAGTTTACTACACAGAGACATTACTAGACTTCTTGAATATATATATATATATATATATATATATTTATATTTGGGTAGTGGGTCCCAGCTTGTCATTAAGGGGTGATGGTGGGTCCCGCAGCCAGACCAGTTGAGAACCACTGGACTAGGGAATCCGGCAAAGAAATGGCACGGAGCCCAAGTTGATACAGCTGCATGTACACATGAGCTTCCCATTACCCCCCTTCTTTTCTCTCCCTTTGTCTCTCTCTCTCACTCCCTCTTTGTGTGTCTCTCCCTCTGTCTGTCTCTCTGTGTCTTTCTCTCTCTCTCTCCCTCTTTGTCTGTCCATCCGTCTCCCCCCCTCCTCACGAGTGGCTGTTTTTGTGGATTGATCTCCTGCCGTTGTCATAGCGACAGTGATGCAGACTGCTTGAACAGTGTGTGTGTGTGTGTGTGTGTGATAAAACGCCAGAGCGCTCTCGGCTTAGAGAGGAAGTGTTTGGAGAATTATGTAATGTCCTCTTTTTTTTTTTTTTAAAGGGGAAAAAAGTTAGAAAGAAGAAGAAAAAGCTCCTATCTGTCCATCTGTGTGTCTCTCTGTCTGCATATGTCTTTGTATACCAGGGGAGTGTAGTGTTTATGGATACCAATCAGTGAGGAGCATGGCTATTTTAGTTGCTCATTGTAGATGTTTTGTCTCTACAGGATCTTTTTAGTAAGTAGGATACCGTTATTAAACACAGTGTCAGGCTATGGGGGGTTGACGTGAGGCTCTTTCCTGTGTGTAAAGTTTTCACTGAAGCTGTGGGCTCTGCCAGGAGGAGCCACCCTGTATAGATTGGGGGGGAGCAAAAGAGGGAGAGAGTGGTATGAACTTGCTATGAGAGAGAGAGAGAGAGAGAGAGAGAGAGAGAGAGAGAGAGAGAGAGAGAGAGAGAGAGAGAGAGAGAGAGAGAGAGAGAGAGAGAGAGAGAGAGAGAGAGAGAGAGAGAGAGAGATGCTGGGCTTGGTGACAAGTGGGAGGTGTGTGAATCCTTGTGGCTGCCATTCTCCCGCAGAGAGCCCTCTTATTGGACAACATAAGGGGGTCTATAAATAGGCCCCTAATCTGTAAAAGAGAAAGCTAAAAATAGAGAGAGATGCAAACAGACAGGGAGAGAGGGGGATCAAGAGAGGTAGCAATGAACAGTTTGTAGATGAGTTGTAAAGAGAGCAAGAAAGTTTTGAAAAGTCTAGCAAAATGTGAAAAACTAAATTTAGAGTTTCATATTCAAGATCTGGAAAAGAGAACTGCATTAAGGAAATGTCATTAATAAAGAATGAGAGTTGTTCAGTCCTGATCCACTTTAGACCCCCTCTGTCACTTTAAGGGACCATACAAGTTTCAACCAGCATACCAGCACAGTCACAAACACTGAAGTTAATCCATCATGTTTTTAGTTTCCTTTATTTTTGTGACGATGCAGTTGCAGAGACGATGTGTTCAAGGAAGCTCTGATATCTGATTGAGAGTCCGCTGCTGAAAAGGCTTGTGTGTGTCACAATTATTTCAAACAAATATTTATTTTAATTTACATTAACAGAAAAGATGACATCTCTACAAATTATGACAAGCGTCTCAAAACGAGTAACTAATCAGTTTGAGTCAACAATAAGGTCAAATGTACCTTCAAATGAAAGCTACTTAGTTTTATAAGATGTTACTTGTTGGATACATTATTGACTTCTGTTGAGCCCTTAACAACTGAAGAGTTCACATTCTTTCCCCTATTCAGCCAATTCAATTTCGGGCTTTTAGGCCTTTGAAAACTTGTTTCAAGTATTTCTCTATAACATTAAAAATGTATGACTAAAGACCCTGTGCATTCAAGGCATAGCTTAGATCAGGGGTGCCCAATACGTCGATCGCGATCGACCGGTCGATCGCGGAGGTAGTGCGGGTAGATCGCATGCCATTCAAAATAAATGAGCTGTCCGCATGGCATTTGCCACTTGATGTTCTAACACACGGGTCACCACGTATGCGCGGTCAACCGCGCGAGCTACTGCAAAACTCCGGCGAGCTAATTAGTTAGCCTTCCAATGTATTTCTACTAAAGAAGCTGAAGCTGTAGCGCCACGATTTGGGAAACTTCCAAAACCTGGCGTCAGAACTGGAGACTCAGTGGAAGGCGTGTGCGTAACTTGACAGTGCGCGCTACACAGAGCAGATTGACAAGTGTCTGTCAGAGTTTGACAAACGCTTTCCAGACTTTGCTTTACTCGAGCCAGTTGCTACATTTATGTGCTACCCATTTCGGGAAGATATTGAGGTTAATTTACTCGCATCCAAAATTTCAACGCTGTTTCACCTGAACTCGTCTGGAGTGGAGGACATGTTGACACTGCAAGCTGACATTCCGCTGAAGTCCAGGGCTCATGGACAGTTTCCTCACAGAGGAAAAGTACCCAAACATGAGGAAATGTGATACCTTCTTGACTGCATTATTTGGCTGTACTCATTTATGTGAGTCAGCCTTTTCCCACATGAAGAACATTAAGTCCAGACACCGTTCCACCATGACCGATGATCATTTGAAGTCAGCTTGAGGCGGGCTACCAGCAGCTACTGTCCGGACTATGCAACTCTGGCCAATCCCATTCAGTGCAAGTCATCAGAGTAAGGTAATGAACAAAAATGTACAGAATTGTATTGTGCCATAAGGGTTCATGCAGTTATGCAAGGTACGCCAACATATATATACATATGTATATTTTAAATATTTCATATGAAACAACCAAAACAATTTTTAGCCTAAGAGGCCAATTAAAAGAAATAGCTTTTCAGGGCCGTATATTTTAAACGTCCTGAAAGTTTGCTTTGGTTTTTGAGCAGACTTGTACCAGAGTAGACGGGTAACAATCTTCTTCCTCAGCAGGTCTTCATTATTAGTATTATTTCCCTGCATAATGCATCTCCTACTTTCTGACAGGGCATTATTGCATTGATGTCATTTATTGGTGTTTTAAAACATAGAGCCAACTTGGGAAGAGTTGTTGTGATAGTTGTTGTGTTTTGGTTATGAAAAACTGGGAAAGTCATGGAATTGCAAAAAAGCAATTTTCAGGCATGAAGATGTTTTGAAAAAACGAATAAATAAATTATAAAGTCATGGCAATTTGCTCCAGAAATACCTGTATTATAGAGTATATGTGGTTTGGCGACAGAGCAAAGTCTACATTGGTAAAACAATACGTTAATGTTCAAGCAGATACACAAAATGTATGATCATGAAAATGTACCCAAAGTAATAGAAATGTATTGGTGAAAATGAGTATAAACCCTGTATCTATCCTTTTAAATCTCTCAGCTCCACCTTTTCTCCCTCTCTCGTTCTGTCGCTGTCCATTCTTTCTCCACACTGCACGCACCGACTAGAGTGTTGTGTGCGTGCACGTAAAGTAAAAACTGCAAGAACTCAGTGTGAAGTTCCTCCCTGATCCTCAACTCCCAAGATAAACTTTTTCATGTCTTCTAATCTCCCCTCCTCCAAACCTCCTCTTCTCCCGGCTCGCTCATAGCTTTCTCAAGTCTCTAATTATGTGAGTGAGTTGGGAGGGTGGGAGTGCGTATGTGTGTGCGTCTGTGTACTTTACAGTTGCCCGCATGTTTAAGCCTGTAATTAGTGCTCTTTAAGATGACAAAAAATTCAGAGAAAATGTTTAAAAGAGCAGGCCTAGGCGTGTGTGTGTGTGTGTGTGTGTGTGTGTGTGTGTGTGTGTGTGTGTGTGTGTGTGTGTGTGTGTTTCGGTTGGGTCTCTTTTTAAAAATGATCTTTTTCTTTGCTCTCAGAGCTTTGGGAGAAAGGTCATGAAAATGTTGCAGAGGATTAAAAAGGTAATCATTTTGAGGAATTAGTTTGTGTCTGTGTGTCGGTCAGGACTTGAAAGCGAATGGCTGGTTGGTTACAGAGAGTGTGGTGGACTTGCAATGGATTTGAGTAGAATGAGTCTATATTTAAAGCCGTGTGTGCGAGCTTGTGCCTGTGTGTTTTAGAAAGTGACTCATTTGTATTTGTGCACGTACAGTAACCCAACACCCAACGGAGGACCGGACCAACACTCATTATTCTCTCTACCTCTCACTGGGCCTGCCTTCTTTCATTCTTGCTTATGAATGTTCATTTCTGGCTTGCTTTTTTTTTTGTCTTCATATACTTCTTTCATTTCGAGCTTTCTACCCCACGTTGTTCTCTTTCGTCCCTCTAAAATGTCTTTCATACTTACTCACCTCTCTCCATGCAGCCACTGTTGCAGTCGTGTGTCGTACGCGGTTAAACCCAAAATGGATCGTGTGTCTCACTTTGTCACTTCCCCCTCAGCTCCAGGTCATGCGAGGTCACCTCAGCCTCCATTGTGACTCCAATACTATGTTCAGTTGCACTGAATGAGAGGATGCAATACACACACAGTCTGACTGCACTCTGTACGTAACGGCTTACATGTGAAGTTATTGACCTTGTGGTTTCAATTTTTACACATTTTGGATTTTCTGTTGTAAGAGTGATCTTGCTTTTTCTAAGCAGGTGGATGTTATTACTCTCGAGCAAGATTTGAATTAATACTTCACCATTCGTGACTGCAAATCAAGTTGATTTTGACAAAACAAGAAAAGAACGAAAACAAAAAAAAACAAAAGGCCATTCTGTGAAATACAGGAGGAAACGGTCAAATGAGCACTTCTTTGTATTTGACGGCTCCTTATTGTCCCTTTCACACGTACAGTATATGTCACGGGAGTTCACGGGTAGGACCCAAACGCAAGACCACAGGAGACAGAGTCTGATGTAACAGATTTTATTTTGAAGGTGTGTGAAGGTGTGGAGCCCGTGGTCCGACACCGGAGGGCAGGTGGATTGACGGTGTGAGTCCCGTGGCTCGACACCGGAGGGCTGGTAGCTCGACGGTGTGATGTCCTGTGGCCCGACACCGGAGGGTTGGCAGATCGACGGTGTGATGTCCCGTGGCTCGACACCGGAGAGTACGCAGATCGACCAGTACTCTACACCCGTAGCAGATCTGCCATCTCCACTCTACACCCGTAGCAGAGAGGAGAGAGATCAGTTCAGGAAGATACAACGGGGTTCAACTCACGGAACGGCCGCGGCGGCTACCGAGGCAGAAGACAATACGGACTGACAACCCAGGCCTGCAAGACCAGGGTTGATATGCTGCCGGGTAACGAGCCAGATTGTCCGCAGCTGTGCATCCATCAGGGCGGTGGCAATGGGAGGAGTCTGGAGGCAGGTCCGAGAAAACACCAAACACATGGCATAACAAAACAAACGGGAATGACAGACACATGAGGAGAGGAGATTGGGGGAAACAGAGGTTAACACACAATGGGTCAGACAGGGATCCTGACAGTATATCCCTGAAAGCTTCAGGAACATTTCCTGCATGGGGTCATGTGTGAATGGGAGTAACGGGTTACATGCTTCTGACAAAAGACGGTTCCACATTGCGAACCAATTACAATTCTCCACTGCTGTCCTATTTGAATCTAGACTTGTTTACGATTTACACCAATGCTTGTGCGGGTGATTTAATAATAAAGTTACAAGAACATTGGCAACAGCTCCTTCGGGTCGGATAAGCAACGAGAAGTGAGATCGTATGCCCCCCCAAGTGTTATTCGTGGGTTAGAAGGTCAATGATGATTGGCCTCGTTCCTGCTTAGACATTTTGTTGAATGTCATTTCCCATCTCTCTCCATTTACCTCCTGTAAATGAATGTATAGCATCTAAGTGTAATACATTATTTGCTGAGACTTTTTATGCCTTAGGTGGTCATATAATGTGTACAATTTCTTGATATTTGAACAAAGATATTGGCATCGAATCTCAACACTCTTATGGTCCCGACCTACATGTGCAACAACATTTTATCCAAAAGCTGTCAAAATATGGCGTAGAATCTGATTTGTTATCTTGTTTATTTCAATCAGATAGCTCTTGATTCAAATCAAGATTTTGCCAATTTTAGAATTATATTTTGTCAAAGTTCTTGTTATTGGACAACAGTTGAGAACTTGAGCTGCTGTTGTTGTTAAATGAAAAAAGTTGGATGGAATAAAACATGTTTATATTTATCCAATTAGGTTGAAGAAGTACTGCTTGACATTGTATAGATGCAGAAAATGTTTGAATGATACTCGGGCCTAATCAGAGAAGGGTGGGTTGATAGTATATATATATATATATATATATATATATATATATATATATATATATATATATTAGGGGTGTAACAACACGCGTATTCGTATTGAACCGTTCGGTACGAGGCTCACGGTTCGGTACGCATGACGAACCGAACAATACGTTTGAATAAAAAAAAAAATATATATATATATATATTTTTTTTAAACCTTTATTTAACCAGGTAGTCCCATTGAGATTAAAAATCTCTTATGCAAGGGAGACCTGGCCAAGGCAGGCAGCAACACAAGAAACACATAGTTAGACAGAAAAACACACAGAACAAGACACGTTAAAAGAAATTAAAAGTTATAATACTAGTATAATATAATAATAGTATAATAATACCAGTGCATTTGGAAAATGCAGAAGTTTAAATTGTGGGAAATATTATGTTTTCGGTGGAGCCACTGTTCTCAAACTGGCAACCCACATGATGTAACGGACAGCGTGCTCTCTGACACGCCCACCTCCAAAGAAAAACGTTCTACTCCAGTCGGGCACTATTGCGCTGTGAGACACTACAGTGTAGCCGCTACACGAAGCTAGCTCGGTGCAATATGGCTATAGACCAGAAATAGAAGATCCTCCAACGGCCTGCAGGTCTGGTGTTTGGAGCCACGTTGGTTTCTCTGTGAACTATGAGGGCGATGGCGAGAGAGTGGTGGATATAAAAACAACACTATGTTGCATTTGCTACACAAGTGTAGGCTACATCAGTGTGAATACCTCAAACATGTTAACCCATTTACGCCGACATCACCCCAGTATGGCAGTGGTTGGAACTAAACGAAAACCTGGAGCAGCACACACGCTTCAAACTGTCCCCGAAGTATTTAAGCAGCTGTTCACTACCGATAGAACAGGGCCAAAGCCATCACCACGGCGATTGGTACATTTATAGCGGCGGACATGAGACCGGACTCTGTAGTGGTAAATGCAGCTTCATGACCTGCTGAGTGTTATTGAGCCCTGTTACACAATTCCTTCACGAGCCCATGTCAGCCAAACCGTAATTCCCGCTTTGTACAAGAAAACAAAAGCACGAGTGGAGAATCAAATGTCCGAGGCGCGCTGCTGCTCTGACAGCGGATGCCTGAACGTCGAGGGTTACACACAGCTACCTGACTGCAACGCACATCACCTGACTGTAACGCACATCACCTGACCACTGAATGGGAGATGAAGAGCCACGTTCACTCAGGTTTAGTTCCATCATTGTTCACACTAAAATGATGATGGAGAAGATGTAAGTAACAATATTACATAACATAAAGGAGCAGTTTTTGTTTTTTATGCTTCTGTGTTGCTAAGAAGACACCCCAGAAGATGGGTCACTCAGGTATAGTTCCATTATTGTTCAAAGTCAAAGAATAACTTTATGATGTTAGTTGTAATGAATAAATATATTTTAAAATAAAGTACATTTCTCTGGCATTTATAGTTTTCTACTGTACCGAACCGTGAATTTTGTGAACCGTTACACCCCTAATATATATATATATATGGGCGACCTCGTCTTGAGCTAGTATAACCTTTACATATACATATATATATATATATATATGTATATGTAAAGGTTATACTAGCTCAAGACGAGGTCGCCCATCCTGCTTTGTATTTAGTCATTTAACCTGCAGACACGATCTGTCTTGGTCAGCCTCTCTCTCATCCTTTTGACTCTCAATCTCGTTCTCCGTCTCACCTACTTTGCTTTTTCCCTTCTCTGACTGTCATTTCACATTCATGACCGGCCGGTGATGTGTACCCAAGACAGATGGGGCACGGCAAGATGGCCGCTGTTGCCCTGGCAACAGTATGGAGAGTGAAAGTTCTTTTTTTTTTTTTTTGGTTGGATGTTCAGGTAATCAGGAGGTACAGAGAATATGTGAATAGGGCAGCGGGGACACACAAAGAGAGACTGTCAGTGTTTCAGTTTCTCTGCAGCTTCGCTCTGGACATCAGCAATAAAAGATCAAAATAGTGCCGACGATCAATATTCCTGTGCGTCCAACGCACTGTAAAAACGCCGGTCGTGTTCACACCAAACGCCGCAAAATCGCTCCGTGCCGGAGAGGGGGCGTGGTTTATCGTCCTGGAAGCCTGGAAGGCGTTCACCTGGCCGTCATTTCTTTCCGCTATCAACCATGAAAGGCATAAGGACAATTGCTGCTTTGTACGTGTTGTGGAAGTCCCTCAAACGTCGGAATGCCAAACGCCGTCATGTCTGGTTCATAATATTGTTCAGAGGAGCTCCGTGGATTGTATCGAGCTGTATTCACTGTCTAGCAAGCCACAGGTCGCTGTTTACTACAGCTGTAGGAACACAAAATAAACTGATTTGGCTGTGATTCAACGGCAATAAACCGACAAAAAGGGACTCCGAAATAACTACGTAATGATGCCGATTTGTACTTGTCTTCTCCGACAAAAAGGGACTCCGAAATAACTACGTAATGATACCGATTTGTAGGCTACTTGTCTTCTCAATGGAGCTCTGATGGATCGGTGCTAGGCTATGCTAACATGGCAGCAGCTCCACCAGCACTCAATAACGTCATGTAGACGTAAATATGGCAGCGTCGATTCATTGTTTGTACCATAAGGTTTACACACACACATGCATACACATAGTTTGGTCCGGTCTCTGTTGATATGAGGTATCGTAGAGCTCTGGGTGAACACAGACGGCTACAGGATTTATTTCCTGATTCAACAACGGCAGGAAGTCAGTGATGACAGGGGGAGCAACTCAACGCTGATGGGCTATCGCGCCACAACGTCACGCGATTATTTCGTAGAAGTCGAAAAATTTCAACTCACGCGTTGGCGATTTTGCGGCGTCCACCGCGCCGCAATAACGCGTCAAACGCGCCATCGCAAAATCGCGGCGCGCCAGTCTCATCGCGTCTGTGCATAGACTTTGTGTGTAATCTCGACGCGCGTAAAAAAATAAACGCGACCGGTGTGAACGCAGCATAATGCTGCATTCACACCGGTCGCGTTGATTTTTTTACGCACTGCAAAATCGCGTCCAACGCACCGCAAAAACGCGTCCAACGCACCGCCGGTCGTGTTCACACCAAACACCGCAAAATCGCTCCGTGCCGGAGAGGGGGCATGGTTTATCGTCCTGGAAGCCTGGAAGCCGTTCACCTGGCCGTCATTTCTTTCCGCTATCAACCATGAAAGGAATAAGGACAATTGCTGCTTTGTACGTGTTGTGGAAGTCCCTCAAACGTCGGAATGCCAAACGCCGTCATGTCTGGTTCATAATATTGTTCAGAGGAGCTCCGTGGATTGTATCGAGCTGTATTCACTGTCTAGCAAGCCACAGGTCGCTGTGGAAGCATGGTTTGTGGTCTTTTGCTGTCTGTCTTGATGCGGCGCTGGATTAGAGGGGTTACATACATAATGTGCTCTGAGCTTCAAGCAGCATACGCTAAGAGGATTAACATAAATCTACTAGAGACACTGGTCCACACACACACACACACACACACACACACACTCTGCTACTAAAATATAGTGTCCATCTGCACGTATACAAACATCTTGTACACAACATTGAGTCATTTGTTTGGGTGCACAAAGACTAACTATACAGATACAAATAGTGACACACGCACACACAGGATACCTCTGATGGTGTTATGTAACAGTGGGCTTCTCATCTTCATCTCTTCTTCACAAACTTTGTTTTTATGCACCAGCCACAACAACTGATGCTTTTCAGAAATTGCTCGAAACTAAACCCACAATTTTGCCATCTACATCTGAGATAGTTTACGATGGACGAGGGACGGTAAAAAAATACACAACATAACACAAAATAGCCAGCCCCAATTAAAGCTGACTAGCATGTGGCTAGTGCTACATGTATAAGTAGCTTTGTGTGGTTTTCATTACAAACACGCATGGTGTTTAAAAAATGACATGAACTGTCTTCTTCCCCTCAAATATTGGCATATTGTGTTACTGATTTTGCTTTAGCCTTACCTCATCATGCTGGAGTGGATGTCACTAGAATATAAGATACCAACAATATGAGGACCTGCTCATCAAAACACTGCTCCACAGCAGTGACCTCTGGGAGTCTGGAGACCCGTGGCACTCTGCCAGAGCCAAATTATCAGGATGAAATGTTCATATTTTTTTGTTGTTGTTTTTTCACAAAAGGCTTCACAGTTCAATGGATAATATTACATTGTAATAGTACATAGATTACATTCTAATCCAACAAATCTATAACTCTTAGGATCTGCAAATATAAATGTTTTTAAGGATCTCAAAGTAGGCTACAAGGGACATACATGAGTGGGTCTAAAATAAGATCGAGAACCTCTGCTATACAACATCACCAGTGGTCACATTTTAACAAGGAACTATAAATGTACCATCTCAAGTTTTTTTTAATGGCTTCTCTGTATTGTCCCCCTCTCTGATCTTCCTCTAAATGCCCTCTCCTCCGCACACACACACACACACACACACACACACACACTGCATTGTTTCAAGTCTCTTCGATCTCGTGTTTATGCTCAAAGGATCAGATAATTTGCTTCTTTGCACGTATTGACATTTGTGCATGTTCTCACATTTACATGCACGCCCAAATGCGTGCAGGTGACTATACTTTAGTCTCACCATTGCTGTGGTTGAGTCATCCTGCTCCCCTCTTCCCCTGGCCTTTAGGTAACAGGTTGAGGTCTTGAAAGGAGGCTGTGTGTGTGTGTGCGTGTGCGTGCGTGCGAAAGACCTTTGCCAACAGCACTAGTGTCTAATCTTGTTGTTACCGTAGTTGACATGAGTTAGTTGGCATTCACTTCCCTTTTGCTGAGCCATCATTGCAACTAGTAATCTGCTCAACATGAGCTCTCCTACAGCTTTTTTATCAAAAAACTATATGAAAGGAATAGGTTAAGATTTAGGAAGATGCATGTATTTGCATTGTTGCCATAGTTCTCTGGCTCTGTCCAAAGGTAACAACATATACCAATCACACTATGACTGGCCAGCTGTGTGGAGATGAGAAAGTAAACAGTGTTGAAAAAAGTCTCTCTAGCTTGCTTTAAAAAATATCTTTCCACAGCTATTTCTGTCCGTGAACAGCCGAGTGCAACACTGTGAATGTCTTCCAGGAGAGACAGCTGGCCAGCTTTTCACTCCGTCAGTCAAGTGTGGCCCTTCAAATCAAGTATATACTTCACGATAAACACTTTTGATTTCTGACAGTCAGAAATACTCTGCAGTATGCATTGAGCATAACCCGACCCTTACATTGACGAAAGGACTCCTATGATAAGCTAATTTGCTGTTGTTTGTAGCTTCATATTTACATTAAAGACATGAGAGTTGCATTGATTATTACATTTAACTTGGCAAGAAAGCGATTGAGTGTATTTCCCTCCAAAAATATTCCATGAAGTTAAGTAAATTGTGATGAAGACTGTGTATTTCACATTCTGTAGCTGATATGAGCCTTTTTATACTTGTGTGTTTCTTTTCCAAGCCAGCAGTCCAATTGTTAGGGCGTTTTAATGAGGAACTGAAAGTAAAGTTGCCACAGACGGTTTACGTGTGTATGTCAAGGTTTGCTATCTAGCTTTTTTCTATTGTTGTACTGTAAATCCACTTGTTGAATAGACTGCAGTATGTGAATGTGAATTTACCCAGCTATTGTGTGTGTAAGTGGTGTACTGGGTGAGAGGTTAGTATGAGTGCATGAACCACACTAATAGCCACTTACACAGAGCTTATACATGAAAAAAGGTAGCTTGGGATTGTCTCAGCAGTTCAGGCATTTTATTGATGCGTAAAAAGGGACCCGGAAGGAAGGAAGTAATGACAGAGCGAACCCTCCCCCCTTCTGCATGCACACACACACACACACACGCTCTCCATTTCCTGCAGTAATTGACCCCTCTTTCTCTACTCTCCTTTATCCCCTCAATTAGATCGTCTTTTCCCAGTCCCACACACATGCAGGCTCACACACAGATACAATAATTTACCATATTTTGTCACATATGAACAACAGAGTCAGAGAGTGTGAGTGGAAAACGAGGGATGGTGAGTGTATAGGGGAATGGGTAGAGGTAGTTGCAGAAAATACATAAAATACGATAGTATTATAGTACTGTTTAATAATAAAAGGTGCTTGATACTTAAGATCTTCCTCTTTACTAAAACAGACAAATTTTGTGGAAAGTTTTAGAAGTTTTATTTTTCAAACTTAGTTACAAGGCTGCAGGTTTTGCTTTATCTCTCTCTCTCTCTCTCTCTCACACTCACACTCACACACACACACACACACACACACACACACACACACACACACACACACACAGATGACACACAAGGTCCTGTCGTACACTGGAGAGTCTTTATACTTTTGTTCCTTTACTGTTTCTGTGTGGACTTCACAATTGTTGTGCAAAACAAAATAAGCATTAATGAGAAAAAGAAAGTCCTCCATTTTGTTTCCATCGCCCTCCTCAAAGCTGCAAACTGTGACTTCAAATGTCCGCTCCGTAGGGCTGTTATTGGAGCAATTAGTACTTACTCTGCATGTTGGCAGTAGTACAAATATAAAATGCAGATTTTAACTGCGTGACGAATCAGGGAACGCCACGTCGCGGCTGCTAAGACTCAATCAAGTAGTGAACGCGGGTTTCTACATCACTATTTTAAAACTAATGCGGTGCCGCCTGTGCACACTAGGAGGTAACCCCGGAGGTTTTCAAACTTCCCCGGCTTCCAGTAGCGTTTCTAAACTCCTTCATTTTCGGTGCTCTAGATCTCTGGAGTAGTGTAGATGCTCAGTGTAAACGTAGCAAAAGATATGCGTTTCGAAATTGAAACTTGGTAGTATGGATGTAGCCTCAATGTGTAAAATCTGAACCTGCGGTTGAGTCTGCGGGGGCTCGAGCATGAAAGGATCGGCACATTATTGAAAAAGCAAGATTCATCCAAATTAACTCACTTGAAGCATTCATCACAGGAAACAGAATTTGTACCTTTGCTTTGGACTTTGTTCATGTGTTCACAGCTTAGTCACATATTTTACATATCTAACCAAGACTATGATCAAACTAATGTTTGCCTCTGCCTCACTGGTCCACCGCTCCTACCGCTTTTTTGGCAGGAGCCACCAAAATCAATACAAAATAAAAGTTCCTTTTAGTAACTTGAATAGACAGAAAACAGTGCATCGCTGTCACCATCTGCTTAGCAACTTGGTTCAGTGATGAACACAGCAGACTATGACCAATATCACCCCCCCCCCCCAATGCCTCTTCTATTATCATGCATTTGGTGTTTTTATAGAGCCAATCACACTATTTATTACTATTCAAGCACTATGGCGAATCACTTTTTGTCAGAGTGCGGTCACATATCAACCAACACATTCATATATGAATGTTTTTATTTCATAAGAATCTTACCTTAATGCATTCTTGATTGCTCCATCTCTCGCATCTGAACTGTGGAAGTGTACAGTAAAAGAGTTATCGGTGAACTGAAAGCTCGGAGACAGCTGCAGCTCTCTTTGGGCACTGGCTGTTTGATCAAAGCTTCCAATCACCTCGCCTCACTACTTCTTCAAAGCACACAGTTTTCCTCTGCACTGATGGTTTATAACCAACATTTTAGGCACACTCACTTTTTTGGTTTCATCTCCAAATAAAGTGGTTTCAATGATCTGGCTAAACTCTTTGCTTGTTTACAATGGGGTTGGGCAATATGTTAAAATGATCCAACTGGCCACCGTCAGCCCGACAACTGTCGATTGCTGATATATTTGCACTTGTGTGTGTATTTGTGTGTACAGCGCGACAACATTCTGAATCATCCGGAATTCCTCTGATTCAACCAACTAAAGCCAACATCCGAATCAGAAATCGAAATCCCCTTTATTGGCCAAGTGTGCGCGCACATACGAGTAATTTCTCGAGGTTTTCACATCTCTCTCGCTGTATTTAAACAGAACTAGAAATAACAGTTCGCAACAGGGACAACAAAGCTAGGCAAATAAAGGTAAAGGATATACAGAACATTGAGCATTAGTCAGCCACAAACACTCTGTGACAACCAGTGGCCCTTACTCAAGGTGGTTTGCTTTGACAGTTGGTTTGGTACAAAGGAAACACTGCTGCGAGTATAGTTGAAACAGTCAGGGGACTTGAGAAAATCTTTTGAGGAAGGAATTTGAATATATCTGGTTTGGGAAGCAAATTCTTGCAGATGAAACACCAGACTTGATTCTTATACAAATATAACTGCATATTCTGTAGCAGAAGAATTTAAATGGCCTGATTGACATTCTTTTGGTCGAACCACTGTTGGCCCAAACATGGACCAAAATCGTTACGTCCAACCAACACATATCTAGAAACACCATACACCTTTAAAAACCAAACCGTATATATAACATATACATTATACACATGTATAGAGATTAGGGTCAACCTTAGAAGGATTACTTAAGGGTTAAATATTTCCTCTTGAGGTGGAAAACACTGAAACTGAGGCACCTCCTACAGGCAGGAAACATCACCTCTGTGATTAACACATCAAATTGATCTGCAAATCGAGATGTTATACAAACCCAATACCATATCTTTCTTTGTCTAATGTCAGGATGTTGCTGCTCTCAACATGTCTATAGTAGAATGTCTGTCCCTAGTTTGATACATGGAACAAAAAAGAAGAAGAAGAAAATAGCTTTCTTCTTCTCCTAATTGGCCTTGGTGACAGAATTCACCAATCTTTCCTCTCTGGGTTTCCATTTCTTCTCATGGTGTCCTTTTTTCAGTCTTCAGTCTGTGAGTCTGTTCAAGTATGTTTTCCTCTCGCACACACACTCACGTTGTATCATGGATTTATTTCAGTGACTTAAAATGTGACAAAACCTTTCTCTGTGCCACTCCTCTCCTTGTTCAGGGTTTTCTTTCTCTTTTTATTTCTTGACTGTAGGACTCAGGCTTCCGGCAGTGACGAGACAAAAAAACTATGAGAGAAATGGGGTGGGTTAGACTCAACTGGTCTGGCTGCGGGACCCACCATCACAAATTATATATATATATATATATATATATATATAATTCATATATATATATAATTCATATATATAATTCATATATATATATACATATATAATTTGGGTATATCTATATTCAAGAAGTCTAGTAGTAGTAATGTCTCTGTGTAGTAAACAACTGTCAAATCAAATAAAGAAAGTACACAATTATATTTTAACAAATATTATTCTCATTTTTCAAATTTAACTGGATGGATTATAAATAATACATAGAAATACATAAATAAATGTTCTTCTCATTTCAAGTAAAATAACGGCTGGATTAAAAAATAAATTACGTAACGAAATTCAATTTAGAAAAATTATTTTCACTGAATTGCCCTGCAGCTTTAAATTCAGTTCATTCAGTGTGAAGTGAAAAAGCCACGATATTATATTTTTCTCATCTACTAAAAAGAGAAATTAGTGTTTGAAGAATTCACCTCTGTGAGTCTGTCCAGTCAGAGTCTAATGACTGGTATCTCTGGCCATTTTTCTCTTTTGGAAATCATCCTATGATTTGACTTTCACATCTCACAGCTCAACAGTCCTGCTCTGCTCTCTATATCCTCGTCTCTCCCCGTGTGTCACGGTGTGTGAACATCTCACTCAAGTCAGAATTCTCATATTTGATTGGCTGAGCTTCATTACGTGATGTGATTCACAATGCATTGGTCGGTGTTTTTCCTGCACTGCTGAACAAGTGCCGTAAATGCTGGAATAATTCCGCTGCATAAAAAATGCCCTTCAAAATAAAATCACAACTTTTTTTTTTGTCAGGCAAAGGCCCCACGACCCACTGAAAACGGGTCCGCGACCCACTTTTGGTTCGCGACCCACCAGTTGAGTATCACTGGGTTAGAGGGTTGAACTTTTTTGTAGCAGGTAACGTTTGCCACTTTTGCTGTGGCTTCTCTCTGTTGAGTACATTTCCTCTCTCGGTTACTCTCTCTGTGCTGCTAGTTGATCCTTTTCTCTCCTTGTCTTTTAATTTCCATTATTGATATTCGTCTCTACTCTTTTCACAAATTACCTACAAACTTCTCTCTGCTTTTCTCTTTCTCTCAATTTGCTGGTCTCACCCGCAGTATCACTCTCTCTCTCTCTCTCTCTCTCTCTCTCTCTCTCTCTCTCTCTCTCTCTCTCTCTCTCTCTCTCTCTCACTATCTCTCTCAGGCTATATCCACACTAGTCCAGTTTTCCTACATTTACACTGAGCAGCCACACCACGCCGGAGTTTTGGAGCAGCCTTAACGGAGGAACCTGAAAACTGAAAACACCTGAAACCTGAAAACACTGGTTCAGTGTAGACGTCGGATACGGATGTCTGTTAGAAAAAATGAGCCCACACCCGTGCTCGCTACTGGATTGGTTATTACCAGCCATGATGTCTGCGTCCCTGATTCGTCACACTCACTATCACGTGACCCGTACCCGGAAGAAAACAAAACAGCCGGGCGACCAGCAGCGATTCGTTTCAACACGGATAACGAATGGCAAGCCTTGCTTGCTTTGTTGTCTGTAGTAGCAGCTATTGTGGAGTTAAATACGTCATTTTACAATGCTGCTAATGCCTACATGCGGAGGAGGCGAGCTGTTCTTCGAGCGATGAGCGAGCTGCTTGACCATCGGCGATCAGCCCCCACGGAGCGGCTGTCTGAAGCTACAGTTAGCAATAAATGCTATTCAGAGCTACAGCTACAAACAGACAACACAGAGGATACTAGTGAGAGACGAGTGATCGACGCTGATTCGTTTTACTTTTTCCGTTTGGTAGCCTTAAGAGACCTTAGTCTGCAAGTATTTCTTCATGAAAATATGTACGAAGATATATTATATTCGCTAATGCTAATCACGGTTAGCATTTCCCCATTGGCGGTAATGTTAAAATTTGCTTAGAAGCTAGCGAGTCGGACCTGTTGCATGATGTTGTGCCCTAAAAGATGGAGCAAATGCACTAAAGAATTGATAGAGGGTGAAGATGATGTCCCTGTTTTTTCTGCTGGGAGACCCAGCTTATCCCCTGATACCGTATCTCATGAAGGAATACCCCAATAGAGCGATCTCATGTGACGTCACAGTTTTAGCTGTCGGCCATGTTGGAGTACACACAAAGCCACTGGTATGCACGACTGAGTCGCATAACCTATCGATCATGGTGCACTTTTGTGCTGTCTTTGGTTGTGGCAGCAGAGCTGATAGAGACAAGAAATCATTCTTTCATTTGCCAGCGGTCATTACACATAAAGGAAATGACACGAAGGAGCTATCCAAGCGACGTCGCGAGAAATGGCTGTCACGCATCTCTCGAGATATAAAGGAATCGAATTTGGCGTACACTAGAGTATGTGCGGATCACTTTATAAGTTGTAAGTGATTTTATTTACAAATTCGTTTGTGAACAGTATTTAATAAAGGAAATATAAATGAATCCGATAAGACTACTTCGGTAAAATTGTATTTCAATGTTTATTACAAACTGTTTCAGGGAAACCCTCTACTCTCCAAGATGCCGATAATCCAGACTGGTCTCCGTCTCTAAAACTTGGACATGAGAAGGTTACCGAAGCTTCATCGGCCCGTGACAGCAGTCGGTACCAGAGACGTGTCGAGCGTGTACAACAGGCGAAACACATAGATGCAGCCTCAGCATTGCTTGATACGTCAGATCATATATATATATATATATATGTGTGTGTGTGGGGGGGGGATGAAGTTAGGGGTTAGTTTAAAGTTAATTCCTACACACACGCACACAATGACATGCATGTACAATGTACACGAACACACGTGTCTGTTTGCACTGAGTAAACATTGAATATTGCTAAACATCTGACCAGATCTGTATATATTTACCCTTCCAATGACGAGATGAGAATTCTCGACGACCGTTGCTTTGACATCTCGGACCCATCCACTGACAAACTGATTATAAGCATTGAGCCCTTTGTAGCACTCCAACTCGTCTTTTGTGTAAGGACTGGGGGTGTTCACGAGATACGTGTAGATGTTGGCGTAGTTTACCGATGGAAGATAAGTAGGATCGGCACTGAAACGATCTGCACTCATCGTATAGGGATCCAAATTACCAATAACCTTCAATTTGGCCAGGTAGCGAACCTTTGATGCACTATCCAGTGATTCAAAGTATGGTATTTTCGCCGCACTTCCTTGTTAACTCGCCGCCATGTAGGATCTGTATGTACTCCAACATGGCGGACAGACCTCGTATCTAAGGAGATCGTGACGTCAGCGAGACCACTCTATGGTGGAGCTAACGTTACATTCATCAGCCCCCACGACAACAACACATGGAAGCGAGTGATCGACATGTGTTGACCACATTTATGGACCATAATCGAGTAAACGTTTCCGTGTAAGTGTTGATTTTAAAGTAAAGTTGATGAGAGAGAGAGAGAGACCCGCAGCGCTGTAACTACGTCTGAAAAATAAAACTTCTAAAACTTTCCACGAACTGTGTCTGTTTGAGTTTATAGAGGAAGATCTTAAGTATCAAATACAACCTTTCATTATTAAAGACTACTTTATTACTCTGTCATACTTTTTTTAACGAAGCAAGCAATCCACTTCCTGTTTACGCCATCATGCGCATGCCCAGTGTACGTTAATGGTCACGTGCTGTCCGCTTTCGAAGGCTGCCGTGTGGATGCTCCAATAATGCTGAAAACTCCCGTGTGGACGGAGATCGGTTCTATTTGAGAACTCTGCATCCAACGAGACACGGCCTAGGGTGGATATGGCCTCAGTCTCTCTCTCTCTCTCTCTCTCTCTCTGTCTCTCTCTCTCTCTCTCTCTCTCTCTCAGTATCTCTCTCTCTCAGTCTCTCTCTCTCACTCTGCGCCCAGCCAGCCACAGGAATGTATCTCGAGGAACGCCTGGCGAGACGAACTGGATCAAACGAGTTCAGAGCAGCGCTAGAGCCCGGCTGTCTGTAGCTCTCTCCGGCTTCCATCTCTTCGCCTGCTCTCTCCTCGTCTTCCTCTGCACTCCCCCTCCCGATCCTCTTTCTCGCTCCATATTTTCTCTCTGCCAACCAGGTGTCCCTCTACTCTCCTTGCTTTCCTGCAAACCCTTTTGCTGCTCTTTTTCTCCTCTTTGCTCCCTCTTTTTTCCCTCTCCAGTCTCCCTCACTTTCCTTCTCGTCGTCCTCTTTTTCTCTGGCACGAAACGGAGACAAAAAGATCTTTTGAATGCCTTCGCGTGTAGGAGGTGAACCTCAAGGGAGGGGATCGTGTGGATGTTTGCCCTGTGTGTTTGCCCTGTGTGTGTGCGCGTGTTAGACTCTGTTTGTGTGCACATATTAGAGCCCTTTAGCCCAAAGCTTTAGTTATAAGAGAGGGGAATGCAATTTGATACACACACACACACACCTTCTTCACATCAGACTGCGAGCCGTGTCGTGCTCTCCACCCTGTCTGTCAGTCAATCAGGCGGCACTCCTAATTGGCTTATAATGCCCTTGTTACCACAGAGGGACCCTTTTGCCCCACCCCCACTTCTGTCTGCTAGCCTGTTTGTTACTCTTCAAAGTAGGCCGGCAAGCATGGGGGTGGGTTAATATCTGTGTGTTTGTGAGCATTCATGTGGGGGTTAAGGGGTGGGTGCAGAATCAGGTCTCCCCCTGGGGCACTTGCACAAGGATGCACTCCCTTCTTTGTTTGGGGGACAGTAGAGAGATCTCGGTGTATGTTCGTAGACATCTACGCAATCATGGTTTTGATATCTGCTTGCGTGCTTAAGCTTGTGTGTGTGTTTGTATTTACAAATGTGTGTGTGCACATAGATAATTAGTGTCTCATTTGTACATTAGACTATTGGCCCCGAACAGATTCCAAGGTCAAAGATCTTCCTTTCTTGACTTGAGTCCTGTTGATTGCTTATTAGACACTAGTTTATTTACTAGCCAGATGCTAGCAGATCTTATGTAATTTGTTTCTTTAGTGTCATTAAAAATGGTCACTGAAATTTAACACCAGAGATTAGGGTTGGGTGACATATTGAACTCATTGAATTACCAAAGATGACTCTTACCAACCTAAATATACTATATCACAATTATCAAAACATTAGTAAGTAAGGATAAGGCTGGTTGTATTATTTATTAGTCTGCAATGATGAGTTGATTAATCAAATTATCAAAAATCTAATGTAAATATCTATAGATGATAGTAGTAATAGATAACAGCAGAAAATAGTCTCCCAAAAAGCACTATTTACCACTGTTTAAGTAACTGTTGCTAAAAACTACAATGCTCTGCAAGAAGGTTTAAAAGATGAAACAAAATAGTTTTGGCCTGCTTTTAAAGATTTAGGTTTGCTGCAGGAACAAATGGTCTTGGGGTTTAGACAACGCAGGAAGTTGTAAAGTGTTGAGGAAAATATCTGCAACAATCAAGGATATCAACCAGATAGTCAACCAACCAGATGTGTTGAGCTCAGAATATTTACCTCTTCATACTAATAATCTGTCTAACTAGTAAAAAGTTGACTTGACCAGCGAAAAACAAAACATTATCATATTATCACCCTATGAAGTGGTTATGGCTGATGTGTTTTAGTACAGTAACAGTTGATGATACTGAACCAAAACAGCAGTTGTGGGCTGTAATACCAAGACAGTGACTTCAAAGACACTTAAGCTCTTCATTCAGCTCGGGGAACCTCAGAGTTGGGTGATAATTCTCTGCTGGTTTCTCACCACAAGTGACCCCTTTCACATTACACATATTAAAGTGTTGATAAGTGTAACTTCAATAAAAGATGTTAGATAATGTCACACTGGTCTACTGGAAATTGTGGACAGTGTGCAGTTTGCCGGACTTCTTTATTCAGTTACCTCATAAAAGTTCATGTAGCAAACTAACACTTATCGGCCATTATCTTTTTGATTTACGAGAGCAGACGTTATTGTTTGAGAGTCTTAAGAATTTACCTTTTTTTTTTTTGGACTATTTTGGGGCTTTTTTTGCCTTTATTAGATACAGCTGAAGGTAGACAGATGAGGAAGAGGGGACAACATGCAGCAAAGGGCCGCGGGTCGGTTTTTCACCAGCTATAGTTACACCTTATACATACCGGTAGTTATACCTTATAGTGTAGTATAGCTTTTCTGTAGTAACCTGTGCTCACCTTTTCAGAGTTATACCAGAGCTAGACTTGGTCATTAGCTGGTTTGCAAAACTGGGTGAGGATTAACCCACGCTGACCTAATCCCAGCAAAGCTGTATCTATAAACTGGGAATTCCTTTCTCTTTGTCTGTCTCTTTCCGTCTCTGTCTGTCTGTTTTCCTCTCTCTGTGTGTAATTGTCCAATGCCTCTTTAAACCACATGCCGTTTGAAATAAGGAAGTGGCCTGCCATCCTCTCATTGGCTGCTTTAGTGGGTTGTGGGCGGGTTAAAGTCATTGCGACTGAGCATGGGATAAAAGCCGAGGCGGCTTCTGAGACGAGGCGGGGTGTGTGTTTCCAGATGATCTCCCAACGGCAGACACAAACACGCGCGCACACACACACACACACAAGAAACACAGCATGACAGTTCAACAGAGATGAGTGAGCTGTGTTTGTGTGGGTGAAGAGGAGGATAGACAGACACCAGATGAAGTAAATGTATAACAGAAATGGAGGGAGAGGCAGAATAGCTAACTTGGATGAAGAGCTCGAGGTAGGATGCCGATATCACAGGAGAGAAGAAGGAGGCAAAAATGATGAGAGATGAGAACAAGACAGGAGAGAGGGAGAAATTGGAGATGTGAAGAGCGTAGCAGAGATGGGAAATTAGAGTAGAGATGGAGGACAGGTGGTGCTGGAGGAAAGCATAAAAAACATGAAGAAAATGAGCGAGGTAGGACGACAAATGTGCATGTCACAGCCGCAATGAACGAGAGGGAGGACGGAGAGGGAAGGGAGGAGAGGTGAGGTACATGTGACAGGGAGAGAAGGCTAGATGAAGTGGGAGGGGAGGAGAAGAGCAGCGTATGTCAACAATAAGAGGCGTTCATGACACGTCTCCAGGGGTATCGACTCGACGTGTTCCTCCTAATAGGAGCTAAAATAATTAATAACTTCCTCTGACACTTTCATTCTCTGCCTCTATTTCTCTTTCTCTCTGTCGCTAACGCACCGACTCACTTTCACTCTTAACATACAGGGACCCATTCAGACACTGCACATATGTACACACACGTGTACACACACACGCACACACACACACACGCATTGGTGAGTAAACGGCAGTGAAGAGCAAACTGGTTGTCTGGCTGATTCTGTTGTTTCCTGTGGATATGAATCTCCTAAATTCCCACCACACACACACACACACGCTACAATAAAATCCATGTAATCATGCACCACTAACAAACCCCGTCCTCTGAAAAAAACACACAGACACACACACTGTAGTGAGATGGAGAGACAGATACAGAGAGGGAGAGTCCTGTTCTAATGTTCACTCACATGAATAAGTGATGGTGTTAAGAAGCGACAGTCTGGGTAGGAGGGCAGTCGGGGTAGGGAGGGGGTGTATGTATATGTGCATGCAGACACACACAGACTTATTTTTTGCATGAGTGGTTCCTCAGGACCCCAGAACCAGCGCTCTGGAACAAAGCCTGACGCTGGTATTCCTCAGTGTTGGTGTCTGTGCGTGTGTGTGTGTGTTCATTGTGTTTCATGGCATGTGTGTGACATGCGGATGTTTATGGCCTGGGGGCATGAGGGGATAGAGAGCGAGTAGGAGGAGAAAAAGGCAGAATTACAGATAGGGAGGGTGGGGAGGACCAGTGAGGAGAACAGGGAGAGAGAGAGAGAAAGAGAGAGACGAGTGTATGTAGTCATTGAGATGTTGAAAGCGAGCCGCAGGCAGTCTGTGTGCTCTCTCTCTTTATCCTCCCCTCTCTTTCTCTCTCTCTCTCGCTCCTCTTTGTGAGCCTGGAGAGCAGATAAAAGCCGTCCTAGTCTTGAGGACAATAACGGCCATCACAGCTTTGCTGCAGTCGGCGTCGCCTACCTGCCTCCTCTTGTCTTTTGTCGCATGAGAAAGTGGCTATGGTGCCAGCTTTATGTTGGCGCCCGCGACACACAGCCAGTGACCGTCTGTACAGATTCTGTACTTCTATCCGAGCTTAGTCTCGTGTCACACTGAACCCTGCTACTCTTTTGTACTCGTCACATAAGCTCCTCTCACACATGCAGCTGCAACGTTGTAGGGTACTGTATCTGGGTACGGTAGCACTATTCTCTTTGTTCCCACGTGCAGTAGATCTCCTCAAGACATATTCTGTGTTGAGCCTGTTCACCAATGAGAGTAATGTTCTTGACAGATGAGGCTTTTTTTTTTTTTTTTTCACCATGGGGGGCAGCACAGCTGGAAAACAGCAGCAATCTGGAAAAATAAGGACACCACAGAAGTAGACGGCTCTCAATTCTCACATAATTCTGTTCAAACAAATGCAGTTGAGTTGTATGTTAAAATTTTTCATTTTTCATATCAGTAGATTAGTCATTGGAGCTCATATCTTGGGTCAGATAGGTAGATAGATTATTGGCCATAGCCTTGTTTCTGTAGTGTGACTGTTAAACCATTTAACATTACAGCACAACATTAAGTTCTAGTCAAGGCAATGTTTCAATCGCCCAGCCCTACTTGTAACATCTTCTGTGTTTTACATGGAATACTACTGTGATGATTCTTACTCAAGCCATGCTAAAATACATATCCAAGTCTTAAACTACTGTTGTGTTCAGACTGTAGCAAAATACCAGAGGATATTTCACAGAAAATAGGCTCCCAGGTTTGAGCCATCATGTTGTTCATACAATAGTTATTAGCAACATATGTATAGGCACTGCAGCTGATAAAAAAAGTGTATGACAAAATATAAGAAAAAAAGAAGTTATAAGCGCCCTTGTAACAAAACAGAACACTCAACAAAGAAAAACAGAAACAAGACAGGAAATATATTAACAGCAAAGCTTGAAGAAGGCCTTTCACTTGTAGTGGCCATTAGTAGAACAGAACGATGTGTTATCCTGAGCAACTCAAAGGTGTGAATGTTTTTATGATAAATATATGGATGTGAAGCAGAGCGGCACTGTTAAAGGGCATATATATTTTCACACAACCCTCTCTGCGTAAATAAAGTTTTTCTACACATGAGTGAGCTTTAGAGCAACAGTAATTATTTGAAGTGGTCATAAAGTGTAACTTGATTTCAGCTTTACACTCACCTCACAACATTGTGTTGGTAGCCCATGCTGTGTGGTGTATAGGTGTTATTTCCATGGTTCAGGGTCTGCCCTCTTATCCTGTGGGCATTAAACCCCATTACTTTTTATTTTTTAATTGTGTGGTGTGTGCGTGGTTGAGGCTGAATTTTTGCATTGAGTGTGTACACTATGTGAAAGTCTGCTGCACTTAAATGTGTAACCTTGTATTTGTTTGTTTGTGTGTGTGTGTGTGTAGCTACATTAGCAGATGTGTTTGGCTGGAAGTCATTTATATGGTAATGATGTCATTTACCTCTGAAATGCATCTTCCTCAACACTGCCAAATAGAGCTTATCCATACTGGCAAGTGTGTGTGTGTGTGTGTGTGTGTGTGTGTGTGTGTGTGTGTGTGTGTGTGTGTGTGTTTGTGTGTGTGTGGGGGGGGGAATGAATGAATATGGATTTGCTTTGGGCAGTAAAGTGTGGGGGTGCAACACTCGTATCCTGAAATATATCAAGATGAATTGTATCTGCATGTGTGTGTGTGTGTGTGTGTGTGTGTGTGTGTGTGTGTGTGTGTGTGTGTGTGTGTGTGTGTGTGTGTAAGTGTAATTGAGGTAGCGGCTAGGTTACCTTAGGAATGTGAAATTGCCATGTTTTGGGGAAATGCAGTAGCCATTTGTCCAGAGCGACTCAAAGCCTGCAGCTACACAGCCTCACTTCCCTTTTGCTGATGGGCAGCAGCGTGCGCACACATGCAGGGCCATACCACACGCGCGCACACACACACACACACACACACACACACACACACACACACACACACCACTTATTTATGTCTTTGTCAATGCAAGAAAAAAAAGATGACCTAAACAGGCGAGATGCAATCCCAGACTCGCCTGCAGGTGTTTAATACCTTCGTAAACGCGGTGCTCATGGGCACAGACGACATCGCCTTTCTCAGATATGACAGCCAATACGTCTACCTGTTTTGCACACACATACACAAGCACACATGCTCACCTGCAGCGGCCCTGGGGACATGATGTGTGTGAGCTATGGACTCTCATATTTATGACGGACAGACAGCAGGAAGCGATCCTCACTGCAGATTTCACCCAGTGAGCCCCAGAGCAGCACTCACCCTCATTAGAACACCGGCATGCCTCCATCCACCCTCGTAACGTGTGTGTGTGTGTGTGTGTTCAGGCCGCCAGCCTCTCGCTGGTATCCACAGGCCTGGAATAACCACACAGAGCTTGTCGCTTTGGCGATAACTATCATTAACACGCTGATTACAGGTCTGAGCATCTTAAAATAACACAAACATACCGGGGCCGTGGATCAATACTTGCATGCTGAGGTAATGATGGGTCTGCCTGCTCTGCACAGATGAGCGAGATGATGCATAAGGCAGGACAGGATAGATGGAGGGGGATGAAGTGGGAGAAACAGACGGGGGACCAATGAAGAGTGTTAGGATTTTAGACGGAGGGTAGAAGTCTGGTGGATTTGGTATAAAAAGTACAGTTTACACGAGGGGGGGCGAGAATGGCCACACACATATAAACACAGCAAGCAGAAACAAACCCCACAGCACATAGTTGTTGTTGCATTAAATGAAGATCACTCTGCCATGAGATGGGATCAACGCGATGAAGGAGTGAGAGAGAAGGGCAGGCAGAGATGGATAGGGAGAAGTATTGTAGAGGTCTTGATATATTCGTCTTTCTATCTTCTGGCAGTGAGCAAACACACTCAGAAACATGCCAGGCATGGACACACAGATCCATTCACAGTTTACACTGGCAGGACAATTAAGGTCAAATATTTTACTACGGTATATAAAGGGAGCAATACTAAAGTTTGGTAAATATGTATTAACTCAAAATATCCAATGTATAGATTACAATAATGTGTAAAGTGTGCACATGTTATTGGCAGTAAAGTATACTCAATTATCAATTCAGAGACTCTGCACACCCACACATGTGTTTTCAATGATTCTGGGTGATTGGCACTATTTTGGGAAACTATGACATCACCAATGCAGCAACATGCAGTTATAAGAATGAGTGCCCGGTCTGAGCAGAACATGGCACAGCAAGAATCATTTGGGCGTCCTTGCTTAATAGGTGTTGATGGAATCTTGGTGACAAAGGCTGCGCCCGAATTACTCCCTAGTTACCACAAGCCCCTAAGAAGAGCACAGTTTTAGTGTCTAAACGTTTTATTACAACTACTAGGTCTGTCATGTGATGCCATTGGGCCCAATAATACTTTGTCCTGACTTACTTTGGGAAAGAGATGTCTGTAACTCAGCCGATATTCTTTTTTTCTCCTTTTTTGAGGTAAATCAATTCCCAGTACAAACACTTGAATATCACTTATTTAGACCATTCGATCTAAAATAAGTAAATAAGTTAAGTTGACGAATAGCTAAATCTAGAGTTTTTACTGTGTGTGGCATTTTTGTGAATTGGACTGTTTTTGCAACGAGGCTCATTTGCATTGAAAGAGGCCGACTTTGTGCCAAAGATATGTGTAGGAGCGGTCGGTCGATTAACGCGCATTCTCTCGTAGGCTTTCTTCCGTTTTGTCAGATGCATCTATCCGTTCTTCCCTTTCTTTTCCGGGTTCTGATACTTCATCATTTTCAAATTCCTCCAGAGCCTTTAGCCTCGCATCAGCTGCAGCAATGTTTGCTTCCAAGTCGAGAGATTCCATTCTTAAACTTAGTTGATGCTTCTCCGTTTCCATTTTTAAACCCAGCTGGTGCATCTCCGTTTCCAGCTCATGTTTCTTTTTAAGAGCTTCAGCTCTGGCCTGCAGAACAGCTTTGTCTGCAGCTACCTTCATGCGTGCTGAAACCACAGATGAAGATTTGGAACTTTTGGAACCTTTAGAACTCCTTGAGCCAATCTGTGAGACACTGTCCCCAGCCTGCACAAGAGTCTGTGGGTCCGGCTGAGGTGTTAACCATTGATCCACTTTAGCCATAGAAGCTTCGTAATCAGCCATTTTTGGCTCATACCAGTCCAAAGTTTCATTCATTCTCACATCCTCAGGCAGCAATAACTGAACAGATTCATGAGACACTTTAAATTCATCCAGCAGTCTTAGAAATTCATTTGCAGCTTCGTTAACATTGTCAACATCAGCACCGTCTTTCATCATTGTTTTTATCTCATTCATTTTCCGTGTACAGTGTGAGAGTTTCCCTCTACGTGTTGCGCTGAGTGATTTAAACGCTTTCCTTTGTTGTGCGGCGTCCATCTCAGTAACACCGGCTTCAGTGACTGCCCGTTCACTTCCTTCTGCCATCAGTTCGTTCTTAGCCTTTAATATTCGTTTGTAGGGTTTTTTTCCAAGTAATTCCGACACCTTTTGTTGGAATATTTGTTAGTTTTTCGGTTACTTCTTTATTTATTTATTTTCATGCGCACGGCCGTGCTTTGTTTCCGTTTCCGTGCAGCGCTATTGATCAGCGTCCTGCCATTTATAGTTTCAGTGGTTTCGTAATTTAAAGGCAGTTTGTGGATTTATTTGTCTGCTCATCAAACATTTCCTTCGTTTCCTTTGTCACTTTAATGTTTGATCGTAACCAGGTTCGGAAAACAGCGCATCCACTCGTTTACTCACGGTACCGGTGAAATGGCATCCTGGCCGCAGTCCAGATCAATCCAAACGACCGTGACTCCGGGCCTCCTTCTCTCATGCCCACGTTGACTGGCGTTCTGATGGGCTATTTTCAACTTATTGTAGGAGCGGTCGGTCGATTAACGCGCATTCTCTCGTAGTGTCACTTCAAAACTTTCTTTTATTCCAGAACAGCATCAGAAGCATACATGGAAATAATCTTAAACAGAAAAGCCCGCTTTGTCTCCTAATGCGGTTTCGTAATGCGTAATGCGTAATGCTTAATGCGGTTGAAAATAGTTAGCCCTTCCGCTCTCTAGTCGAACGAACACACCTGCACGTCCTCAGGTGAGGTCTACATAAAGAGTTAAACGCCCCCTGACGTCATCATTGTGTCATAATCATTTCGGCAGTAACATCTTAACAGGTTCAACAGTAAATCATAATTAGCATGGTTTGATGTACAATCAGTAGCATGACTATAATTTCCTTAAAAGTATAGAATGTACAGGTAAAACACAAATCAGAGTAATGGCTTCTACAATATGCATGTGACCTAATTAAATATGCGAAAATATCACAGGAGCATCGAGTGCCTGGCAGCGCAGTCATGGGTGCATTTCACCCTTTGTGGGTGCTTAGAGGATTATTATTTGTGACTTATTTGTGCAGGTTTAGCGGCTGCAGAATCATTTTGTGATGTTACCCCTGATTGTCTTTTGCCCGTCTATATAGGGAGAAGTGAATGACTGAATGAGGGAGAGAATAAATGGTACACTATAGTGAATACTTGTGGGGCTAGTTGGCAAACTGCTGTAAGCTAGCAAGCTTACGGGCAACACGCTAGTGCATGTTATCCACAATAGCCTGCCTGGCTTGTTAACTGCCAGTTAGCAGGCTTCCTCAGTCATTAACCTTTTATAAGTCAACAAGTATCCCCGCTTATAAATTCACTAAGTTTATCTCAGAGACGTATTTGTGCCGTCACTCTTGCCTCACTACTCATGACTACACCGCTCCTTGTGCGGCAGAGTTTCACGTTTTGGATGCTTTGAACATTTTAGAGGTTTTCCATCCTCTCAAAGGACAGCACAGTCGAGATAGTTTTGTCGTCTTTGTGCGTCAACATTAAAGTTGAACAAAGCACAGAGCCGTTCTGTACAACTGTAAGAAAATGTTGATGTTGTAATTGATTAATCTGTGTAGTTAAACTACTCTAACTACTATACTCACAAGCCAAACATAGCGTGTCCCTCTGAAATACTACAGTACTGGAGTAAACGTAATCATTTAATCTTCGTCTCAAACACACAAACAAAGAGAAGTGTGGCTCAGACACACACGGTCTTACAGGTATACTGCCTTTTCCAAATGCAAACCCTTATTATGTGTGATTATGTGTGTGTGATCTAGTATGCATACTTGGATCTTGTATTTGTTTCCTGAATGCTCGCAACTAGGTTGGACTTTGTTCTTTCTAGGTCTAGTTGAACTGTGTGTTTAGGCTGTGTAAACACACGCACACACACACACACACTCAAAGAATTGCACAGCGGCGAGGCAACAGCAGTCTACTACTGCATGACCTAGTTATGCACACAGAAAAATTAGAGAGAGTGAAGGCAGCCAGGAAGAGAGTGCTTGAATTACAATTTTATTCAGACAACATCCTGCTGCTGTCTCATAAAGTGACATATCATGGCTGAAATGTTAAAGCTGGTTGAAGAGTATTTGATTATTAAAACACATTTAAATAGCAGAACAAATGGAGGAGTCCTGCAGCCTGGATATGCAAGAGACAGAGAGAGGAATAAGGAGACTGGTGTCGTGACTCAAGTTAGTGGGATGTGCTCTCGTGTGGCTGTCTATCTGCACGACTAAGGACATCTGGAGCAGAGAGTACACACACACACACCAGCTCAATGGGTTCATTCCCCCCATAAAAACAAAAAAAAGGCTCGCACACACTTCCCCATTCAGTACGTCTTCTGGTCAACACACACGTTTAACACACTCATTCACACTGACGCGTGTGTACAGCCAGTGAGATTCTGGCGTTGCTGCCAAGTAGCCATCAGGGCCCCTCCACTTGCTGCCACAGTGATCTGTTACCATAGCAGCCTCTCTCCCTCACTGAAGCTCTTGCTCTCTCATCCCCCTCAGAGGCGATAGTGTAGAGAGGGAAAACTGGTGAAAAAAGACGGGGGTGGGGGGGGACTTGCCATTCCTGCTACTGATCATCCATAAATCTGTGTGTATGTGCAGCAGTCTGCCCTCACGACAGGCTCTGGCAGAGGCAGGAGCCCACTGGAGTTTTTTCGACGCAGCCAATCATAAGCTGGTCTTCTGTCGGAGGAGGTCCTCTGAAACACACAGATATACCCATGAGTAGTGGACTCATACACAGATATTATACCAACATTACAAACAAATATACGTAGTTGTTTGGCTGCAGATGTTATCCTCTATATGTGTACAAGTGGCTCAATATGAAGAAACAAAGGTGAAAATCCTCCCAATAATTTCCCACCTGTCTCTCACCCTTTTCATTCTCTCTCTCTCTCGTACATTGCTCTCTGTTGCCGTCTTTCTTTTGCTCCGCTGTTTCTCTCTCTCTCACCTTCTTTAGGTTTCTTTCTCTGTGTTTGATGTTGCCCCTGTTGAGTTTAGCTGGCCTTTCTTGCTTTCTCTTTTGTTGTTGTGGTCCAGGGAGGACAGGTGTTGGACACAATCTGTCCCTATCTCTCTCTCTCTCGCTTGCTCTCTCTCTTGCACACACACTTACACAGAAACCCTCACATACACAACCACACAGCTGTCAGACCCCTCCTGGTGACCATCTGGCCATGAAGCCAGGAGTCCCCCCTTCCTTCACCCTTTCTTTTCTTTTCTTGCTGTACTATTCTTTTTCCATATCTACAGTCGAGACTGAAAACCTTTGTCATTGGCCTCAGTAGCTAATTAAATACAAAGGCCTGTTTCATAGATTTCCTGTAATATTGACTTTAAAATAGGCCCTTCGAAAAATGTCTTGCCCCCTTCCAAAGTGACCAACAGATCAGACAAACTCACCAGCAGCAACAGGCCAACCAGTAGTATGTCCTGATCAATATTTAATATAATGTCTGCCTGTATGGAGTCACAATCAGATTTTTATTCACCTTATTCTTTGCCTGAACTGTGGTACTCCTGCATTGCGACATTTTTACCACTTACCTCCGTTTTAGAAGGAAGTGCGGCTACTTTGCGAAGCGTCTCCATCTTTAATAGCCTTTACTTGCCAAAAAGAAAAACATTTTTTAAGCCTTAAAAAAAAAAGCTGTTATTAAGTTTTAACAATTTTTCAGGGCACTTTCATGTCGTCCCTCCTGTCGCTGATGGATGTGGTGCTGTAAAACCATCCAATCACCACAGTGTAAGGGGCTTAATGTTCCAAAAACATCATTACTTGTTTACAACGCTGCTAGTGCAAAACAGGTTGTGCGAATACAATTGCATTCAAACTGGAAGTGACTCCGACAGCAGAGTAATTTTGTAAGGTTTTGGACAGAATTTGAACAGCCTTTTATTCATCCCCAGGTCAGAAATAACAAGCCAGCTTGGGGAAAGCTATGGCTGAAAGTAGTAGCAGGACTGATTTAAGTAAGTTATCTCTAAATACAATAAATTATGCAATGCACTTTAGGAAGACCAGGGAAACCTTCCGTTCTGATTTGGGAATGTTACAGTATTCAAAGGTAGTTAACCTCACTGCTAGGCTTGTAGTCACACCTTTTTTCTTTTGTCTAAATTTGCTGCTTGGTTTTAAATAAACGAGTAACAATTGAACTCAGCAACCAGAAGAGTTTTGTTACATTTTCTTTCAACGGATGTAATTCCCGAGTATCACAAGCTTTACATGAATGAACAATGTTTGAGTGGCGCTGCTAGTCTGTTTAATTTGGCTGATAGAAAAAGAGTACAAAAATAGTGCAATGAAAAGCATGCTAAGCATAGTTTTAACCCTATACATTTCTCAAAGCCCTGCCTAATATGTCATACTCATGTTACCAGGAATGTACTTAAAGGATATTAAATGCAAATTAGTTCTGTTTCTGGGTTTTGTAGGGATCATTTTCCATCTTGTTGCTGTTTGCCCTGTTATTTCAAGTCAGCAATCATGTCTTAGCATTTGTTTTTTAATTGTCAACGTCCCGTTGTGCTGCAGAACTCTAATGTCCCCATCAGATTCAGAAATATCCCGCTAAGCACCCTTTAGCACTGTTTAGCTTTGACTGTTTCTTTCCTGTTTCTCCTTCTTGCTCACTTGTGTGTAGTTTCATTGTAGCTGCAGGCGGAGCCCATGTTGTTGAGAGGGAGGGGGAGGAAGAAGGGATGGGGTGGGAAGGGGAGAAAGAGAGCGAGCGAGTGATTGAGAGAGAAAGAGAGGGGGTGGATCTGTTGATTTACTAAAGACTCAAACACAACCATTCTCCCCTCCCACACACACTCACACTTCCCTCTCCTCATCTCTCCCTTTTCCCCTTTTCCCCTCTTTCGCTCTCTCTCTCTCTCTCTCTCTCTCTCTCTCTCTCTCTCTGTCACCCCCCACCCCCTCCTGGCGTGATGGTACAGCTCTTGAAACAGGAAGGAGCCGCAACTCTATAAATAGAGAGGAGCTGCTCAGCCAGGAACCACACACAAACACACACACGAACAGTTTCCCCTCACTCGTCCCCTCATTTTCTCTCTCTCTTTGTTGCGTCTCTGCTCTCTGCTTGCCCTCTTTTTTACTTACTATTTATCTCAAAAATATAAACACAGAGACACACACTCAGACATACTTACATGCGCACACTCAAACACACACAGTCTTTGACTTGGATGATAACTAGTTGTGCATTCAATGCTAATGTTGGTAAATGTGTCTGTTAACACACACTGCTGCTGAGCCTACTGCCTTTTAATTTATTTCTATCCCTCCCTCCCTCTCTCTCTATCTCTCTCAAACTCACACACACACACACACACACACACACACACACACACACATACACTAAGGTCTCTGTCATTGAGTCGGGAGGGTCAGAGATGGATGAGGGTAGATGGGGAGGGAAAAAGTGATGGTTTTCTGTGGCCACTAGGTTTTTATGTCAGGTCAGCAGGTTTGAAACTGCTGATGACACACGTATATGTGCACGCTCACAGTCTATCTTTCATAGTGTGCGCACACGCACACACACACAGAAATCCCATATAATATATATGAGAAAGATCTGTAATAAACCAAACCACAATCGTGTTTATTTGATGTGTGTTAGTGGTCTGGCTGCCTCTGTAGGGTGATACTTAGTTATCAGTTGTCTATCACATTGGCCAACATTGCCAACACAACTATTTCAAAACTTTAAATAGTTAATAGTTATGGTTAATACCTCTTATTTTTCATGTAAAAGTTCATGAATTGAAAGGTAAAATTGAAGATGTTATTGTTTAGAAGAATAGTATTGTGTGTGTATTCAAATCAAGGGTGTATTAGGCCCCCTATGTACAGGAGGCGGACTGGCAGGCGCTTTCTCTCTCTCTCTCTCTCACACACACACACACACACACACTCACACCCCCACACACACACACACACACACACACACACACACACACACACACACACACATGCCACTCTCTGGGATGACAGCCAAATGGTTCTTTTGTTTGTACCTTCCTCTTGTCACTTGGTGCTTTCTGTCTTTCACTCCCATAGACTCTTTGTTTTTGTGTTTTGTCCATCTATTGCCCAATGTTCAGGGATGTGGTCAGGAAAACTAAACATGCCGTGCGCGTGTGTGTGCGTGTTAAAAGGTTAGCTTTCAGAAACGTTTTTACACTCAAAACTGACTTAACTCTTTGCTTTGATGTGAGAAGAAGACAAGAACACAGGCTAACACAGTCTAACACAGGCTAACACAGGCTAACTCTTCCTCCACTGTTTCCAGTCTTTATGCTAAGCGAACCGGCTGCTAATTACCGTACAGACATGAGAGTGGTATCAATCTCCTCATTTACTGTAGACAAGAAACCAAATAAGAGTACTACTCCTTTAAGGTCTGAAGAGTTGAATCTTTGGTCAGCTCAGCAGTTGGTCATTTTGGGCATGGACCAAGTTGCAGACCCTTAATGTCAGGGTCACTCACAGAAAGGCTCTTCTTGTGAGTTTCAGTGACTTGCTCAAGGACACTTCAGCAGGATGGGTGCTTGCTGACGTGTGCTTGAACCAGTGCCCTTGAGATGAAGGACAGACTCTCTGACACTTCTGCCTGTTTTCCCTCTTAATCTGCGCTCATATCCACCCAGTTCTACTCACTGAAATAACTTGATGTAATAAGATATAATAAGCCAAACAGTCAATCATTGATGCCATCTTGCTACAGTGTCACTTCGCTATTGAGAAAATAAGGTTCATGTTAGGGGTGTAACGGTTCACAAAATTCACGGTTCGGTTCGGTACGATACAGTGGAGCCACGGTTCGGTACGTTTCGGTACAGTAGAAAACTATAAATGCCAGAGAAATGTACTTGATTTTAAAATATATTTATTCATTACAACTAACATCATAAAGTTATTCTTTGGCTTTGAACAATGATGGAACTATACCTGAGTGACCCATCTTCTGGGGTGTCTTCTTAGCAACACATAAGCATAAAAAACAAAAACTGCTCCTTAATGTTATGTAGTATTGTTACTTACATCTTGCTTACATCTTGTATTGTTACTTACATCTTGCAAAAGTGATTTTTAATCTCAATGGGACTACCTGGTTAAATAAAGGTTTTAAAAAAAAAAAAAAAATCTTTTTTATTTTAATTTTTTTATTCAAACGTATTCGGTTCGGAAATTGGAATTGCAGACGATGATAACAATCAGTGTCCACGATTGTCTGATAGTTCCCCTTCACTTAGTGGATGGGTCCTTCAGTGGGTTTTATTGTTAGCATAAAAGCTGTGTTTGCTCCTTTGTGATGCTGAGATCAGGATTTATCTGGATTTATCGAGTACGTCTTTTTGTTTGTTTTTTAACTGACCAACCAGCAGACGGAGAGAGTAAACCAGAGAACGCATAAAACGTGCCTGACATGTTTTGTTTTCTTGTACAGTGGTCATCACCCGGCCTGTAGCCACTCGGTGTGTGTTTTTTCGTGTATCTCATGACCATATCCCGCCTATTATTGACGGGACTGTCCCCTGCAGTCAGAGTAGAGAAAAGGATGAGGGGATAATGTGGAAAGAGGCTGGTGAGAAGAAGCTGCCAATGGATGAAATATCTTTTCAAAGAGTTGATTGATGTGTGACTTTTGATTATGTTTACGACAACCTTCTGTGATCAATATTAGGAGGAGTATGTTTTGTTAGCTGTTATCCTGTCGTCAAAATGTCTCCACTGTTGACCAGCATCTTAATGTCGCTACAAAAAATCCTGATGTTATCATGTCTCCACATAGACATGTTCTTTAAATGTTGAGACTTTGGATTTCGATATGAGGCTCAACCTTAAAAGAGAGGGAATAAGTGAGCGAGAGGAGAAGGAGGATGCAGCGCACAAAGCACCAGAGCAGCAGGTTGCTATAACAACAGCACCTTAGTGGTTCCATCGCTGTGTCTCTCCCTCCCTCCCTCCCTCTCCCTCTCTGATCACCCTCTCATCGTTTGCTCCCTGCTGTCATTTGGCGCGCTATGCCTTTCCATCAAGCCACCTATCTCCTCCTCCTCTCTCCCCTACCTATGTCTTCTTTCCTTCTCCGTCACTCCTCCGCTTCATGTTCTTGATTCTCCATTCAAAGAGGAAAACAATACCATCTGCCTGACAAATAATTCCTTCTCTCTCTCTTTCCTTTGTCTCTCTGTATCTTTGTCATTCTCCCTCTTTCTCTCTGTCTGTTGCGGGAAGCCGACAGAGGAGCAGTCAGCAGGTGTTTATGTCAAAGAATACAGAGAGGAGGGGAAACGAGCAGCGCTCTCTTCCTTTTTCTCTCTCTTGTCTTTGCTCTTTTACATCCTCGTCCTTTTTTGCTCCGATGCTCTTTTCCCTGCACTCTCGCTAAGCACTCCAGCTTGATGAAACTGCTGCAAAACTCTTTGTCTCTGACTCGCGATATCTTCTTCTCCCTTTCGCTCACACATGCCGTCACTCGTTTCTCTCAATTCAGGTATTTTATTGCCGTTATTGTCAAACGAATAGACACACTGTCAGTTTCTTTTGCAGTGCACAGCAGCTACATCACTGCACTTCAGCGGTGTAATGACTACAGGTTGCCAATTGTGATAAAAGAAACAAAGGGTTCATTAATTTCAGTTAATATGGAGTATTTGGTTCTGGCTCACAGTTCATTCATCCTGTTACGTTGCTCAGGCTATGCATGCTGAGTCATACATTACTGTGCAGGCAGAACCACAGTCCATGTCTCTTTCTGTCTGCACCCATTTTTCTTTTTCTTTGTTTCTCTCAATCTATTCAGGATTGTATCAAGAAGGTTAAACTGGTAATGATTTTTTTTCAGGTGGGTCTGTGTGAGTGCGCATGTGTCTGTGGGAGGGTGCTGTAGTTCACACCACCTGGATAATTATGGGAGTTTTTATAGGTGGGCTTTGAAAGCCGAGTCTGTTATTATCAACATGAGTCACTGGCATTTAGGGAAAGCCGGCAACACACACACACACACACACACACACACACACACACACACACACACACACATATAGCCATGAACACAACACACACAAAAACTGCATTCAGGAGACCTGAATTATTGAAACCCATTGATTGCAGGACCACACACACACACACAATGTCACACACTCACACTCACACACACACTCTCACACACACAGTTGATGAAGTCGTGTCGTGACAGTGGAGATGTGTGTTTTCCTGTGTTTTTCTCAGTTGTTCCCCTAATGGCTACACCAGCTTAAGAGTTCAAGTCACACACACACACACTGTAGTTTTGGCTGTCAATACTAATGGTGTTTATCATGCCATAAATATAATTAGGCTGACTGTCAGTCATAGTGGAGAAGAGAGGGGAAAGCCAACCTGACAGCCCCACCCCACACATACACACACCAGTAAACCAAGAATGTCAAAAAAGGAGGATTCGTGTGCTCTGTGTTGTGGTGTGTGTGTTTTTTGTGATGTGGTGTCTTTGTGCTTCTGCCAGCTTGAGTGGGTCCACCTCAGGGTCAGAATACAATCTGAATATATTTTGTCTGTTGTTCCATCTGAATAACAAAGAGCTAAGCATGCATTTGCACACGTATCAGTGATGCTTCCTGTGCATGTGTGTGTGTGTGTGTGTTTTTTGTTTGACCCTTTCACGGCTGAGAACTCAGAGCATGTATTTTACAAAATGTATTTTACTGCTTCTGAGCTCAAGATCTGCAGCATACACAAACTGTATATGTAACTTGCATACCGCTCCAGTTAATGTAAAGGTGTGTGTGTAAATTGACTGAGAGGAATGAGATAAGGAGAGAAGTTTCACTTTCGTACTATTTGTTCATGTCCGTTAAAAATATTCCAAATTTTTTTACGAATTGAGGAATATTCTTTACGACAGTCTTTGTTTTGATACCTAGATTGCTTTTAACAATACTGAAATAGTTAATTTAATTTCACTTCCTTTAGAAAGTAAGCTAAATAAATTTTATAACATTTTTTTTAAATTAATTTTCACAAGTAAAATGTATTGGAATGAAATATATTTAGCTGTAAGTGAGCAGCAATATCTGCTATCAATCGCTCTTCTTTGACGGCATCTTAAGAATGGAACTAGACCATCCAATCTTTGTATAGTGACGCTAAAGGCAAGCCTGTGCCACTGCTTTTAACACAAAGATCATCCTCCTTTTGAATGAATCAACCTTGGCTTTGGGTCAGAGTACAAAATGTACACCTTGGGAACCTTCCGTAAATGAGGTCCCTGTTTCTCATCCGTCATTTTAATAGCATCTGCTGTTTCTCTGCCAACTTCATTAGTGTTTGAAACAGGAGTTAGGAGTAAAATTGAGATTGAGAGTTTATTCAATTTCGTGAAAATCGCACAAAACCTCCATTTTATGCACTCTCATCAGGCGGCAGCCTCTGGTTCTGAAAAATGAAGTTAATACGGAAGTGCCTTAAGCCTCGAACATCCCTTCCCCATCAGTGGACAGCTGCGGACTTGTAACCATCGGGCAGACTTGTACATGTTTCCATTCATATTACTATTGAGGATCCACACCGGTCTGGTCCACACATGCGCATCTCCCAATCCAGACTCCATTCCAGTTGGTAGTGATAATGCTCCATAACGCTGTTTGCCAATTCCCATTGTTTACCCGAGCCTACATCACTGCCAACTCCCTTGCCGTTCTCCCAAAGTCCGACAATATTCCTACTTTACAGGAAGTCACCAGCGTGGTGTCCTGAAACAAAGATTCACAGGAAGGTTGTAATGCACCCAGAGGTTTAATACTCCCTCACCCAGATTTTGGGGCCATGTCCTCACTAATGCTGATAATGTCTCGTAAAGTTTGTTTGCAAGCTTGTCAGAAAATGTTTTGTTAAGGTGTTACCAAATATATGCTGTATATTTTTCTCCCCTCAGGCAGATAAACAACTAAGATTTAGCTGTCCATCGCAACAGCATTTTACTGATGCACCGAGCCACTTAAGTGCTGTTGTTGTTCAAAATTCTATGAAAGGGTTTGTAGCGAGACAAAGTCAAAATCCTGTCCAAAGCTTCCTAACACCACAGATTCACACTGACACAGTTTTTGGCCAAAGTGGACTACATTTTCCCTCAGCGATACTTCATATTTTTAGACAGGCATTGGTAACAGTATTATTACTGCAATATACTGTAAGCCCTGTCTCATCAATCAAACAGAAATATTAGCTAAGTGTAACGCTAGCACCCTGCTGACAATTGTGTATCTATTTTCTAGACTTCGTTTTCATGTCAGCACTGCAAGAGACCGCTGTTTCCAAATGTTCAAACTTGTGAGTTTTTGAAAAGCACTTTTTTTTTTGGTGATGGAAAACGCATGCTTAGTGTTGGTGAAAAGCCAACATGGGGAGAAATTTTAATTTCCCGTGTTGGCATGATCTTACTCCTTTCCCTTACTCTCACTTCTCTCTTGCTATGTCTGAGTTTCTGTTTGCTGTCCCTCCATACCTCCTCTCCTCTTCAACCCAGGTCTATGATAGTGATTTCCTTAATTGCCAGCCAGTGTTCGTTAGCACCCTGTCGTTATCTCGTCTGTGCCATGACAGAGACTGTTGACTTTAGTGGATTGTGCAGTGGCTGTCTGCAGTAAGGCTAAGAATGGGGTGTGGATTTAGACTGGGCAGCTCATGTGCCGATTGGCTGATGCTAATGATTGGGAGAATACTACAGATGGTACAAGCTGTTCTTTTGATCTTTCTTTCCCTCCTTCGGAAACCTTGAGCCCAGCCTGCTCATTCCTCATGGCGAGCGCTGCTAGTCTTCTCTTTGCTTTGCCCCATGTTTTACTTGATGCTTAAGAAAATGTACACATGCATGTGCTCTGTGTGAAAATTGGTGTCATCAGTATTTCAGCCAAATTGAATCCATGCAGAAAGTACCATTGGTCTTGGTGATATTTTGATTTTCAGCTCACCTCTGCATTCACAGGACAGTTGTTGATGTATGTAGAGAGGAAGCAGCCTGTTGCCTTATTGATTTGATTTGTTGCTTCCATTGTTAGCGCCCTGACGACCACAGAAAAGTCTTCATATTGCGAACAATTCCCATCACTGGTGCTCCTCCAGCCCTAATCCATTTCTCTTTCCTTTTTGTTACAGCTCCAGGAGACTGTAAAGAGGAAACTGGACAGTGCACGATCGCCCCTCAATGGAGAGCAGAATGGCATCTGTGATGGAGGCAGCTACTCACCGACTACCAAACGGGTACGGAAGGAGGGCTCTGGTGGTTTGGACTCACTAACAGGTCTCCCTAACAACAACAATAACAGCAATGTTCCACCCATCTCTCCACTGCATCACCAAATGGACATTAAGCCCTTACTTGGCGGGCCCAACACTTCTACCGGAAACAACACTACAAACAGCAATGGCAACCACGTAGGTCAGGCATCCGATGAGCTGGGGAAGAACGGTGGCAGCCATCTCGCGGACATGAAGCTGAACGGCTCGCTAGACTTGGAGGACAGCTTCGGCCTCCTCAAAGACCTGAAACAGGAGCCACTGGACGACGGAGGTGGGATGGAGTCCTCTGATCCCCAGTCTCTGTCCAATCAGAACAAACTGTTCTCTGACATCAACCTCAATGACCAAGAGTGGCAGGAGCTGATCGATGAGCTGGCCAATACCGTGCCAGAGGACGATATGCACGACCTCTTCAATGAGGACTTTGAGGACAAGAAAGAGGCAGAGTTTGGCAGGCCGGCAAACAATCAGACACCAGGCCCCCAAGATGCAGCTGGGAACACAACGGCACCACCACCAGCAGCCCTGCCTCCTCCTCAGCCTCCACAGGGAGGGCCACAGGTTCCCATGGGCTCTCCACAGGTCAGTACTAAGAGGGTCAACAAGATGTCCAATGGCAGGAGCACTCTGCCCCAAGTTGTGGCCAGTTTAGGTGATTTAGTCACATAGCGATTTGTGTATGATGTATTCTTTAAAGAGAGAAATAAAGTACATTTGTCAGCAACAATTCATAAACCATGTGTAATCTATATGCACACTACAAATGACCGTTTATGATACATTCCTGATGCAAGGATTCCAGGTGATGAGTAAATTGCCAATTTAAAGGTTTCAACTGCTTTTGAACCACTTTCTTCAGGAATCAGGTAATTTGAACTGGTTTTAGAAAATAAATGGTTCTTGGTTCCAATTCATAGTAATATGTTCACACAGGTGTGTCCTTCTGTTTACTCTTTCTAAATTGCTTATACATGATTAAAACTGTGCGATGTGCAGAACAAGAAACAAACATGCTTACGTGAGTAGAAATTGCCAATGCTTACACGGTGTGTTGGGGTTAAAATACAATAATGTACCTAACTGTGAGGTATTGTGGTTTGAAACCGATTTGAAACACATTTTTGTAGACATTCCAAGGGGTTAGCTCAAGGGTCGGCAACCTGCGGCTCTTTAGCCTCTCTGTTGTGGCTCCCTGAGGTCCCCAACTGGCGCACCTGATCCGGACCCAGGAACTGAAAACCGATAGAAAATTTGGAATTATAAATATTGGGCACCGAGTTCAAACTTTAACCGGCGCGTCTTATTCAGCCATTACGGCACTTGTTCGGCGGTGCAGGAAACACACCGACCAATGCGTTGCAAATCACATCACGTGATGCAGCTCAGCAAATCAAACATGAGTATTCTGACAAGTTTCCCGACTCGAGCGAGGTTTACACACACCGTGACACACGGGGCTGAGACGAGGAAATAGAAAGAAGAGCAGAGCAATTGTGCTAAACGAAGAAGTTATCTCACATGACTCTCCAAAAAGAGAAACATGTTCATAGAGAATATAATTTATAAGCAAGAATCAACAGAATCTTGTATGTTAATTATTCCCACAGGCAGTTAAATCCTCTACCCCTGTCAAGCGCTTTTCCCTGCAGGTGGCTGATCATAAATCCAAAAAAATAAAAGTCACAGAGGAAAATAGAGAGTTTGACTCTGCGTGGACGTCTTCATTTGCTTTCACTGCCAACGATGCTGACTTACTGTATGCTTCCAGAACACGCACACAGCGTTTGCTGAAAAGGATCGCTGGAGATGAGCGACAAAGAGCGAATTATCAGCTGCTGCAGCAAACTGAGCTCTTCATAAGAGTTTGATATTGTTATATCAGGTAAAATTGCAATAAAATGTCAAGAATTGTCTTCATTCTTGTTCTATATTTTCATAAATACAACAAACTATAGTTTTTGTACATATATAATATAACTATATATACAACTTTATAAGCTGTGATATAAACTAGCTTTTGCGGCTCCAGACAAATTTTATTTGGTGGAAAATAGAGCAAAATGGCTCTTTGGATAGTAAAGGTTGCCGACCCCTGGGTTAGCTATATTATAAACAATTCCTAAATATTCCAACCAGGCCACAGGTGAGCATGAGTTTTAGTATATGTGCACCACCAAGATGATACCAAGCCTTCTGGCAGCAAGACTGAGAAATAACTCTAACTCAAACCACAATTAACATTTGACTTCGCTGTTTATCTACAGATTTAAGAAACAAAAGACAATGTGTGAATTAGAAAGCTTCAGAGGTGTTGATGGGCATATTTTTTTACTTTGGAGAGAGCCAGGCAAGCTGTCTGCAGTCTTCATTCTAAACTAAGGTCAAAGCCATCAGGTGTTGCGTTGAACTCATTTGAGAGTTCACAGTACTGGCGTCTCACAGGATTATTTTGTGTTTGGACTCCTCAGGTTCGACCATCTTCGTCAGGCCCTCAGTTTGCCACCACTGCGAATGGAACTCCTCCTCAGCAACCTTTGCAGCAGTCTCCAGCAGTTGCTATGGCATCAGGTTCCCCATTGCACAACTGCGTGGCTCGCTCCCCTCAGACCCCAACCCAGGCTCAGACACAAGCAGTCTCTCGGCCTGGGAATGGATACATGATGAACCCAGGCCCAGGGGTCAGTCAGGCGGGCACAGGACCCGGAGCGGCTGGAGTTGCCCCTGGAGGTCAACCTGTTGGACCAGTGACGCCTGAACTTTCTCCAGCAGAGCAGCTAAAGGCCATGGCTCAGCAACGGGCTAAACTGCTGCAGCAGAAGCAGCAGCAAGCAGCTAACTGGTCCCCTGCAGGTGCGCCAACCAGTCCATATAACTCTGGTCCCTTTAACCAAGACAAACCCAACAGCCCCATGATGTACCCACCGCAAGCCTTTAACACGCCACAGGGCCCTCTAGTGGCTGGGATGACCCCCAACAATGGGCCCAAGGCCCCGATGAACAACTACCTCCCTCACAACCACATGGGCATGATGGGCCAGCAACAGCCAAACAGCATCAACCAGAACACCCTGTCCAAGCAACAGCAGCAACAAACAGCAGCCATGTTGTCCTATAACAACACCAAACCGCTGAGTCACTTCAGTGGCAGCGGGGTTGATCACTTAGGCCAGAGGATGACTCCTCCCATGGGAGGCAACAATCAGGTCAAGAACCCCATGATGCCTCCCTGCATGGGTGGCGGTGGACAGGGCGCGGGGCCCGGGCAGACCCAGGGGCCAATCCCGGGACAGACAGCCCACCTGAGTGAGGAGCAGAAGAGGATGTTGCTGATGAAGCAGAAAGTGTTAAACCAGAACATGCCCTACAGCGCCATGCAGGCTCATGGACAGGTAAGGGAACTTTAGATGTGATCAATATGGCTAGGCAAAGTTGTTTACATTGTATTTGTGCAGATAAAGTTCTTCTAGGAGGAAGGTGTCTTTCAACTGTCTGTAGATTTAGCTCTGATTCCAGAGTCATTCAACAGAAAGCATTTACTCTGGAGATGAGTTTCAAGTCAGAGCGTGGTGGTGTTATAGAGCACTCAACCCATGACCTTGTGAGGAGAACAATACACCCAACAGTTTTTACTTGTCAATCCTCGGGGCGCAATATGAAATGCTGGCAGTCCGCTGAAGGTTTTCTATGAAACATGCAGATAATTTGGACTCCATTTTTACATGTAAATGGCAGAATGGCAAAGAAAATTTAAAAATACAAGATATTACAAACTTAATAAACAGTTGACCGGGACAGATTACGGACAATGGCTCGCTGTTTTTCAAAACCTTCCAGAGGTGCAGCCAGAGAAGGTAAAATGGCGGTAGTTTCCCCAGCAACAAGCCAGGGCTGGGAATAGGCATAGGAAAATGGCCTGTCGACAGTGTATTGATGCCTCTGCAACACTAGCAGCACTGATAGCCGCCCCCCACTCCTCCTCATGCACTCACACACCACACCAAACACCAAAGCTAAACGGCTCCTGAGCTCATATCCCCAATCTGTCACAGCTGACTGATGGCTGAGATTGGACCACTAAGCCAAGCTAGCTGCTGTCATTACCGAAAGCCCACCTCGGGCAGTTTGTTTCCAGAGCCCGGCGACAGCTACAGCCCACTGTGGAAGCTCCGGTGGTTCAGCCAGGTGTCAGGTGTCCTTAATAATCCACGGCACGGAGGACGTTGAGGAAATGTGGGTGGACTATACCTTAAGAGGTATACACCTACACAAGTTAAACATCATGCTGGTATCTCAGGGCCATTGTGTTATTGTCAATAGAAAGTGTGTGCGCCAGTGTGTGCGTGCTTGTTGATGATTCACTTGTCAATGTTGTCTCCCTCTCCCTTTATCTCTCTGTCTCTCTCTCTCTCTGCCTCCCTTGTGTTCATGATATGGCTACAGTCAGTCAGTCACCTCTTCCTCCGCCCTTCTGTTGATCGCTGCGTCTCCTGTCCTGCTCCTCCTTCTTCCTCCCCCTCTCCTCCCTCTCTTCTCCCCCTGCCAGAGACACTCAGCACCAATAAAGGAGCAGATTTATTAATATGGGGCCTTTGTGGCTGCTGCCTGAAGGGTTGTGTGTTTGTGTGCATAAGTGAGTAAGTGCATGTCTGTGCACATGTATGTTTGTGTGTGTTTCATAGATTTTGGGAGGGGGTGGGTAGAAGGGGGAGGTGGAGAGATTTATTTGAGTGAGCAGAGGAGAATTGGAGACCAGGAAGAGAGAGGAGAGAGATATGCAGAAAAGAAAAAAACGGCAAATGCAGAAAGAGAGATTTATTGTGGAGTGAGGATCGAGCATATTAAAAAGAAAGTCAAGGGGCTGGTAAGAGAAAATAAGTGAGCGATGCAGAATGGGGTGTCTGAAATGCAAAATATTCACAGTTCAATATGTGTTTAGCTCCATTGTAATGACATTTATTCGGGTGGAATATTTACAGTATGTGGACAACAGGTGGTACCAGTTAAAGGGCAAATCCACCGATTTTACACATCAATGTCAGTCCACCAGGGGAGCACAACTTAGCCCGTGAAAACAATTGGATAATGTCTTCTGTGGCTCTGGAAGGGCTTTGTCAAGTCTGGGAAAATAACCCTGATGATGTCATAGTGATGTCGTCTAGGTTATCTTGGCTTGGAGACTACAAACCTTTTCAACTGAAGTCTGCGTTACAAACTGGAAGTATAACATTTGACAGACAACCAAGCAGGGAGAGTCTAATATGAACACATTATGAAATTGCACTATGGGAAGTGTAGGATCCAGACCCACGCTTGGTAGTAGAAGCCAAGATATCTCAGTTTATGCTGCATTAATGTTGGTGATGTATTTTTTAATTCGTCTCTCATGAATCCCCCAACTTATATATTATATTTTGCAATACAAAATCTCTGAAATACTATTTTAATGGAAAATGATTTTGACACTGAGGTAACTTGATTACAAGCAATTTTCTTTGTCTTAAAAAAAGGCCTTGGCAATCAGCTCCATGACACGTATTACACGTATGATAGTTCACAAACCATCTGTGTCCAAATTTTGGCACATTGGACAAAAAGCAGAAAAGTATTCAGAATATCATAGTGAGAAATCTTGAAAATACACAACGTCTCCTTCAAACAAATGTATTCAAGTTTGTCACCAAAAACTCAATTTTACAATATTTAATTTGAACACATGATGAAGTTATAATTTACCTTTGCCCAATATTCATTTTGACAGTATATAGAGCTTCAACGCATCATAATGTAACTCACTGGAACCTCCACTCTCAGTGTGCTGCACACGGACTGTTAACGGCTAACATTAACGAGCTCTCCTCCTGACAATTTCTACACGGATTTGTTGTTCACAATGTAGTATTATCAGGAAGAGGGTAAATGAGAGTGTTTGTGTGAGTGTTTGCACATTACCCATCGGGCAGAATGTACGGATCATGAATGAATGGATTTTATTTATAGAGCGCTTTTCACAGACATAACATCACAAAGTGCTTAACAGAGCAGACATTTAAAAGCATAAAAAACACAATGTGACCCTAGGGTCAATAAATTACATACACAGAGAAAAATAAAAAATAAAAATAAAATAGAAAATAATAAAAAATAAAATAAAAATGTAAAACATATTTTAAGAGCAGGTCTAGGACATGGGTTTACTTTTTACTCAAACGCCAGCCTACAAAGGTGGGTTTTGAGCTGGTTCTTAAAAGTATTCACAGTATCTGCGAGGCGTAGAGTTGCAGGCAGAGCACTCCAGAGCCTCGGGGCCACTGCCTCAAAGGCTCGGTCACCACGGGTCTTAAATCGTGTGCGTGGGACTGACAGAAGACCTAGAGCGTTTGACCTGAGAGTGCGGGCGGGTGAATAGGAGTGAAGTAGATCAGCTACATAAGTCGGAGCCTGACCGTGAAGTGCTCTGTAAGTTATGCTGAGAATTTTGAAGTGTGTCCTAGATGCTACAGGGAGCCAGTGGAGAGATCGGAGTACGGGGGTGATGTGAGACCGTCGATTTGTCCTGGTGAGCAATCTGGCGGCAGCGTTTTGGATGACCTGCAGATGGTTAAGAGCAGATGCACTGAGTGATGTAAAAAGTGAGTTACAGTAGTCAGTGCGAGAGGAGATAAATGTGTGTATGATCATCTCTAATTCAGGTGTTGATACTACAGATCTCAGTTTACTCATATTTCTTAGATGGAAGAAACATGACCTGGACAGCTGCTTAACATGGGGGTCAAACGACATGGATCGATCAAAGAAAATCCCTAGATTGCGCAGGTTGCAATGGGCAGCAGAGGAGAGTGGACTAATAATCTGCCTGATCATGGGGACAAACTCCTCTGGAGCAATAACAAGGACCTCCGTCTTAGAGTCGTTGAGTTGTAAGCAGTTTTCTGCCGTCCAGTCTCTGATGGCATTGACACAGTCCAGGAGCCTAGTTAATGTGAATGCCTCGCTGGGTTTGAATGACAGATGGAGTTGGATATCATCTGCATATAAATGATAGGACACATTATAACTTTTTATAATCTGCCCCAAAGGTAACAGATAAAGGGAAAATAACAGAGGCCTCAGAACTGAGCCCTGCGGTACACCACAAGAGAGTGGAGAGGTAACAGACACAAAATCACCCACAGAGACATTGAAACTTCTGTCATTGAGGTAAGATGTAAACCAGTCTAACGCTATGCCAGATATGCCCACCCAATCACATAGCCTCTTAATCAGGATGTTATGGTCTACAGTGTCAAATGCAGAACTGAGGTCCAGAAGAACTAACACAGAGCAGTCACCTGTATCAGCACACATGAGAATGTCATTTGAAACCCTCAGGAGAGCGGTTTCAGTAGAGTGTTTCTTACGAAACCCAGACTGGAACTTGTCGTACATGTTGTGCCTCTCCAGTGCAGCAGTAAGTTGTTTGGCCACCACTTTCTCTAAAATTTTGGACAGGAAAGGCAGTTTTGATATGGGCCTGTAGTTCATGGGCAAAGCTGGATCTAAGTTTGGTTTCTTTAATATGGGCTGGATAGTGGCATGTTTGAAATAGGAAGGGACAATTCCTGTAGACAATGAGGAATTGACAATAGATGTTACTGCAGGGCCAATAATTAGCAGAACTTTCTTAAATAGAGAGGATGGTATGACATCCAGAGGGCAAGATGATGGCTTTGTTTTGTTAATTAAGTCCATCAGGTCTTGAAGGCTGGAAAGAGTCCAGAACAGCAGGAGATTGCGAGGAGCTACATGTAGATGAACAGATCCCAGGCTGAATGCCAGACCTAATACCTGTTACCTTATCATTAAAATAGATAAGGAATTTGTTGCAATCGTCAACAGAACAGCATGGTAATGTAGAGACAGACGGTGAAACAATTCTCTTAATTGTGTTTCTCTTTGAGGAAGAGATTAGGTTGGCAAAATAAGCAGTTCTAGCTTCCTTTACTCCAGTATCAAAAGAAGCTCTGAGGTCTTTGAGATATGAGCGATGCACTTCTAGCCCAGTGGCTTTCCAGAGCCGCTCTGTCCTGCGACACTTCCGTCTCAGGCTGCAGACAGCGTCTGTCATCCACGGAGAAGTGTTATAGGCAGCCCTGGTCCTTTCCTTAAGAGGTGCCACTTTATGCAGCAAAGTGGTGCAATGTTCATTAAATGACTGTATCAAGAGTTCAACATCATTGAGATTTGTGTTAATATCACAGCAGAAGTGCATAGAGAACTGATCAGCTGTACTCTGAGTAATAATGCGGAAGTGGAATGTTTGTTTCAGACACAATGGGTCAGCATTGACAGAAAGATCAAAGAAAATACATTTATGGTCACTGATTAGTAGGTCCTCACAACGGGTATTATCAATATCAAGACCCAGAGAGAACACAAGGTCCAAGGTGTGACCACCCCTGTGAGTGGCGCCAGAAACATGTTGCGTGAAATTAAAAGATTCAGTAATATTGAGAAACTAGGTGGCTATACAGTCTGTGGTATCATTGATATGCAGATTAAAACCACCAACCAGAAGCACTTTGTCTAGCTTGATAATAGAGGTCAGAAAGGCTGTGAACTCTGATAAAAACTGACCTGGAGGTCGGTAAATTAAAAAACAGTAAAACGGCTTAAGTCGGCCCACTTTAGTGAGCTGCAGTTCAAAAGTAGCATAGGATTCTGTGCTCCCCAATTGGCAGGAAAACTGATTCTTCCAGACCACGGCGAGGCCTCCACTGCGGCCTGTCAAACGCGGTGTCCCAACATAAGAACAGTCCACAGGGCAGAGTTCATTTACAGAGCGTGCATTAATCAGACACATTTTGATGGGGGAAGACACTGTGTCGTCATCAGCACAGGAAGCTTTGGGGGTATGTGCAATAGGACGGATCACTCGTGCAGCACCTCGAACCCGACCATAACTAGGGCGTGAGCGCGAGACTGTGATTCTCACGGGAATGTTCATGGGTCGTGGAGTGGACGTTATGGTAGAGGCTGGGGAAAGAGTAGTAGGAGACCCTTCATGCCGCCAGGGGGAGCTAGTGTTGCTTGTAGGGCACATGTGTCAAACTCAAGGCCCGCGGGCCGATTCCGGCCCGCCAAGTAAATAAATAAAAATATATATTTTTTTTATTTTTATTTTTTGGAAAAATAATTAAAAGTTAGACTTAAAAATAAAAGTATCCCCATGGTCGAAATTATGAGATAGAAAGTTGAAATTATGAGATAGCATGTTGTTTGTGTACCGACATTAAAACTATCACAACAGGTGGACAGGAGAGGCAACAGCCCGAAAAGTGGTTTTCCAACGATTGAAAAAGATCGACAAATAATCCCAAAGTGTCCACGAAGAGAAAAATGCATGCAGATGGAAGAAAATGTAATGAAAGATGGGAAAGCGAATACATGTTTGTGCTTCAAGGAGAACAAACGGGTCTGTCTTCTGTGTTATGAGGCAGTGTCGGTGATGAAGGAATACAATTTCCGTCTGCATTTTGACACCAAACACGGAGCTAAATTTAGCCTCCAAGAAAAATATCAAATTGTCCAAAAGGCAGACTGCAATCACAGCAGAATATATCTACACAGCTACAGCCAAGTGCATGCTAAAGATATGTGAGCAGGTGTGCTCCGACCAGATACAGACTTTTACAAATGTCAGTTTGTGAAGAAACACCATCGCAGACCGAGTTCATGAACTAGCAGCAATCTAACAACACAGCTAGCTAAGAGACGAGCAGGTACTTGTATTTTTAATTAACTGTTGATGAAAGCACAGACAACACGGACACCGCGCATCTATCCATGTTTATAAGACCTGACTCTCAGTGAGGAGCTCTTTGATGTAGCTGCCATGCACAGAATGACGACAGGGAGGAACATTAGTGATGCAGAGAGGTGACAAAAATAGCTTTGAACAAAGTTAATATAGTAACTTGTGTTTGATATTTGTCTTTGTTATTTTCTTTCATAGTTTGATCTTAGACAGAGTAATGTGGGTTTCTTAACCCTCAATTAAAATGATATATGTTATAATAACAGAAATGTGTTTAAATATCATTTTTCATTTGTATAACTGCATGTACAATATGTTTACACTTGAATAAACAATAATCAAATGCAGAGAGTTATTTAACAATATGTTAGGGAGAAGTTAGTTATACAGTCTTACAGTTACAACCGGCCCTTTGAGGGCGACCGTGATGCTGATGTGGCCCAGAGTGGAAATGAGTTTGACACCCCTGTTGTAGGGGATGAATGCGGCTGATGAATGATCGTAGAGGAAGAGTGACAGCGGACAGGGGATCCAGGTGTAAACAGTCAATCATGTGAATGGGAGTGAACAGCATGCTGTAAATTAGCCGCCAGCAGGCGGCTACCCAGCTTGTTAAAATGAATATCATGTAATCACCCATATTAAGCTTGAATCGGAGGCATTTCGGTTTCTGTTATCGGTATCAGAACAACGCTAGTAACCAGTGGCAATAATAGCAAGACCTTAATCAGTCCTTAATATCTAAGCCAGGAGAATCATGAAATTCCTTTGTGTGTGTACGTCCGTCCGTGAGTTCATCGCTGTGTCTGTCCACGGGTAATTTCGCATTCTGCTGCAGCAAACTGGATGATATTATGACTGCATGCTGAAGGACCTCTTGTGGTTGTGGTCGCTCACACTTTGTCAAAACACCTTTTATTACCTGTTTTATACCGCCATCGACTGCCTGCTGACTCTTCACTCTGAAGCGGCCCCCGGCTGGTAGGGGCTGCTTGTGATAACAAAGCTGACTCTGCGGTCAGAGATACAGTGGAGGGAAAACAATTTGCTCACTTTTCTTGTTTTGGTCGGTGTGTTTGGCTAACAGCTAACGGCTAATAGAACGACTTAAACAGCTGACTGCATTGCAGCTGTTGCTCTGGGACCAGGGAAACGGTTATTTCCAGCCTTGTCAACCGCCACATTTACACCATATTGTTGAAAAAATGTACTTGAAGTCTACAGAAACGCTTCAAGTCGATGTTACGCTATAATTACAGCAGTGGTCATTGCAGTGTGTGTGTGTGTGTGTGTGTGTGTGTGTGTGTGTGTGTGTGTGTGTGTGTGAGATTGTGTATTTGTTGTTGTGAAGTCATTTTCGCTGATATGATGATAACCCCCCCGAGACAACCTTTGTAATGTTGTTATTTGTTTGTGTTTGGGTAAAGTAATGCTAGCTGGGTTTAGATTCAGAGTTCTTTGTCTGCATTAGTGTATGTGACCAGTAACCTTTGGGTATTTGTGTGTGTCGTCTCACAGGTGGTGCTTAAACCGGTCTCTCTGCTCCATCCTCTCTCCCCCTCTGTGTGTATGTGTGTGTGTGTGTAGCCTAGGCTAATCCAGTTAGCAGCTGCTCGGGAAAACTTCAGCCTCGCTCCTCAAAAGCTCGTTCGTCAAGCTTTAATTGTTGCTCCCTCGCTTTGCATATCGCCATGACGCTAATTTATGCCCGTTGTCGCGGTTACCGTCGCCACGGTGGTGGATGTCTCAGTGGAAGCAGCAAGTGGGGGAGCAAAGGCGTGCATGAGTCTGTGGAAGCTGCTGTTTGTGTGATTGTCTGCGTGTGACGGATGCGGTTGCCTCACTACGTGTGTGTGTGTAACAGAATGATTATGAGACGGATGTGGCTTGTTGCACAAGCGTGTGTGTGCAGCTGTGTGAAGCTAGCAGCTCGGGGGCGGGTCTCTGGGGTTATCTGAGTGATGATTGGGTGAGAATGGATTGACAGGTGTTGGGCTCAGAGGTGGGCTTCTGGTGTCATCCTGATGAATTGGAGCGGGACGTTGTGACTTTGTATATGTGGATGAGTACGTGTGTGTCGAAGTGAGCACATGTGTGTGTTTGTGTGCAGGAGATCACATTGTCGCACACCGACTGCAGTGCACGAAGGAGCCGACACCGGTCTTAATATCTCTGTGAGTCACGACACAACGACAAAGCTCTTCCTGCATTCTAACTTCTCCACCCCTCCACCCCTCTGTCTTTCCAGAAGTAAAGCCTCTCTTATCATCCTCTTTCCTTTTTTTCATCCCTTTCTCCATCCTCTTCTACTGAGAACCCTGACCTCCACAAGGTCGCAAGGGAGGCAGGCGTAACACACACACACACACACACACACACACACAGAGCCCGTTTCTCACAATCACTGAAATAGAACCTGAACAAAACATTAGCTGGACCCATATTATTGGCTGATTTTAGCTTATAACAGATATATTTTAGCATTGTGAGTGACATCACCTACGTGTATGTCAGTATATGATAGAGTTGTCTTTTCCTTTATGAAATAAAAAATACTGTTCTAATGCGGAAAAGCACAATAAGTATTTGTCCCAATTCAAAATTCCCAGTGTGCTATAATGCCATAAGCTGTGCCTTGTAGTCCAGCAAGGGGAGTTTGTAACAGTGGAAATTAATACATTTCCACTGTTTTCTGTGTGTTTTTTGCCCTTGAAAACTGAAATGTAAGCCTTTGTACTTCCATTCTTTCCCGATTTATAGGTTGCATCTTAGATTTTTTATTTAATGGATTTGGACAATTAGATTTTATGTTATGCATTTATGTGAACAAAATACCACATTTTTACAACCCCCATATATCAATATCTGTATCGGCCTCAAAAAAAAACTGGGGAGATGGGGACAGCGAGGCCCCTGACCAAGTAATTCCTCTCCCTCTTAATTCCCTCCAGCTATCCCCATGAGCAGGAGATATTACCTTCCCGCCCTCACGTACACACATTTCATCTTCTGCTCACTCTGTCGCCCCCTCCCCCCACTCGCTCTGTGTCACACACATGCACACACAAGTGACTACAGCTCACTCTCTCACTCCTCTCTCTCTCTCTCTTTCTCTCTTTCTCTTTCTCTCTCTCTCTCGCTCTCTCTGGCACACGTGTCAGGGCTTGAGCTGAGCTGCTCTCAGATCCTGTAGAGAGGCTCTGAGGATGGGGAGGGGAGGCAGGTATAGGGTTGGGTATCGTTTGGGTTTTTTCCGATTCCGGTGCTAAAACGATACTTTTAAAATGATACCGGTGCCTAAACGGTGCGTGAACCGATACCTTTTTCTTCAAATTGAACAATATATTAACTGTTAAAGTATACTATTAATATAAATAAATACAAAACACTTGGCTTCAATCTACAGCTTCAAACTTTTTAACAATATATTAACTGTTAACAGTTTACAGTATACTTAAATAAATATAGATAAAATAAATACAAAACACACACACACTCTGTACACTCACTACAGCTTCAAACTTCAGCAATTATTTTGCAGAAATATGAGCATATTTGCCTTCTCTTGCAAAATAAGACCTCTCCTGACTTGTTTTATTTTATTTAACCATTTGGTGGCGCTAATGCGCCAATTCGTCGTTTGCCAACCGCCACTACACCTCGAAGAAGAAGAAGACGTAGAAAGTTTTGCGTGCCTGTGTTGTTGTGCTTATGAGTGGCAGTGCTAAGTACCCGGATGTCGATGGAGGAAGTCAGTAGCCTGCCAGCCGTTTGACAGATCTCGTTCTTTGTTTTTTTCAATAAATCATGGCCGAAGTTTCGTCAGAATGATGGAGGGGTTTGTTTCTAAGCGCGCACGGCTCTTCCAGTTGTCATACTATTATGAGTGAGGAGCGGAGGACCGATGCTATCGTTAGCATCGGTCCAAGGACGAGCTAACCTAGGACGGAGTCATCAGAGTAGTGTAACAAAAGTATTTCAATCGGCTCAGGCACCGAAAGGAAGCACCGAAAGGAAGCACCGAAATCTGCGTTGCATTTCGGTCCGGTAGATACCGGTCGTATAGGAACTGGTACCATACCGGCACCGGTTTTCGGTACCTAACCCTAGGCAGGTAGTGAAGGTGTGTTCGGGTGCAGCATTGAGGGGGCAGGGTGGAGACTACCGTGTTCTGGTCTTAGCTCTCTCTCCCTGTGTTCCCTCTGAGATGCTTCCTGTTACGACAAACACAAGACAAACTGCTCTCTCTTACTGTCCATTTCTTAATTTCTGTTCTCTTTGCACCTTTCCTCTCCTTGTCTCCTCTCATCCTTTCCTCTCCTCACATTTCCTTTCCTTTCTTTTTTTTCCTTTTCCTTGAATTTCCTCACCTCTCCTCTGTCTTTCCTTTCCTCTCCCATCTTTGTCCTTCATCCTCATCCTCTCTCCCTGTACCTCCACCTCTCCTCCTTAACCACTCTACCTCTCCTGTGCTTAGAGGGAGCTCCACTCCATCAGTCCCGATCAATAAAATGTGTGCGTGCATCATTTCTTATGATGATGTTTCTTAAATGAATGTGTGTGTGTATACTGTGCATGTGTCAGTTACAACAGTGTCTATATGTGTATATTGAGATAAGAGTGGGCACACAAAAGTGTGTGTGTGTGTGTTAGAAGCATAGGCAGCAGGAGGGAAAACAATTCCCAGGGTCCCCCGATACCCCACAACACACACACACACACCCTTCACCAAAGCTGTTTGGTTCACTCCGACAGCGCCAGAGAAGACACACTGAGACAGACCATCTCCACCCTTCCGACACGCCCTGGGGGTGTGAATACAGGGCAGCAGAGGAAATATCAATACTCACCTCCACCAACAGGCTGCCTTTTCAGAGGAATGTCCCTTTATGGTGGAGTGTTTATCACCATTGTGTCTGTACGTGTCTGTAACCAAGCCATCTCTAATATTAACCTCATCTGCAATATTGACCTGCGGTCCTCAATGTGTAGTAAACCAGTCTTGACACAATGTGTCTGCAGGCACATGATGTCTGAGTGTATGGGACTTCAAGTATGTGCATATGTAGAAGAGCTGCCGCAGCTGTGTGTGCTTGTCTATGTGCGTGTGTGGGGGGGGGGGGGAGATCATTCTTATGCTGTGTCTGTGGGCCAAAGGGAGTGAGGAACGGAGATGCAGTCAGAAGGCTGCATACTAAACAGAATGCTGTCACCCTGCCAGCACCTCACACACACACACACACACACAACCATAAATGCATGCTTGTCTCTACCTCTTTTATACACACACTCACAAACAGTCCACACGCACAGAGACATGCATGCACACACACTCTCCTCATGCCAGCTCAAACTTTGGCTGCCTTGCTCGGCTGCCGGTTGCCATGGCAACCATTGCCCACAGCACCTTGCAGCCCGAATCAATGGCAGCTCCAAGATGAGGGTAGGCAGGGGTAACGTGTGTGTGCGTGCGTGCGTGTGTGTGTGTGTACACACGACAGCCTGTCTCTGTCCAAATGTTCCAGGCTATAAGCAGGTTGTACTTCTGTATAGATTAGTGATAAATATGGCATAAGGCACAGCTGCAGATTGCATTACCAGTGCACGATCAGTGGTGTACAAATTGATATCAGCCTAGAATAAACAGAATATAATTTTTTTTTGGGGCCATATTGAAAGAGTTCGTTGGAAAAACATGTAGCTATTAGAAAGAATATGAGGTCAGTCCATTAACTCAGAGTAATAAATGTGTTCGTCCCGACTTGCTAATCACCTTGTTTCTGTTGATGGCTCTAAATGTGGCCACCATGCCAAGTGACACACACACACACAAAGACAAACGCAAGAGACGACACAGATGTGACCCCGCCCTTGTCCCCAAAATGCACCCCACCCTCCCCATCTGCTCAGTCAGATATCTAACACACACACACACACACATTGCCACTTACCATGAACACCACTCACCACTGTTCAGTGACATGCTCCAGTAGGTGTACACACATGCACACACACGACAAAAGCAGCCAGTCTTGTAAAGTCATACGGTTCACCTACGTGTGTCTGTCGGAGTTTCTGCATTCATATGCCAGCCCTTCCTCTCAACCCCCACCCCCACCCCACCTCCCCCCACCCTGCCCGTCACACACGTCTATCACTCTTCCACTCTTCATCACTACTCTGTGGGCTGAAAAAAGGAGGGCGAAAATGGAGGAAAAACCTAAAACGGAGAAGGCAGACAGAGGGGGGGGGGTGCAGCACAGGGGGAGGTGTGGTTAGGCTCTTTGAGGATTAGGTTGAGAATTTTCACTATGTCTAACAGAGGGAAGAGGAGGTGTTGTTGGTGGTGGTAGTGGTGGGGGTAGATTGACTCCTCTGAGCGATTTACCTCAAACGACTCCGACACAGCTAATCCGCTCTTAAATGAGCCTAATCCAACAGTCTTGTACCTGATACTCAGAAAAGACAGTGGCAGAAGGAAGGCAGGAAAACGAGAGAGGGTTTGGGAGAGTTGTGTGTGTTAAACTGTTCATATGCTCCAAGCAAAATCAAATGTGTTGCGTTCAGACAGAAATGGTAAGTATTTGATCAAAAGCAATGCTAAATTGTTGATTTCCAACACTTCACAAGATGGTCAGCCTCATTTTTCAGGCACACAGGTGTTCGCGATTGAGCCAATTAGTGATGTTGATAAACACACAGACTCACAGACACACGCGCACATACACTCCTCTCCCTCTATCTCTCTGTGTCTCTCTCTCATACAGTCATTCAGGTCTTAGGGATCTTTAGAGGTCTTTCCCCCCTCCTCCACCCCCCCCCCCAACACACACGCCATTTTAAAATAAAAGCCCCACAGAATGAATCCTAACTGAAATGCTTTTGATGAGCCTGTCATTTAATAACCAGTTTGTTTTTATCTAACATTATGATTCTGTCTCCTCTCCCCTTCTCCCCCACACCCCATTTCAAAATAAAAGCCCCAGAGAGTGAATTCTAACTGAACTGCTTGTGATGAAGCCTGTCATTTAATAACCTCTGTTTATGTGTGTCAAACATTATGATTATGTCTCCTCTCCCCCTCCCTCCCCCACCCAGCCCCACCCTTTCAAAATAAAAGCCCCATGGATTAACTGTATTTAAACAAGCTCAAAATTAGGCTTTTTTGTTTAAAAAATGAATGCTCTTACTAATACTGCGACAACTACTACTGCTGCTGCTAATATAGTATTACTACTACTGCTACTACTACTTCTACTATAACTTTTGCTGTTGTACTATTACTACTACTGCCACTGCTATTACTGCTACCATCAATGTTATTACTACCACTACTGCTGTTACTACCACGACTACTATTAGTTATACGACAACTGCTACTACTACTGCTATTCATGCTACTAAAAGTAGTAATACTACTACAGCTATTAGTACGACTGCTACTAGTACTACTACTACTGCTACATCTTCTACTGCCATTACTATTACTATCACTACTACTACTACTACTACTACTAGTGTGATATTAAATACTACGACCAATACTACAGCTATTACTATGACTACTGATACTACGTCTTCCACTACTTCTTCCAATTACTAATACTTCTACTACGAATAATACTTCTACTACAACTTCTACTACTACTACAAATATCACGACGACTACTACGAGTAGTTATTCTAATGCTACTCATACTTCTACCAATAATACTTCTACTACAACTTATACTCCTACAAATATCACCACTGATGAATTTTTTTAAGCCACAGAAACTTGTTGGGAACGTAAAGGAGCGTGTTTGGGTTATCAGCATTTAAGAAACTGAATTCTTGACATCAATAGAATTATTAATGTATGTAACAATTATTAATGATGATTAATAACAACGGGGCACCACCCTGCGAACAGGGACCAATAACCAAACGATAAAACTAAGTCTCATAATTAGTAGTCACTCATAATGTCAATAGTCTGCGTATGACTATACATTCAGTGACAGTGAAGGTTTTTAAGTTCGAGCACAAAGCTACTACATACAGGTTCATCAAATACATATGCACAAGTAATCACAGACGCCTGCTCCTTAAAGTATAACAGAGTTTATTAAATCAAAATAATAAATGATCAAATCAATTAATATTGCAACCAACAAACGTTATCATACAATTGTATATGCCTAAACTAAAGAATGAATAAAATGGATGAGGGTGTATGTCTGTGTGTGTGTATGTCTGTGTGTGTGTGTGTGTATGTGTGTGTGTAAAGGAGAGTCTTTAAGCTACAGCTAAAGACTACAAAGATGGCGGCGTCGAGTGACGCGGGCCAAAAGGGGAGGGGCCTTAAGATACTACAACTAAACTACCACCAGATGGCGGAGTCGAGTGACTCGGACCAAGTGGCGGTGAGACTGCTGTATGTAATCACGTGTGTTCTGGGCAGCACGTGTGTTGTGAGGCGATCATTTGAACGGGGTTTCCCCCAGGGGCAGAGATAGGAGCTGTGTGTGCGTGTTACGTGAGAGGAGGAAGAAAAGGAAAAAGGAGCGAGAACTCGACGTGAATCACACTTCGGCGTGCGATGTTGTAGGGAGCCTAAGTTTGCTGGTTCTATCACGCATAAGTATACCGCTGTCGTCTTTGAACTGCCGGTAATTTATGCCGTGATAAGCCACGCACCTCAGCTCACTCACAGAGTCGAGTTAATGAAGAGAGAACTCCCACACGGAGTGGAATACAATAAATGAAAAGAATCCCCAAATAAAGTCATAGCAGTTAATACACAAATACAGCGGAGCTTCTCTGGTCCGTAATGATTGCGTAAATACCTCGATATCACGCGACAGTAACTTAAACACACAAAAACACGGGAATATCAACATATAAATGAATGACCTGAATTAAACTTACGTTAATTTAAGCTAAGCTATGCCCAGATACCATGAACCTTACTTGTCGATGCTTCGTTGCAACGTTGAAGTGTTCGCGGGGAAGTTGGCCGTTTTCCTCGTCAGGAAGGGGCAGGGGGAGCTTGCTTGCAACGCGGCTTTGCCGGCGCTGTTTTCGGTCCGTTGGCGTGGCTCTGGAGCAAACGCAGGTCCGATCTGTACTCGCTGCAGGGAGGACAGTTAACTTCGGATGAGACGGCGTGTCTGCGCGTCTTACCGGGAATCATCGGTCACGAGAGGAGCGAGGCTTCGTCGGGCTCCTCTGTGCCGGTTTGTGCGCAAAAAAAGGGGGGGAAAGCAAAAAGCGGAGAACGGATCGCGGGAGCGGATTCGTCTCGCGGGCTGAGGGCCTTAACTCAGAAAAAGAAAACACGGCTGTTTCGACCAGCGAAATGGCTCGTGACCTGTCAGGGTTTGATGAGGGGTGAAGGCCGCAGCTTCCTCGTGGTCTCCGTTGTGCTGGAGGGGGGAGGAGAGGCCGATGTGTCTTCATGTGTCCAGGACGAAGGTCCGGGCGAAGAGAGCGTTGTGTGCTCCCTGTCCGACGGAGGTCGAAGGGAAAAAGCCATGAGGTGTGAGTTACAGACAGTTTTGTAGAACAGTGGTTGAACCACAGGGGTCCTGGGGTCTCTTGGCTCTCAGCCAATGAGATTGCAGCGGTGCATTCAGGTGACTTCAGGAACCATAGTTTTTTTGGGGGGGGGGGGGAATTCACACCCCAGAGTGAAATTCCTTCAGAGGAGGCTTGCTCTCATCAAACTACAAATCAGGATCAAACCTTTGCTTGAGAAAGGGAAGGCCTGATTCTCTTTGTCTACAGCACATGTTGAAGCCATATGGTCAGACCCCAACACTGTTCGAATATCAAAATGTTCAGCTCTTTCAGGAGAGGTGTGATATGACGTTTCATATTTGTAATCTTTAAACTTTTTGAATTATTAAGCTTTTTGCAATTTGTTTTTGAATTGGATATCTATTTTCAGCAATGTTTTTGCGATTAATTTCAGTTTTCAGCATTCCAATGCATTTTCAGCAGGAAATGCTTTTTCTAGTTCTGATTCACTTCTTGTTTTGAGGAACTTGCAAGTAGGGCTGCAACAACGAATCGATTAAATCGATAATAATCGATTCTTAAAATAGTTTTCATTATTGATTATCGAATTTCATAATCGATTCGTTGTGTCGTGCGATTATTACGCCACTCAATAAGTCGCGGAGATGTTTGAGTATAAAAATAAAAAAGAGCGGAGCACAGCGGAGGTAGAGGAAAGACCCGTAACGTTGTTCTGAAACACATGGCGGAGGCAGACAAATCAGTACGACCTAATGCCGTGTTCACACCAAACGCCAGTCTCGCCCGGGACTATTTGTGTTCATGCTAGGCTATGCTAACATTGTAGCAGCTCCACATATGGCAGCGTCTATTCATTGTTTGTACCATATGGTTTACACACACACATATGTGTACACATAGTTTGGTCCAGTCTCTATTGATATGAGGTATCATAGAGCTCTGGGTGAACACAGACGGCTACAGTATTTATTTCCTGATTCAACAACGTAAACATGTTGGAGTCCTTGATGAGGAGGAAGGATGTTCAACAGCAGGGTAAATCACTACAGAATCCTACTTTAGTTCCGTTTTGAAGTGAGGAACCTAACGTCCCTCCAGTAGCTCTTCTGGTGCTGGTGTTTAAATGTGGTGTATAAATGAACTTAACTTGCACTTACTACAATAATGGTAATAATTTAATGAATGAGCTTCAAGTGAACTTGTCTGTGAGAGTTTGTGCGTCTGTGAGTGTGTGCGTCTGAGTGTAGTGTAGAGAACAAGTTCTGACGTTGAAACAAATCCTGTTTTCTGATTTGTATTTTTCTTTATTTTTTATAAATAATTTATTGTTCTGACAGCTCAGAAGAAGAAAGAAGAAACCATTTTTACACATACACGAAATTTGACTACTGCATTTGACCCATCCCTGTATATAGGGATGGGTGGGCTGCCATTGATCGGCGCCCGGGGAGCCGGGGGTTCAGTGTATTGCTCAGGTACACTTCGACACGTGACACGTCCCAGTCGGGGATCGAACCATTGATCTTCCGTTTCCCAGATGACCTCTTAACCCAGTGCGCCACAGTCACCCCCAGGTCCCTTTCAAACTAAAATATATATATTTTTGTGCACATGTGTATGTTTTTTGTGTTCGTCCATTTTTTTATCATTACTTTAACAGCTCAGGGATGTTCAAAGAGCAACCTGTTTGTGCACTTTCTGAAGATCAGTTCTGTTTTTGAATAAAGGGTTGGAAACGAATGCTTTTTTTTCTTTTCTTTTTATCCGATTCATCGATTAATCGAAAAAATAATCACCTGATTAATCGATTATTAAAATAATCGTTAGTTGCAGCCCGACTTGCAAGTTATATTTGCTACTGAACGTAACTTGTACTATCTTCTGTTTGGCGTTAACATCAACAACAGGGAGCTGGCAGGGAGGGCTCTCTGTATTTCGCAGTGTACCGGAGTTGCTTTGTCTGGTGTCTGTGGTGACTTTCCCGCCCTGATACAGGTATGCCTGCAGGTTAGCTCACCGCATCTCCCCCGCCCCTAGGAGCACTCTCTTCAAGTCTTCCTTTTGGGTTTTTCATCTGAAGCATCCACTTCGGAAACGTTTCTTGGACGCGTCTTAGGTCATTTTAGTTTGCTCTTTGTATCTGTATTGTTGTGTGATTTGTTAGCATTCAGTATACGGCACCTGAACGCATCAGAGCGGCAGGCAGGATTTACAGAGAAACAGCGGTGGTGATGGTGTGCATCACACTGTGTTACACATTCTCCATATCCCGGCCAGACCAGTAATGTATGTAGAAATTATTTTGTCTGACTATTTTTACACGTGTATTAATATGTGTCTACTTGAGACACATATTGAGATCAGACCACTCTGTCTGAAAGGGCTGAGCAGAAGACTCCGGAGGGGCATCACGCACAGACGTGCAGTTGGGCACTGCCAGAGAGGCAGAAAGTTCCTGCAAACATACTGTTGATACACACAAACACACAGAAGGACGAGGAGAAGATACGTCGAGCACAGACTGGTCGCGGCAGTCCAGTGACTTGAGGAACGCTGGACAGCCTTAGCATTACGTATTCCTGCCCACGTAGGTGTTGTATGTGAATTGAAAAGGCAATTGCACCTGTGGTCACAATGTGTCACTGACCACCTCCAGAGGTAGTTTGACCGATCGGATCACGATTCATCCTCAATGTGTTTTGGGTGCATTAGCACCTGTACTTTCATGTGGTCAAGCACTATCCGATTGCAATCCGATCGGCCAATATGCATTCCAATGAAATGTGTAAAGGAAAAGGGTCAAAATTTGGTTCAACAGGCAAAAATAGGAGGTGTGAGAGACGTGGTGATGGAGGGACTGCCGACAGGGCTAGCTGGTGCTAGCTAACTAACTAGCAACACTTGCTAAGTGTCAGATAGAAAAATTGTTTGCTAACTGAAAAATAAGTTCCCTGTTTTGAAGAGGTTAAATTAATGATTGCATCGACTCCTGTCTCTTAACTGTTTGAAAACCGTGTCTCTTTTGTGCAGTTTCTATCCGGCAGAGTAGGTTAGATGAAAGTGGATGGTGCAACACAGCTAATAAGCTGTAATAGCTTCCATTATTTTGGACTTTCCAGCTCTTTTTTTCCTAAAAAATTCACGTGTCAAAGTTGAACTCAGCATAAACAAATTCACACAGGTGCACCGTACATTTCTCTGTGTACAGTGACACAATTTTAAGATATTGTCTTACGAAATGAGGTTTGAATCGGGGTCTCCTCCACTCATAAATCATCGTGTATGGAGCAGCTGTGGTATATATGCTTTTCCACTGTTCCACTTCTCTGTTTAGCAGCTTAAACATGCTGTTATTATAATGCAGAAATTATATAATGTAACATTTGTGATACTAACACCACACGATGACCACAGAATGAGGTGCAGGGAAAGAGAGAAAAGAGGACAGAGATGGACGATTAAAAGGGAAAACAGAAGGAATTAATGAGCTTAATGTGACTCATATGGTCGTAGGGTAATATGGAGAATTGAGCTGCACTGGAAAGGAGGACAGGCTCATGGACTGTGTGCTGTTTTAGGACACATGGTAGAGAGACATGGAAACTGATCACAATATGAGAAAGATTACATGATGCTCATGCGAGAGAGAGGAAAGAAGAGAAACATGGAGTGATACAAAGTGAGAGTAACCTACATAGAATTGTACACAGTTATGGAGTGCGACAGCAGCGCAGGCGGAGAGCAGGAGGGACGGAGTAGTGATTGAGGAGAAGGAGACGGAGGGAGCTCTGCTCTCTCATTAGAGCTCTGAGGCTGGCTCTGAGTCCAGAGGTGCGCACACACACACACACACACACAGAAAACCTACCTCGACATGAGCACTTGGCTTATGTTTCTCCTTTCTCTCTCTTTTTAGAGATTTGTTTCATGGAAATCTGAATAAGTATCTGTTTCCCGTGCTGGTGCTCATGCACAATTTATGCACATATCTGAAGACTCTTTTTTTAACCCTAATGTCTCCATGACTTTTCTGCTCTCTCGTCTCTCACTGCTTCCCTAGTCCTCCCCTCACTCCCAGGTAGTTTCCCCCTTTCTGTATATTATTCTCCACTTCCTTTCCCTTATTCCTCTCTCCCCCCATTTCTCCCTCTGTCTTGCTCTCTTTCTCTCTATCCCCCGGCTCCTCTCCGTCTCTGTGTGCTGTATATTTTAAAAAAAAATTAAAAATGAAGCCAAATAAACTTGAACCCCAAGAAGGTGATTGATGGTTTGCACAAAGCTCCCTCTCCATCTTTTTCCTTTCTTCCCCTGACTTTATTCCCACACTCCCTATACCTCCTTCTCCTCTCTCCCACTGGCACTATAACTCCCTCTCATTCTCACACACACACACACACACACACACACACACACACACACACACACACACACACACACACACACACACGCACTCTGTTTGTATAGTTTGATTAACTATTTTGGTGTACAGGAAACAGCTATGCTCATCTAAGTCATTTTTATATGTTGGAGCGTTTGTTACTAGATGCACAATAATTTCAGATGCTTCTGATAATAAAAATCATGCTTGGTTGTTTAAGGTAGTAAAGTTTAAAGTGCCACGTTTGTACATAAATAGATGTTTTTTGCTACTCTGGACAGATAGCAGTGCCACTTACAGAAAAATCTAAAAAGAAACAAAGACATCCCATGATAGTTTTATAAGACATTGTTTTATCTTTGAGATCAAAAATACTCTACACACGTTCAGTAATGACTCAATACATTGGTCAATGGTGGCGTAGGGCAGACATGTGTATTAAAAAGGTGAATTGCAAAGGTTTTTTGTTTTACTCTAAATCTCTGCAGCTTCATACCAAGAATGTGAAATTGACTACAGCCTCCAGTCAAATATGGACACATTGTGGCTGTAACTGGGTTTTTTCCCGATGAGCCACTTCATAAGGCATTCAGATATTATTTACATGTCTGTATGCAGATTTTCCTGGTTGGTGGAGTTTGTTATTTACTATCTTGGTTGTCAAATAAAGACAAAAGATATGAAATGTGACATCCCGCTTTATTTGCAACCATTATTGTGTATGTACCATCTCCAGCTTCAAGATCAGTCACCTGTTACCAGTATGACCTCCGCTTTCTTATCTGAATACTTCATATGAGATAAAAGGAACTTAAAGTATCCCTGAGGGGAAATAACATCACTACAATAGCAACAAACTGAACTGCAGTAGTTGTAGTTTAGGTTCAGATGCTATATAATGGGCATAAAAACACATTTTATTTATAGATAGTTTAGAGATAGACTCTTGGATATTTTTCAAAGATACTAAGGGTTCATATGACTTACTTTTAACTGCATTTTGTTTTACAGATTAAAACATTTATCAAAGTAATTCAGGTACAATTTGTATTGGTGGCATTAGTAAAGCACTCATGGTTGGCGATATGTGAGGTGAAGACTAAATTGCACTTGGACAATAACACAGACTTTCAGAGCTCCATTTTTGTTGATGTTGTGTCAAGCAAGTGTGACCAATGTAACTATTTGATCAGTAAATGCATAAACCCCTCTAACAGGAATACTCAGACAAATCACTCAATACCAGAGATTTGTGCGTATGCGAGTTTTGTGTGTGTTTGTTTTAGCTCCCCTCCCGTCAGTTGTTTCTCAGGCTTCCCAACATCCCGTCCAATTGCCCAAATAAACACACACACCCTTACCAGGAAAGATGCGCTGTCACACTAATTCCGGGACACATTCATACACATCCACACATTCTAGCTTTAGATGGTGACACACACACACACACACACACACACACACACACACACACACACACACAGAGCAGTGAGGCAGCCCCAGCCACCTAAAGATAATTCACTTTAGACAGAGAGCTTCAATTTGGCAGCACTGAGCATCAGTCTCACATGCTTCATGTCACTCTGTGCTGCTCTTTGCTGTAGCAAAATCCAATTTTGTGTGTGTGTTAAATGTAGTTATAAATGCTATTTTTGTCTTGTGCGCTGCATATTTCAATGTGCTTGTTTGAAGTTTGTGACTGCATGGTGTGTCTGGCTGCGTCTTTGTTACGTTGTACTACAGTATAGACATTAGGTGAAGGAGTGGTGCTTGTCAGCAGCTCCTCTTCAGTAGCTCTGCATTCCTGGTTTATTTCATATGCATCTGTACACAATAGCAGATGGGTAATGTGAACAGCAATTTCCCAACATTTGGTTTTAGTGGCCTGTGAAACCACATGTACCAGTAAGTGGACAAAGGGGAGGAAAAGAAGAAATGTCCTGTTGCGTAGTATCGGCTTCATGTCTTTGAATCCAGCGTTTAACAGGCTTGAATTCAAGTTCTCCTAAAGTGGCACAAAATGACTAACATTTTCACAGGTGAAGCTACAGATCATTTTTTTTATGTAGACACTTTTGGATATCATTAATAGATACGTATGTCAGATTTTTGATCTGTTGAAATACATGTTTTTTGAGGACTGATTTCTTCTGGTGAGCACATGATTTTGGCCACAATACAGTGTAGGACTGCAATTAACGATTATTATCACTACTGAATAATCTCATGGTTATTTTCTTAAGTGATTGACGGATTGTTTGGTTTGTAAAATATCACAAAATAGAGAACAATGCTTGTTACAAAGGGATGCTTTTTTATTAGTTTATACAAAATAATAGCTCACAATAATTTTACAAAGCCTTCAATGTGTTTGTAAGTGACATAGAATTTGAGAAATCCAGATGTAAGTCTGCTGAAATATCTCCATTTTTTAGTTTACATTTGAACACCTCCAACTTCTATAGAGATATAGAACATTCACAACCTTGCCGACTATTGTGAAACAGAAAAATCAATTGAAATCCAAACTTCCTCGTGCATTCGTCCTCTAAAGTCACCAAACAATGTGCAATGTAAGGAGTCCTAGCAGAAATGTTATCCTCTGCACTGACACTACATTTCTCACTTTCCATAGTTTGTGCCTTTGACTTGATGCAGGTATACTGTCACATGATTTAGCTCTACCTGTAGTATAAAGCATGTGCTCTGTACTGCTGCCGTCCTCAAGACACAAAGAAATCTCACCTTCCCTATATATTTTCTGACCGTTTCTCATCTACCATCATTGTGTTGAAGGAAAGCACTAAAACACATTGTCATTCTCTCGCTCCCTCTCTTGCTCCCATATCCCTCCTTCCCATTCTCCCTTGTTGTAGTTTTTGCGCAAGAAGGCAGAAAATCTGCTTACCCTACACGCAGGGATGTTTGCCAGTCTCACACAAAGTTCAAACTGCTTGGGAAAGCACAGCTTTACCTGCACCATCAACAGCAAACCTGTGTATGTATGTGTGAGTGTGTATATACTACATGTGCGTGCATGTTATCTACTGTGTCTCAGAGAGTGTGTGTGTGTGTGTGTGTGTACGTGTACAGTAAACAATGCCTGTCCATGTGTGTTTGTGGCTCTGCCTCTGTGTTTTCAAAGGACGTGTTTCTTCTGTCTTGAGGGCATACACCGTCATGTCGGAACAAGACGATGGACTATTTACACCTTGTTATTGAAGATCAGATTTGTTAATTGATTGTTCGGCACAGTTCATTTCCTTTTGCAGCACAGAGCATGCCTTAACATAAAGGAGTGCCATTTCCACTCACATGCTTCTTTTTTTCTGTATTTAGCACAATTGAGAAGTCGAGCTATCATGCTGAGTTGTAATGTAAACTAGAAAATGCTTTTCCTGCTGAAAATGCGTTGGAATGCTGAAAGCTGAAATTAATTGTGAAAAAATTGCTGAAAATTAAGAAATGGGAGACTATCTGTCTGAAAAATGTTGAAGCCCGAAAGCATTTAAACTGCACTGCTGAAAAACCTTCTCGTTGAAATGTCTAACTATGGTGTCTGTAGCTGAAAGTATGAGGAAGAAGAAGGCTTTGAAAGTTGAAGAAGTATAACAGGATTTGAAGATTTTCTCCATAGAGATCCCATTCAAAAGAAAATTGCAAAAAGCTTAATTCAAAAAGTTTAAAGATTACAAATATGAAAAGTCAAAGCACCCCTCTCCTGAAAGAGCTGAACATTTTGATATTTGAACAATTTCTGTAGCTTAAACAAATTTCAGAAGTTGTGATATTTGCAGTAATAGTAGTAGAAGTTGGAGTTGAAGTCGAAGTATTATTAGTAGTAGAAGTATTAGTAGCATTAGAATAAGTAGTAGTAGTAGCAGTAGTGATATTTGTAATAGTAGTAGTAGAAGTATCATGAGTAGTAGAAGTATTCGTATTTAGAAGAAGTATTAGTATTTAGAAGAAGTAGTAGCCTAGTATCAGTAGTAGTAGTAATAGCTGTAGTAGTGGTCGTAATATTTAATATAACAGTAGTAGTAGTAGTTGTAAAAGTAATGGCAGTATTTGAAGTAGCAGTAGTAGTAGTACTAGTAGCAGTCGTACTAATAGCTGTAGTAGTATTAGTACTGGTAGTAGCATGAATAGCAGTAGTAGCAGTTGTAGTATAAGTAATAGTAGTAGTGGTAGTAATAATAGATGGTAGCAGTAATAGCACTCGTAATAGTAGCAACAGCAAAAGTTGGAGTAGAAGTAGTAGCAGCAGTATTAGTAGTAGTAATACTAGAAATATTAGCAGCAGTAGTAGTTGTCGCAGTATTTGTAAGAGCATTCATTATTTCAACAAAAAAGCCAAATTTTGAGCTTAATGTTTACGTACAGTTAATCCATGGGGCTTTTATTTTGAAAGGGTGGGGCTGGGTGGTGGAGGGAGGGGGAGAGGAGACATAATCATAAAGTTTGACACACATAAACAGAGGTTATTAAATGACAGGCTTCATCACAAGCAGTTCAGTTAGAATTCACTCTCTGGGGCTTTTATTTTGAAATGGGGTGTGGGGTGTGGGGGAGAAGGGGAGAGGAGACAGAATCATAAGACAGAATCATAATGTTAGATAAACACAAACCGGTTATTAAATGACAGGCTCATCACAAGCATTTCAGTTAGGATTCATTCTGTGGGGCTTTTATTTTAAAATGGCGTGTGTGTGTGGGGGGGGGGGGTGGAGGAGGGGGGAAAGACCTCTAAAGATCCCTAAGACTAAGATTGTGGACTCAGTGGAAAAACACAAATGTTTTCTTCACAAGAATCTCAAGCTGCTCTTCACTCTAGCGGTGACATCACGCACTCTAAGCTGTGCAATACACACCCATTATAAAGTCAGAAAAGGGCTGAAAAATCATAAAAGTTAAATTGCTGCAGTTCAAAAAGTTTAAAAGATATCGGAAAGCTGAATTACGCGGCAACATTTTAAAGTTGAAATGGTGCCTGTAGCTGAAAGTATGAGGAACTTGAAGGATTTGAAAGTTGAAGAAGTTTAAGAGGATTTGAAAATCTTCTCCATAGAAACCCATTCAAAAAAAGTTGCTAAAAGCTTAATAATTCATATAGTTTAAAGGTTAGAAATAGAAAAAGTCATAGCAGAGATGAGCTGAAGGAGCTGAACATTGTGATAATTGAACGGTTTCTGTAGCTTAAAAAATGAAGAAGAAGAGTTTCAAAAAAGGGGGGACGGAAGAAATAGTGGAATGAATGCTTCTGAAGAACGTTGGTCTGCAGACAGGAAACAGCCGCTCCAAATGAATGCAGTTCCTCATAGATGTCTGGATTTTATTTCAGTAGGAACAGGTTAAACAACAACAAAACACTGAATGATTCAAACAATTATATTTATAATTTATATGGAAAATAATCTAAATAAATTAAATAATAATGAATACAATGTATGTAGTGGTATTACTTTTACTCGTATGTAGACTAGTCAAGTAAACAACAATGTGATATGTGAAATATCTGTTACCAAAACAAACCTCTGGGTACAAACCAACAGAACTCCACAGCAACAAAGATCAGGAACAACTAGACTTATTCTCGAATGTGGATTTTCACTACCGGTAGTTGTTTTTTATGTATATTAACCAGAATGCAGTTTCCTTTAATTATGTTAACTTAATCATGAACTTTTACAAGAAATGATATGTTTGGAAATTGACCAGATTTAATTCTAAATTATAATTTATTTTACCAAATGTTTGTGACAGAAGTGTAACTTTTTCAATCACAACAAAATTATGTGCATGTCTTTTTCAATTATATGTTAGATTTTGTTGAAAAAATCTCTTAGTATATTTCAAATGTTTTGTAAGATGTTTGTGTGAGAGAGGAGAATCTCTCAGATTTCTTAAAAGATAGATCAGGTACCAGTAACCCAAATCAAGTGAGTGGATCAGAGGATCAGTGGAGAGACAGAGAGTGGGCGAGATGAGAGACTCTCAGGTTTTCGTTCAACAGACAGGTTGTGATAACCATGTAATTTACTTCAGAATATAGGATTTCAGAAATCAGTTTCCAGTAATTTGGTCAGAAGTTTTTCAGAAGGTTCGGTAGGTTTGGAAAGTTCGGTAGGTTTGGAAAGTTCGGTAACAGCTAGAGTGGGATAGAAGGGGGATACAAAGAATGAATTCCAATATCAAAGACAGAGCGGTAGATTGACAGGAAAGCTAGAGGAACCAATGCTTAGACAGAGTTGATAGAAGGTATAGGAAAGACAGAGAGCCAATATGATAGAGGAGAGGGGAGACAGCAGGACACTTGTAAGACACAATAAAGACACACATTAGACAGCAGTCTGTATAACAAACTAAGTAACTTCTACCCTAAGCTAAAAGTTCAGTGATGTGTCTGCTCACATGATCATAATGTAAACACATCATGACAGTATAACAGGTAATAGTGCACAGATTTATGTGAAATATCATGAAATAATATGTATATGATGGTATGAAATGATGGTATAGCTGTTTAGAAGTCTCACATTTTCAATAACTACAACTTCACTACAGTGTGTTTAAAACCTGCAGTATTAAGTGTTTTAAGTAAAAGTGTTGATTCACATGTGAACTTAGTGTCAAGTTACCACGGAGACACCAACTCTGATCTACAGTTAGAGACAGGAAGGAGGAGGCCAGAAGAAGTGGAGAGAAAGAAATGATCTTTACTTTCCTCTCAGAAAACCAGTGTGTCACAGCTCATTTCAATCTAGACAGTGGCGGCTGGTCAATAGAGGGCCATGGGGCCTGGCCCCACCAAGAGCCACAAAAAATAATAATAATAATAATAAATTATACAAATTGTCAATATTTGTGTTTTTCAACGATGGAATGTACCCAGTAATGTGTGTAAAATATGATATCTGCGCAAAATATATGCTTTTCCTGCTCGTCCTCTCCGCCTGTGTGCTCGTCTGCTCGTGCTCTCCGCCTGTGTGCACGACACTCTGAGAACGTGCAGCTGGGGGGCCTAATCGTTTTGGCCCAAAAGAGGCGGGTCTATGAAGCAGTTTAGCCAATTGCTGATTAAAGATATAAATGAGTGACATACAATTTAGCCAATCAGCGCCCTCAAATTGATTCAGTGTGGGGCCAGAACGATTTGGCCCCCCTCGCTGCGTGTTCTCGTCAGGAGAAGTCTCTACAGGCGAGCGCCCGCGCCACGAGCAGTACTCCTCCAAGACCCGTTTGAGAGGAGAACTTTGGCGGAGATTCTGCAGCCAAAGAGCTGATATCAGATCAGCCTGACCTCACAATCAGACAGCAGACTAGCAGGAAAAGGAAGCAGTACATGCGAAGCTTCACTACTAGCTGTACACAAGACAGGTTTGGCTAGCTGGATGACATCATGCTAATAACTTATTTAGCTTTTTAGCTTTTTAAAACAACGGGGACAGATCCAGCACGGACAGTTACGGGAGTGAGGGATGAGGAGGTAAGGAAACATGAGAACACCAGGACACACATGGAGAACTCTGTCAAGCTACATATTATGCAAAGTGAACATCTTTTCTTCTACATAGTTGTCCTCAGTCTCATCTGCTTAACTTGGTCATGGAGGCATCAACATGTAATAGAGATGTTAAATTAACAGCGAAAACTCATCATAGCTTAATTTAACATCAGTATTCATAATTACACTTCATGTTTACTTCTCCTGATCTTTACCTCCTATAACAAGGTCCATAGGGGCATCTCAATAAATGAACATGTTATATGATATTATATAAGTGTTATTTACTGCTGTTTTTCGTGTTGGAATAAATGTTAAATATTTAACTGCAAAGTAGTAATGCGTGTTAGATACTTTAATTTGTTTGCATTAAATCATAGTGGGATGTTTGTTGAAATTGATAGGATTGCCCTACCTAGAGAATTTTCCACCAGCCGCCACTGAATCTAGATCAAACTGTTGTTCAGGGTCGGTCATTTAGTGTTGAGTACGTAATGGATGGATGTAATTCCTGTCGAGACTACATTAGGATGGGAAGTCATTCTTAATGTAAACCAATGTAATATTAGTTTAGTAACAGCAAAATCATAATTCATGTGTGTGAACTTACACTTCAGAGATGCAAGGAGTCACAGTGATGGTCTGCAATCAGAGACAGAAAGGAGGGGGATAGAAGGAGGAGCGGGAGGGTGAAATGTTTAGTTTAATTTCAGAAAACCATCACAGCTCATTTTATTTCCTTGTTAATTATCAAAGTCTCATTCAAGATCTAGAATTTCCCAGGAACTTATGTTAGTCTTCAATATATATATTTAAGTTGCATAAGAGAGAATAAATCACACAAAATAAATGAATCTGGTGTCAATCTAAACAAAAGGAAAAGGTCTAAGATAGAGCTGCAACAACGAATCGATAAAATCGATAATAATCGATTTTTAAAATAGTTTTCATTATCGTTTATCAAATTTCATAATCGCTTCGTTGTGTCTCACCGACGTCACGATCTCCTTAGTTACGAGGTCGGTCGGCCATGTTGGAGTACATACAGATCCTACATGGCGGCGCGTAAACAAGGAAGTGCGGCGAAAATACAATACTTTGAATCACTGGATAGTGCATCAAAGGTTCGCTACCTGGCCAAATTGAAGGTTATTGGTAACTTGGATCCCTATACGATGAGTGCAGATCGTTTCAGTGCCGATCCTACTTATCTTCCATCGGTAAACTACGCCAACATCTACGCGTATCTCGTGAACACCCCCAGTCCTTACACAAAAGACGAGTTGGAGTGCTACAAAGGGCTCGACGCTAATAATCAGTTTGTCAGTGGATGGGTCCGAGACGTCAAAGCAATGGTCGTCGACAATTCTCATCTCGTCATTGGAAGGGTAAATATATACAGATCTGGTCCGATATTTAGCAATATTCAATGTTTACTCAGCGCAAACAGACACGTGTGTTTGTTTACATTGTACGTGCATGTCATTGTGTGCGTGTGTGTAGGAATTCACTTTCAACTAACTCCTAACTTCATCCACCCCCACACACATATATATATATATATATATATATATACACATATATATATATATATATATATATGATCCGACGTTAAACTCATATCAAGCAATGTAGAGGCTGCATCTCTGTGTTTCGCCTGTTGTACACGCTCGACACGTCTCTGGCACCGACTGCTGTCACGGGCCGATGAAGCTTCGGTAACCTTCTCATGTCCAAGTTTAATTTATATTTCCTTTATTAAATACTGTTCACAAACGAATTTGCAAATAAAATCACTGACCACTTATAAAGTGATCCGCACATACTCGAGTGTACGCCAAATTCCATTCCTTTATATCTCGAGAGATGCGTGACAGCCATTTCTGGCGACGTCGCTTGGATAGCTCCTTCGTGTCATTTCCTTGATGTGTAATGACCGCTGGCAAACGAAAGAATGATTTCTTGTCTCTATCAGCTCTGCTGCCACAACCAAAGACAGCACAAAAGTTCACCACCGATAGGTTATGCGACTCAGCCGTGCATGCCAGTGGCTTTGTGTGTACTCCAACATGGCCGACAGCTAAACTGTGACGTCACACGAGACCACTCCACTCAATAAGTCGCGGAGATGTTTGACCAAAAAAAAGGGGAAAAAAGAGCGGAGCACAGCAGTTGTTGTGTGAAGTGGAGCTTCTAATGACGACCAAGACACGACTGGTTTTGAACGGAACACTTTACTTCCTGAAAACTGCAGTTTAACAACTGTTACAGTGAACAGACCACGCTCTTGCACCCGACATATACGTTAGGTTTTCACTTATCGTTATCATTGTTGTCGTATCATAGCACATTGCATGCATCATGCTACTTCCTGTCTCTTCACAGTAAAATCACTTCCGTTTTCATGCTCTTCACAATAAAAGTAAGTTCAAGTTCAAAAGTTCAAAGTTCAAAGTTCACTTTATTGTCAAAGTTTCCACATGTGTTATGCATACAGAAAATTCGAAATGCCGTTTCTCGCAGTCCCACAGTGTAATATAGACATGAACATATAACATATAATAGAATAAAATAGAATAAAGTTAAGAACATAAGGGCCTAGATAAAGGATTAACAAGTAGCAGCAGAGAATAAAAAGTGACTGGTGCTGGATGAGGGAAGGGTGTGTGAGGGGGGTATTTGTTCGTAGCAGCGTAAACATGCGATCAAACAATTTACAACAGAGGAAAGACCATCGGACCCGTAACGTTGTTCTGAAACATGGCGGAGGCAGAGAAATCAGTACGACCTAAGTCGGCCAAGGTGTGGGAGCATTTCACACTTAATAAATTGAAAAGGTGTGTTCATTGCAAGATATGCAAAAGCGACATGATATGGCACGGGAGCACCACGGTGATGATTCAGTTTGTGAGTGTAGTGTAGAGAACAAGTTCTGACGTTCAAACAAATCCTGTTTTCTGATTTGTATTTTTCTTTATTTTTTATAAATTATTTATTGTTCTGACAGCTCAGGTCCCTTTAAACAAAAATATACATATTTTTGTTCACATGTATGTTTTTTGTGTTAGTCCATTTGTTTTTTTGTTTTTTAATTATTACCTTAACAGCTCAGGGATGTTCAAGAAGCAACCTGTTTGTGCACTTTCTGAAGATCAGTTCTGTTTTTGAATAAAGGGTTGGAAATTAATGCTTTTGTTTTTTTATCCGATTAATCGAAAAAAGAATCACCCAATTAATCGATTATTAAAATAATCGTTAGTTGCAGCCCTAGTTTAAGATACTTAACAGTTAAACACATCACGTTATGTGGTCTATTGCCAATTTCAGTTACAGCATGTCCGTACTTACCAGCCAAAGCACAGCTGTTGATCAATGTTCTCTTTGCCTAAGAGAGGAAACACAATAGTATTATCTTCTGTGTGTATAAGCAATAAAGGGTTAAAACTAGCAGAACTACAGAACACCCACAACTAATGACAGCTCCATCTCAGCTCTATGTGAGGGCTCACTGTGGACTAATAACGGATTATCTAATGTCTCTGTATAATGAATATATAAAGGCATGTTCCTATAGGGCCTGCATTATATTAGTAAACTAGAAAATGCATTTCCTGCTGAAAATGCGTTGGAATGCTGAAAGCTGAAATTAATCTCAAAAACATTGCTGAAAATAGATATCCAATTTAAAAAAAATTGCAAACAGCTGAATAATTCAAAAAGTTGAAAGATTACAAATATGAAGTTATGTCACCCCTCTCCTGAAAGAGCTGAACATTTTGATATTCGAACGGTTTCTGTAGCTTAAAAGAATTCCAACAGTAGTGATATTTGTTGTAGTAGTAGTAGAAGTATTATTCGCAGTATAAGTATGAGTAGCATTTGAATAAGTACTAGTTGTAGCAGTAGTGATATTTGTAGTAGCAGTAGTAGTAGAAGTTGTCATCGAAGTATTTGTAATTAGAAGAAGTAGTAGAAGTAGTAGTATCAGCAGTCGTACTAATAGCTGTAGTAGTATTAGTACTGGTTATTAGTACTGGTAGTAGCAGGAATAGCAGTATTATCAGTTGTGGTATCAGTAATAATAGTAGTGGTAGTGGTAGTAATAGCAGTAGTGGTAGTAATAATATTTATGGTAGCAGTAATAGCAGTAGCAGTAGTAGTAATAGTAGCAACAGCAAAAGTTGTAGTAGTAGTGGTAATACTAGAAATATTAGCAGTAGTAGTAGTTGTCGCAGTATTAGTAAGAGCATTCATTATTTCAACAAAAAAGCCTAATTTTGAGCGAAACGTTTAAATACAGTTAATCCATGAGGCTTTTATTTTGAAAGGGTGGGACTGGGTGGGGGAGGGAGGGGGAGAGGAGACATAATCATCATGTTTGACACATAAACAGAGGTTATTAAATGACAGGCTTCATCACAAGCAGTTCAGTTAGAATTCACTCTCTGGGGCTTTTATTTTGAAATGGGGTGTGGGGGAGAAGGGGAGAGGAGACAGAATCATAACGTTAGATAAACACAAACCGGTTATTAAATGACAGGCTCATCACAAGCATTTCAGTTAGGATTCATTCTGTGGGGCTTTTATTTTAAAATGGCATGTGTGTGTGGGGGGGGGGGGTGGAGGAGGGGGGAAAGACCTCTAAAGATCCCTAAGACCTGAATGACTGTATGAGAGACACAGAGAGATAGAGGGAGAGGAGTGTTTGTGCGCGTGTGTCTGTGAGTCTGTGTGTTTATCAACATCACTAATTGGCTCAATCGCAAACACCTGTGTGCCTGAAGCCATTTCATGGAGATAAAACAGGGAAACACCTCTCAAACAAATCATCAAAACTCCCATAACCGTAGCTCCTATTTCTCCGATATTAATAATTGAGGAGAAGAATGAGTTGAAGAACAGATTCTGTAAATATGATGTCTGTAGTGTAAAAAATGTGGCTTAACTGGCGATCTAGAAATGGGGTACCGTGTTCTGTGGAAGATGTTTTTGAAGCAAAATTTAACATTGGTCTCTATGGAGCAGAAAGTTGGATTTCCTCTCAATTAACGGCTTCCGTGTCAAATGTGGAAATCTGTGGGATTCCACAGTAATTTTTCTACAAGGACAATATTAGCTACTTTTACATCCAGAAAGTATGCATGAAGAGTGAAGATTGTGGACACAGTGGCAAAACACAAATGTTTTTTTCACAAGAATCTCAAGCTGCGCTTTACTCTAGCGGTGACATCACGCACTCTAAGCTGCGCAATACACACCCATTATAAAGTCAGAAAACGGCTGAAAAATCATAAAAGTTAAATTGCTGCAGTTCAAAAAGTTGAAAAGATATCAAAAAGCTGAATCATGTTGGCAATAGTTAAGGGTTTTCTCAACATTTGAAAGTTGAAATGGTGTATGTAGCTGAAAGTATGAGGAAGTTGAAGGATTTGAAAGTTGAAGAAGTTTAAGAGGATTTGAAAATATTCTCCATAGAGATCCCATTGAAAATATGAAGCTTAATAATTCAAAAAGTTTAAAGGTTAGAAATAGAAAAAGTCATAGCAGAGATGAGCTGAAGGAGCTGCACATTTTGATAGTTGAACGGTTTCTGTAGCTTAAAAAATGAAGAAGAAGAAGAGTTGCAACGAAAAATGGGGGGGACGGAAGAAATGGTGGAACTAGAAAATGCATTTCCTGCTGAAAATGCGTTGGAATGCTGAAAGCTGAACTGAATCTCAAAAACATTGCTCAAAATAGATATAGAATTTTAAAAAAATTGCAAAAAGCTTAATAATTCAAAAAGTTGAAAGATTACAAATATGAAGTCATATCACCCCTCTCCTGAAAGAGCTGAACATTTTGATATTCGAACGGTTTCTGTAGCTTAAAAGAAATCCAGCGGGAGTGATATTTGTTGTAGTAGTAGTAGAAGTTGTCGTAGAAGTATTATTAGCAGTATAAGTATTAGTAGCATTTGAATAAGTACTAGCTGTAGCAGTCGTGATACACGTACACAAACTCCAATGCATTGATCACAATGTCATCCTTTAACTAAAATAGAAATGTTGCAGTAGCAGCTGCTGTCCAGGTGTCACACTAAGTACACGTACGCAGAGACACACACACAATGTGTGATTTAACATAATTTACTTTCCCATCTCTTGTCGTATGTATGGACCAGTAACCACATCTATTGGAAAACTAAGGCACCTCCTCCATGTCTCCTACCCCAACCCCTGAGGGGTGAGCCGTTCCGCCGTGGCCATTAATCAACACACCAGGAGCATTAGCTTGTTTCATGTGGGGGTTTAAAAGCGGTAGGTTAGGTGACATACCTGCCTGCCACTGTGATTTAAATTAGCTTTTTATTTAGGGAATTTTTTCCCACAATGCCTGAACTTTTCCAAGAACTGTTGGCTACAACTCTTACCCTTCAGTCTGTGGGACAGCAGTTGGAGAAGCAAGACATTGAAACGGAATATTCCTATTCCGACCATTTGACATGTTTCGGTCAGGTGCAATCTGCAGACCTGCACACCTCTACATATTTATTGTCACGTTCATTACTAGATGTAGATCGTAAAAAAAAAAAATCGTTCAAGTTTGTGCGTCGGTTATTTCAGAGCATTTGCTGACCGGACCAGGGGTTTGCCACTAGCACATCTATTTGTTTTCCTACTCCATTTCACCTTGACATGGATGGCAGCAGGCATGGGTTTATGACAGTGTGTGTGTGTGTGTGTGTGTGTGTGTGTGTGTGTGTGTGTGTGTGTGTGTGTGTGTGTGTGTGTGTGTGTGTGTGTGTGTGTGTGTGTGTGTGTGTGTGTGTGTGTGTGTGTGTCTTTGAAAAGGCAGGCTGGTATATGTTTCTCCCTTTCTTTTGAAAAGCAATCTCCCAGGTTGAGCTCATAGATCAAGGTGGGGGATGGAAATGGGGATGAAGTGCGTGTGTGTGTGAGTATGTGACTCTTTCACCCAGCTTATACCTGTCATTAGTGGGGGGCATCAGATGTTGTATTTGCTTTGCTTGACGTCAACGCAGTCAGCCTCGTTGTTGATGACATGACCGATCTCCCGTCATTCCCCCCTGTACGGCCTTCCATTTCCTCCTCGCGGTGGGATTAGACCACAGGGCACCATGTTGAAAATGAATAGCGATTTAGGAAACTAATGAGCTATAATGGACAATGTGCCCTCAGAGCAATGGTAATGCAGTCACTCATAAGGCAAACTCCGCCCATTCCCCTCCTAAGTGTGCGATGAGAGAAACTTGTGGTGGGTGCGTGTGAGGGAGAGAGAGAACGATGTCTGGTTTTGTTGATGACAAGCTCAACGAGGTGAACAGCCTGCTTCATCTTCTCTCTCTCGCTGTCTCTCTGTCTCTCTCTCTGTTTGTCTTTATATGAAGACAGACAATTTGACAATGTGAGGTGAGCAGACACGCGATGATGTAAAACTATGTTAAGATAAAACTAGACTAGATGAAATGTGTGTAAACAACACGTCCATGCATGCAGAAACCCAGTGTCGTATAAAGAGAACCGCGCGTGCATCCGCTGTCCTTTCTACTTTTTATCTTTCCAAACAGAACATTCCTGGCTATTCCATATCAACTTAATAATCAGTTTAGGCACAGGTTGGAAGAAAGTGGAAGCCTGCATTTGCTCCCACGTTGTGTGTTAGACAACACTTCACTGACATCTACAGAGCTGGCTAGCTAGTTACAAGCCTATGTGGGAGGAACAGACTACACAAAGCAGAACTTTCAAACCGTTCGACAAACCAACGTTCAACAAATATACAAAAGAGTGCAGATCAGAGTTTCAGGACACGCTAGTAATTGTAGCCAGCTATCATCCCGTAAATCACATTTTGTGTCCACCTGTTACAACAGAAAAAAATCCAATAATTAATGTAAATACCGTACTTTCCGGACTATAGAGCGCACCGGTATATAGGCCGCGCCAGCTGATTTTTAAAAGAAAAAATAATTTGTACATAGATAAGCCGCACTGGTCTATAAGCCGCAGGTGTCCCCGTTGAACAGCAAGATGCTTTTAACAGTACTAAAGTTGTCTTCTTCTATGAACATCATAACATGTCGCTAGCTTCTAAGCTAATTTTAACATTACGGCCAATGGGGAAATGCTAACCGCGATTAGCATTAGCGAATATATAATATATCTTTGTACATCTTTTCATGCAGACATACTTGCATTACAGACTAAGGTCTCTCACGGCTACCAAACGAAAAGCAATGAGGCAATAACTGTTGTTGCTCATAGCTCTGAATAGCTGTTGTGCTAGCAGCAACTGGCCAAGCCAGTTAGCCGTAAATGCCATTCAGAGCTATGAGCAGAGAAGATCAGCTTTTTCTCAAGTCTGCCAGTGGATCCTAACAGCTAGTGGCGGGAGCTAGTAAATGTTGTGTTAGACCGGAACCGGAAGTTGCGGTTGTTGTTGTGGCGGAGAAAAGCTACGGAAAAATCCGTATATAAATCGCACCGGACTATAAGCCGACACCTCAAAGCGTGGGGTAAAAAGTAGCGGCTTATAGTCCGAAAAGTACGGTACTATGATTCAGTGCTCAGCCACGATTTACCTTCTGCTTTCCTTGTTTTGTCGTCTTTGTTTTGTGTTTTTGTGTTTCTTCAGATCACATGGTGACAAACCTTTTTGGCTTGACTTAATGAAAAACCGCACTTGTGTTTTGTTGGCCCGTGATGTTGTTGGGTTGTCTTGTTTCTGTGCCGATGTGTTCTTCAGACAGCAGGTTAGCAGCAGTGCTTAGCTTGAAGGATGCTTGTGCGGTTTGTCTGGTTTAATACAATGTAAGCTCTCCTGTCTCACCATTGTCAAGGAGTCTTAGGAGGGCTTCTTATCCAAATGCTACACCACTGAGCTGATTAGGGAGGACATCTGTGTGTTTACGTGTGTGTGTGTTTGCATGTGAGGGTGTCTTTGTGTGTGTTTGTGTGTGAGTGTGTGTAAGGGTTTATTTGTATGTTTCTGTGAGTGTGTGTTTGTCTATCTGCTTTTACATCATGTTAGCTTAGCGTGTGTGTGTGTGTTTGTGTGTGAAAAGCCTCATTCCTGTAACAACTGCAAGCCCTGTGTCTCAAGTGTGTGCAAGAGTGTGTGTGTGTGTCTTTTGAGGCTCCTCAAAAGCTGCCTTTTTCTCTCTCATGTGGCTTCTCTGGTATGTTTGGTATTTCACAAAGCCTCACATCCTCCTCTCCTCAAAGGCTGGGGGAGGTGTGTGTGTGCGTGTGTGTGTGTGTGTGTGCAAGAGAAAGATAATGGCTAACACACACACATACACTCATGGATCTCTTTTCTCTGCCTTGTATTCTTGTGTTGAGGGGGGTGGGGTTGTAAGCGAGTGTGCATGACACTGTGATTAACACACACATACGCATACACACACACACGCTGTGGCTCTGTCGCTCCAAGTTCCTTTCCTTGTTCTCGTGCATGGTAGGGATTTCTTGGTTGGCTGGAGAGGCGGCAATTGTGTGTTTGTATGCACATATGCTGTGTGTGTGTGTGTGTGAGTGAGAGTGTGTAAGGGTGTGAACGTGTGTCTAAGGAGACCAGGATGTAATTAGACACAATGGCAGTAGCTAATGGAACAGCTGCCTCTTTGTAAATGTTGCTTGCTGCTGCCATGTGGACGCACGAACACACACACACACTTTCTGTGACCCACCAGTCGCTCAGAGCACCTCACCATGTCTTGTCCCTCATCTTTTCTTTCTTTCTTTCTTTCTTTCTTTGTCTTCTTTCTTTCTCTCTCTTCTTGTCTTCTCACCTCCCTGTCACCTCTACGCTTTCCTTCCTCTTTTGCCCTTTTTCCCCCCTTTGCTTGTTTTTCAAGTTTTCGCCTTGCTATTACACTCTCTGATCTCACTCACCAAGAACTCTCTCTTTTCAAGCTCACTGCCTTTTTTCCTCTTCTTTTACTTTCAACTGCTCTCTGTTTCCTTTGCCCTCTTTTTCCTCTCTCTCTCCCTCTCTCTCTTTGTGTATGCTCTGTTCCTTTGTGTGGCACAATGTCTCTATCTCTGCTCTCTCTCTGCTTCACTTTTTCTTTTCCCTCACTGCCGCCCTCTCCCTCCCCCCCCCCCCCTGCCCTTTTCTTGGCTATCAGACCATTTTTCCAGCAATGAGACTCGTCACCCCTCCCCCTTCCTGTCCTCTCCCTCCATCCCCTGCCTCCTCCTCTTGCTCCTCTTGTGGCAGAGCTCCTATCAGAGAAATGACAACACTACGTCACTCTGTAATCTGGCGGAGGAGGGCTGCAGCAGCACGCACACGCACACACACTGAGCTCTTTATTTTCTCCATTGCTGCTGTTCCAAAGACCAAATCTGTCTCGTTTTCCATCTATCACTCTCTCCCTCCATTTTTCTCCTGCCCACCCTCCTTCCCATCTTTCACTCTCTGGACTAGAGACCTTGATGTATGCGTCTGTGTCAGATAGTCACAACAGTCACCTTCAACGTCACGCTGCTGTAAAAATCTCCATAGTAACGTGACCTTGGCCATCGCAGCCCTTCCATCTTCCATCTCCAGTCTTTCATCTCTCGTTCGTTCTGGTCCAATTGATAAGGAAGTAAATCTCTCTTTGACCTCGTTGTGGGCGGGCACTGCCATCCTTCTACCTCTGAGAGAGAGAGAGAGAGACTGGGAGAGCGATAGAAAGGGTGGGGTTGTTTGTGTACATGTAACAAGAGGTCACTAATGCAGACACATTATCCCGTCATACTTTCTCAAAACCCTCATCTGTATCCGTGCCAAATAATACCAATCAATACCAGGAAGGCTGAGGAATGACTTTAACTAAGCCGAGGTTTGATCGCGGTGTTCTGGTGCGGCTGACTGTTTGTTAATGCCTGTCACTGCCATGTCACCCCAGTCTGGAACGGCACAAACAGTTCCTGTTGAAATTGCACACGCTTGACCTCCCCCTCCTCTTCCTCTGGCTTGATCTCTCCCTCTCTTTCTGTCACTCTCTCTTTCCTACATTTAACTTTTTCACACATCTCTTCTGCTGCTTTATCTTTCCGTCACCCTATCACTCCAGCTCAGTTAAGGTGCATTCATGGAAGAATGGCTCTGAGTGGGTGATTCCAGTTTTGGTCTTGTTTTTGTAGATTGGGCCATTGTTTCTATCAGTAGTTATAACATTGTACTCAACAAGTTAAATGAGATTTGGGAACACATTTACCTTGCACTGCAGCTGGATTCTCGCGATGTCACTGGATCATGCAAGAGTACAAGATCACATGTCACAAGAAAATACATCTTTTTTTCCTGTGTGGAGCTACTGGCAGCTACGGCGTGGTTAGGTGAGAGACGACACAGAGAGGCGGCTGTTCGTTCTCAACAACAATGGCGGCTCATAAAGAGGTTAACGTAGGTTAGCGTACAGTCTGCAATATCATCAGTTATATCAAAACTGGAGAATATGTCTTCATCGAAAGAAGAGCATAGAACAACACTGAAGACTTTTCTCGATGGAAAAGATGTTTTTGCTCTTTTCCTGAAAAGCTTCGGCAGATGGTTTATCCAATCAACTGCCAAGTACTTTTCTAAAGTGCCTCTCCTTTTCCAAACAGTTTCCAAGGAAGGCTTCTCAGGTAGTTGTTTGTAAAAAAATTGGAACAAATGTTCAGATTTCAAGGAATAGTTTTGTCAACACTTTCTTCCCCAGAGTTAGATGAGGGGATCGATCAAAGATTCATGTAAAACTCCAAAGTTTGTCAAACTGAAAAATACTACCCAATATGTCAGTTGCACTTTAAAGACCAATTTCCTACTTTGACCTTGCCATAGTTGCGTGCACAAAGTTTTGTTGAGAGGGCTTGTTACAGACATTTTGGGTTCTCACTTTCAGTTTTACCTCCAAATATAATGTCTGATGGTCTGACTGCTCTTGTTCCTCTATTTGCTTTTGCTCTATTGGACAGCCATGTTCCTGTGTTGCCAGATTCCAACTATCACTGATGAGTGCCATGTGATCACAACTGATAGAAAAGCTTGCCAAAGCTCCAAAAATCTGACCCTGTTTACGTATGTTTCAGTCCTCGGAGAGTGGACACAGTTAAAGTGTTGAATCTGTTTAAGTGATTATTTAATGATGCCTTCTTTTGTTTTTTCGTCACTCGGGACATGCATACTTGTTCACAGAAACACACTGACAGATAAAGGTCATGTGTAACACAAATAGCAGGTGTTTTTGTACGAGTACACAGTTACCTGGTTTGTGAGGCACCCCAAGCTGTGTGTGGTCATGTGAGACTGAGTCTGAAGAGCACACACACACACACACAAAGCAACAACATTGTGCAAACTACACCATCAACTAATTTCTTGTGTGTATGTTTACACCCACACATGCAATAGGGAGTTGGGTATGTTTTCTTTCCAGTTACCTTGTATTTTTTCATCCTTATCCTCTCCTCTACTAACTCGCTCTAATCTTTCTTTCGACCTCTCTCTCTGCCTCTTCACTTCCAATATCTCTACTCCCTTGCTCGTTCAACATTCCTCCTCTCCATTCTTTCTTCCCCTCTCTATCTTCCTCCCTCCCTCCCTCCACCTCCCTCCGCAGAAGGTCAGGGATACGAGGACGAGCAGAGAATCACATGATAGTTTCCCTGAGTACTCAGGCTCTGAAAACCTCCATCATCACCAGCAAGATAATGAGTGGAAACTTTTCATACGTTGTTTCCTTTTATCCACGGAAACTGTCATTGGTAGTCTATTGTTTTGACTTGAGTCCTTTTATTTTGCATGTGTTTTAAGGCCCCATAAAAATGGGATCACGGTCGTCTCTGCATTTGTCCCACCTCTGGTGCCTCTCTCTCCCTCTGTCTTCCTACACTAGCTGCAGCAGCAGGGGGAATGTCGCATCAGGCTAAATTTAGAGCCATATTTTCCGTTCATCCTTCTCCTACACTCCTGCTCCTCCTTTTCTCCCTCCTTGCAGATTAGACTGAAATAGTCGGCGTTGTGTCTTCAGACTCACCTGGGAGTACGGGCACTAAATGCTCCCGTCACTCTCCACCTTCTTCATGCCTGGCCCAAACTAGGCATAGATACTGACATTGCAGTATTGTCATATTCATGTGATTGCAATCTCTTAATGCCTAAGTGCATGTTTTACAAAACTTAGTCAAGTAGTTTAATATATGGTCGTCAAAAGTATCACCTTTGACATGTTTTCTGTTTTGCTGGATATGGGCTGGCTAGCATGTGCACACATGGAAACAGTGTGAAGTGGTTAAGACATATTAATTGTTTAATGGACTATTAGGAAGTTGGCTTTTGAGAGAAGAGTGATTTGGTTGATAGGTGACAGTTATTGAGCATTTTTTTCACTTTGGACGGAGCCAAGCAAGCCGTATCCCCCTGTTTCCAGTCATTATGCTAAGCTAAGCTAAACCGTGGAGGTTTAATGTTCAATCTTGACCTTGGAAACATTGTCCCCGCAAGATCTATTTCGTAGTTGTTTTGGAGCTTTCGTTTATCTCTCTGATCTTTATTGGCAGATGGAGTTCTTCCGAAGTCAGGGAATTGTTGGATCTTTTTGAGCACTTTCTGAGCAGCGTCTTATATGATTGATAGCTCCAGAATAAATTCTAAATGAACCTTGAGGTGAGTTAAAATAGCTCCTGCAATAACATTTTACTGTGAAATATATGTAACGTGGAACTGTCATCAGCCATTTGTCCGACCTGCACCCTGATCGGTCCTGATCATAAATGGCTCAATGGCAGAACATGACATGTCTTTGTTTCCTTACAGCCCTTGAACAGTTTCTGGGTTTTGTAGATGTGTGGATCTATTTGTATTTTGCTACATGCTACGTTGTGTGTATTTGTATGCGTGTGTGCGCATCTATACGTGCTTGTATATGTGTAACAATTTATCAATGCAGCCCCTCTCTTGTAGCCATTACCACTGATTCATGCCTCATTCCTAATGGTCACATCATTAACAATTTTTAAACCACAGGTTGTTTGTGGATGTGGAGTGTGTGCATTTCTTTCCCTTTATGTTTGCCCATAGAATAATGCATTTGTGTGCTCATGTTGTATGTGTGTGTGTGTTTCTGACTGTCCTCGGGCCGCTCTAAGTATTGATCTCCATATGGTCAATGAGCAAGGCTAATGACGCTACAATATGCCGCTCTCGCCCACCCCCAATCAATCTCAGCAGCCAAGGCACAAATGGTCTGGTCTCTGAGAGGACTTGACGCATTAGCCCACCTGGGCCACCATTAGCCAGCACGAATGAATACCTCCAGGTTTAAAAGACATTGTCAATAGTGAGGATTAGCAGGGGAAGTAAGCATATTTTATCGCTGTAGCTATGAATCACCCTGTTATCCCTCTATGATGCAGGGATGAAGAGGATGTGCAAATATCCGCTAACAAGCTCAGATAAACATTCACAAACTCACATACACACAATGTACACACTGACACACTGACACACACACACACACACACACACTTGTGTTGCTAACCACCCAATCATTGGTTTTCTAAGGTGGAAGGGTTGTGTTGTCATTGATTTCTCTGCAGCAGAAACTGGAGGCATAACATTTGCCTTCCAGGACAAACACACACACACACACACACATGCATACACACAAAAAATGTGGAACATATCAATACACTGGGTCAATAATCTGGGATATCTCATCTGTTACAGAAGCACCCTTTTGTGCCACAGGAAGGAGAGCGAGTCAGAGAAGAGAAATGAGGTGCAGGGATATCCCTTCTTCCATCGACAGCATGTTCTTGTCCTCCCCGTTTCCTGAGGCTCAGAGAGAAGCAGAAAAGCAGATACGGAGTAAAATCAAGAGAACAGGCGATGTTACTGCCGCACTGGTGGAGTTACCTTCCCTGTCGGCCCCTGTAGATTTCCCTATCGCTCACTAACACCAGTACGGCACAGTTAAACACTTACACGCTCAGTGAGTCATTCAGTGCACTCTTTACTCCCCCCCCTCTTTCTCTCTCTCTTTTTCCTCTAACTGTTTGAGGTCTAAATCCCTCCATACTCAGCGAATTAACCTCTCACTTTCATTTCGCCCCCTTCGCTCGTGCTTGGATCTGCCAGTAACCATTAGCTGCAGCGTTTCTGTGTGTGTGATCAGTAAACTAATGCTTTGTCGAGTACCACGTTTCTGGCACGTGGCGAACCTCACAGCCAGAGTAAAACGCAGGAACTGCAAATGAGCTCTCAGCATAGGCAGAAACATACACACACACACGCTTCCTCTTTAACTCACATAAACAGAAGCATGAAGCCATGTGTACGTTACATGACTAAATAGCGTGGGTTCATCACTACTAGAACCACTTTACATTATGCACTTCTATTGTTGATATAAAATACTGATTTTAAGTTTCATAAAATATGAAAAACTATAGCATATAGCATATAACACATACAGTGTACAGTATGTGTGTTTATGATGAGTTCAATGGTGTGCTTTGAGCAAAGCCTAAAGCATGAACAGATTGTAGATGCAGAATTGTTCATCACAGAGCATCCATCTGTTCATGTGTGCTAACATATTGCTTCTTTGAAAGTCTACCTGTGTAGATAATGGACGACCTTCACTGGCTGACATGATGTTGTGGGGCTCTGGTAGAGAGGCTGCTAAGCCAGACGAAACCGGAGTGCTCTCCACACAAAACTGAGCCATAAAGAGTCAATTATCGCGGTTGTGACCAGAGACCCTTTCTCCTGCCACCTTATCATTTCTACAAAACAAGAGCAATTGAGGAGTGGTTAAGAAGGAGGGAGAGAACCATGTGAAGGGTGGGTGGAGGGATAGCTGTTGATAAAGGAAGGGAGCAAACAGCCACCCTGAGGAGATGAAGAGATGCTGAGAGAGGAGGAGAGGGAGGGAGGGATATATAGGGGAAATCATTTTTGAAGGAGTGGACTGTCGGCCAACCAAGAGGGGGAAATAGATGTGTAAACAGACACTGGCTATAGGGAGAAACAAGAGTGCGCCGGAGAGAGAGAAAGAGGAAGGAGGGGAAGATGGAAGCAGAGTGGGAGGAAGGCACGGAGTGAGAAAACAAGCTCGGCCATGTGTTTAAGTCAACAACAGCAAGAGAAACCTCAATAGAGAAAAAGGTGTGGGCGGGAAAACACTCCACGGGGAGAGAGGAGACAGATGTAGAAGCGAGGCAGGCATTGTGAGGTGTAGAAAGAGACAGAGGAAGGAGAAGGGAAGAGACGAATCAAGGGATTCAGAGAGCGATGTAGATAAAGAAATCAAGAGAAAGTGAGATATTTAGAGAGTGATATGAGGTTAAGGAATGCGACAGTGTAGTTCAGTTACAGTGTTAGCTGTTGACAGCAGAAAAACTAAGGCGAGGTGGGAGTAGAGGAATAGGGTGATGGAGGGTGGTGGGAATTAAACGACAAGAAGAAAAACTAATTATTCTGTGATTCTGCTAATTAGCTCGGGCTTTACTGACAAGCTCTGCAAGGCAACAGACATTTACCAAAGGATTCACAACTACCCTGATGGCCCGGGTGGGAGGGAACTGAGGAGGTAGGGAGGAAGGGAGGGAAGGAGGATGAGGTGGGAAGGAAAAGAGAGAGGGAGCCACAAAGATGGGTGGGGAGAGACAGACGAGATGGAGGGAGGGGTGAGGAGGTGGCAGTGATGTGAGTCTGAAGTTGTCCGAAACCACTCCATCAAATGAAAGAGACAGAGGAAGAAAAAGAGAGAGAAGAGCTAACCCCAGGGGATAAACTTCTGACGTCTGTTTACCCATGCAGTGAGCAGTTTTCACATAAACTAACAATTAAAAAGCCCCATTTAGGCTCTCACCACTTCAGATAATGCATACACTGGCATGTCAATGAGGGGAAGTCATCTTTAAACACTGACGGTATTCTAATAATTGCTACTAAGAAAAGACAGAAGCAGGGTTGTGTGTGTGTGGTATGGTTGAAGAGTTCTGCGTAATTCTTTTAATTACTACTTCCTGGGAATGTCAGTGATGTCAAGATACCAAAAATATGACTTCTATACGATACCTGTGTAAAGTATCTCGGTATCGATGTGGAAATGATACCATGGCAAAAATCTGAAACATCCGGAAAAGTAATGAAAAAGTGTATTGCAGAGCACATAATTAAAAATGTTTCTTCTTTTTGTTTCATTAATAAAAACAAACATAACATATGGTGACAATATCAATGCAAGGCGGAAAAGGAGTGTGTTATCGTACCATAGTGTGTTCATTCATTTAATATCCAACCAGGACTGGAAAAACTCTTAACTTTGATTAGCTACACGTTCACATCTCTCCACCTTCACATGTCACACTGCTGCTTGTAACAGGTAAAGTCCTTGAAGACATAAGTACGAGAAACACAGTAAACTATTCTGTTGAGTTGCCTGTTAGCGAAATAAGCAGCGATGCGGTGGATGTGTCGAAGTGTGTCTGTTGCACAACGACGCAACTCATAAATACAGCTCTTATTAAAACACAGTTATTCGTAAAGTATCGGTACTAATAAGATTGTCTGTTTTTAACGACAGGGTATTACGATACTTTTCTGGTATACCCATACGAGGTATACCGTGCAACAGTAAGCACGACACACACGCAGTTCACAATGGTGGCAGGTCTGTGTTGCTAGCAGATTTTATTAGCTGAAGCTTGGTAACCTGAGCTAACTAATATTAAGTCTATTGTTAGGGTACAACACATGCGCAATAAAATCCAGTCTTCACTGGCCAAAAGGCTCACTAGCTGGCACACGATCACATGAGTTTGATAGATTTGTGTTGTTGTTATAGTAGCTTGATTTATGGGTGGGAATGGGTGGGAAAATTTTCAATAAAAGATCGGAACAATTTGTAAATGTTCTATCGTATAACTAAGTGGTTTTGCTGCCGAAACCTAACTTCCTGCGAAGACGGAAGTTTATTTTGAAGAGACGATGTGCATGTAATGAGGTTATATTGACACACCGTCACTGAGACGTGCAAAACTGACGCTAGAAGTAAGAGTGTTATTTGACGCATTGGTGTGAAAATGCATTGGATGTACCAACTGTACACTACCTGCCCAGCCCAAACAATGTTAGCAACTAGCTGATGAACGTAGTGGAGCATTTAGAAGCTAAAGAGACAGAGCTACACTGCTGTTTAAAATGTTGTTATCTCGTAACGCTACCTCAAAAGCTTTTTTCTCTCCAGTCAGATTGCTAAGAAGAGGACTTTCTCTATATTTTTGAATTGTCTGTCATGCTTTTAGGTTGCAGACAAGTCCTCTTTACAAATAGATATTATTTTGTATGAAGGGTTTGTTAAAAAGTCAATTGTGTGCATTTGAAGAACAAAGTGCTGTACAAAGGTTCAACCAGATTTACAATTGAAAGGCCAAAAAAAGACGGAGATCCCTCTGAGCAACAGTATAATAAGAAAAAAACGAAATTGTCAGTCATAGGTTAAAGAAATTGGAAGTTTAGCATCAAAATGTGAGCAGATTCAGATTGAAACAGGTTCCTGTTTCAGTGTGTAGTCCTCTATGATGCCTGGAACAAGCTGGTATATTAATAGGTGTGTTGCCCATGCAAAGCTTTTTAAAAGCATCACAATAGAAATCGAGGGTTAGGGATATATATATATGTGTATATATATATATATATATGTATATATATATATATATACAGTATATATGTACATATATTTATATATGAATATAAAACATCCGTTGCAACAGTATTATTTCTGGTACCTATTTTATATTAAGCGTTTACTCCTCACACAAAATACTAATAGGTTTTTGGCACATTAGTCATTTTTTTTCTTCATAGTTTTGGTCAACAACTCAAAACATTTTTTGTCCAGTTTAAGTTGACGAAAAGTCATTCGTTTTTGTCTCAATGTTTTGTCAGCTATTTTTTTATTGTATGTTGTGTCAAATGTCCTATTTAGTCATCAGATTATATCGCACATCTCAGTCTAGTCTAGCCAAAAACAATAATTTTGTCATCTTTGTCAAACTTCTTTAATTTCATATTCGATTTTATACACACCGTCCCTTTATGGGAGCCGATTAGCACCGCCCCAAAAATAGTGTTAATCAACCACACAAACCAGACTTTACGTGTCATAGTAGCACAATAGAGAGAAGAGACAGAGAGGAAGTTGGTTATATTTCAAACTACGTTTCAGTCTTGTCATTTTTACAATATTGCATGTTGATATTGTCACAGTTAGTGTTTATTGACGTTGGTGCCGTCTCGTCACCATCACATTATATTCATGGAAAAAAAGGTTTTTAACGAACTTCTTTCATCATAGTTTTCGTAAGCAAAATTGTTGTGTTACGTCTGATACTGCTGGGATAGCGCTGTTGATTTCAGTGCTGCAGGTAAAAAGACAAACACGTCCACAGTCCGTTGACTTGCATGGCTGTAAATGTGTTAGCATGGTGTTTGAAGATACCCCACATTACAGATGTATAACAGGGAACACAGTGGATACTAGCTTTAAAGATTATTGAAACAATAGACTAGCTTTCAGCATCGTCAGTTGACTACAGACACACACCATTTCATAGCCCTTTTGTTCAGTCTACAACTGTACACCTCTCTCTCTCTCTCTCTGTCCATCTGTTCTGCTGAGTCGTGCGATCAGAAGAGGGTCTATACATCACCTCTCCACCTCCCTTGGGACAATGCAGTGGAGGAGGGGAGAAAAGGAATGGGGGAGAGATGGGCCTGGTGTTTTCTCTCTCTCTCTCTCTCTCTTGTCTCTCTCTTACACACCACCAGCAGCATCTGTTAGCAATGACAGTGATTGGAAGGTCCTTTCTCTCTTGTTGGTGACACAAACACATCCATGCACACATTTGTCTGCCTGTCTGTTTGCGTGTGTGTAAGTTGGATTTGTGTTTTAGCTGCATTAGGAAGAGACCAGCACTCTCCATTTCCTACTTTTTGAGAACGGGCTGTTATCTGACGACTGATCGACACACACTCATAGAGGGTCACATTGACAGAGAGCGAGAGAGAGAGAGAGAGAGAGAGAGGGATGAAGAGACAGAAAAAGAAAGTGAGAGACGAGGAAAGCAATAGAGGAACAGAGTGTGTGTGTGTGTGTGTGTGTGTGATTGATGGAGGGAGGGGTATCGCCAAACAAGCAGAGCAAAAGAGACAAACAGAGTGAAATGGAGAGAATTTGGAGAAACACAGTAATGCACCGACTGGGAGGCAGGGAGGGAGGCAAACAGTGAGAGAGATGAGTAGAATGCAATAATGTGATAAAGCAGCTGAGGAATGGAGGTTTTTCTACACTCTGATGCTTTTAGTTCCATTTATTTTTACGGCAGATTTCATCATTTACCAAAGGCCATTTTGGCTCTATTGTGGATAATAGGCTGCTGTGGAATTATTGCAGATGCTGGCTTAGATAATGGTATCTCTCCCTCGCTCTCTCTGTCTCACGCTGTCTCTGTTTCCATATTTATGTCCCTCGCTCTGTCCCCCCTGCATTAGAGAGGGAGAGGTAAGGCAGAGGAGGTAAAGGAGGAGAGAGATTAACGGCATACAAAGATGGGCCGAGGTCGAGGGCGATGGAGATAGCTGAAGGAGCAGCGCACAGAAAGGCAGCTAAATGTGTAAGACAAAAGGAAGTAAGGATAGGTTGTGCACTGAGTCTAGATAACGTTTTCTGTGCATGCACTGAGTGATTCCTTCTAATACAATAAGTGGACAAGAAAATTGGATTTATTCATCACTATATCCCTTCTCCAGGCCGAGTATCCAGCAGATGTATTCCTGAAGGCCTACAGTATGTTTAAAAACAACAACCACAGGGTATATAAACATATATATATATATATATATATATATATATATATATATATATATATATATATATATATATATATATATATATATATATATATATATATATATATATATAATATATACACCCATACAGTATGGAGTGCATGTAAGCACACCGCTACACTGGACTATCTCACTGGAATATGGTAGGATGGAGGGAAAGAGGGGTGGAGAAATCAAGACGGAGGTAGGGCGAAGAGGATGGAAGTGGAAGGCAGTCGGATGATGTGAAGACGAGAGAAGAAGGGGAGGGAAAAGGGGGGAGAGGAAAGAGCGCCTGAAGAAATGCAGAAAGAGAGAGATGGAGGGAAGGAAAGGGGGAGCCTATTGCCCCGAGACTACG